>NC_092097.1:53272903-53592903 GCF_045679555.1 Salvelinus alpinus
AAGTAGGAGGACGGTTGAGAGGGAGGGGCGGCAGAAAGAGAAGTAGGAGGAGGGTTGAGAAGGAGGGGCGGCAGAAAGAGAAGTAGGAGGACAGTTGAGAGGGAGGGGCGGCAGAAAGAGGAGGTAGAGAAGTAGGAGGGCAGTTGAGAAGGAGGGGCTGCAGAAAGAGGAGGAAGAGAAGTAGGAGGACGGTGGAGAAGGAGGGGCGGCAGAAAGAGAAGTAGGAGGACGGTTGAGAAGGAGGGGCGGCAGAAAGAGGAGGAAGAGAAGTAGGAGGACGGTTGAGAAGGAGGGGTGGCAGAAAGAGGAGGTAGAGAAGTAGGAGGACGGTGGAGAAGGAGGGGCGGCAGAAAGAGGAGGTAGAGAAGTAGGAGGACGGTGGAGAAGGAGGGGCGGCAGAAAGAGGAGGTAGAGAAGTAGGAGGACGGTTGAGAAGGAGGGGTGGCAGAAAGAGGAGGTAGAGAAGTAGGAGGACGGTGGAGAAGGAGGGGCGGCAGAAAGATGAGGTAGAGAAGTAGGAGGACGGTGGAGAAGGAGGGGCGGCAGAAAGAGGAGGTAGAGAAGTAGGAGGACGGTTGAGAAGGAGGGGCAGCAGAAAGAGGAGGAAGAGAAGTAGGAGGACGGTGGAGAAGGAGGAGAGGCAGAAAGAGGAGGTAGAGAAGTAGTAGGACGGTTGAGAAAGAGGGGCGGCAGAAAGAGGAGGTAGAGAAGTAGGAGGACGGTTGAGAAGGAGGGGCGGCAGAAAGAGGAGGAAGAGAAGTAGGAGGACAGTTGAGAGGGAGGGGCGGCAGAAAGAGGAGGAAGAAGAGTTGAGCGCCAGGCCAGGGGCTGGAGGATACAGTGATCCTAAGCCGTCATAGTGAGACATGAGTCGTCCTGACAGCAGCCCACGAGCAGCTGCACATCCCTCTGCACAACGCTGCCTCTCCATGCTCTGCTCTGTTCTCTGATATCTGTTCATTATTACCATGTTCACTACAGACCACCATTAGAAGACAGAAGAGGCTAATTTTTTTATTTTTTATTTTATTTAACCTTTATTTAACCAGGTAGGCAAATTGAGAACACGTTCTCATTTACAATTGCGACCTGGCCAAGATAAAGCAAAGCAGTTCGACACATACAACAACACATAGTTACACATGGAGTAAAACAAACATATAGTCAATAATACAGTGAAAAAAATAAATAAGTCTATATACAATGTGAGCAAGTGAGGTGAGATAAGGGAGGTGAAGGCAAACAAATATATGTATAAATAAATAAAAATATAAAAGGCCATGGAGGCGAAGTGAGTACAACACAGCAAGTAAAATAAAAAATAAAAAATAAATAAAAAAATAAATAAAAAATAAATAAAAATAAAACAATGGAATGGTTGGTTTGCAGTGGAAGAAAGTGCAAAGTAGAGACAGAAATAATGGGGTGCAAAGGAGCAAAATAAATTAATAAATAAATACAGTAGGTAAAGAGGTAGTTGTTTGGGCTAAATTGTAGATGGGTTATGTACAGGTGCAGTAATCTATGAGCTGCTCTGACAGCTGGTGCTTAAAGCTAGTGAAGGAGATAGGTGTTTCCAGTTTCAGAGATTTTTGTAGTTCGTTCCAGTCATTGGCAGCAGAGAACTGGAAGGAGAGGCGTCCAAAGGAAGAATTGGTTTTGGGGGTGACTAGAGAGATATACCTGCTGGAGCGCGTGCTACAGGTAGGTGCTGCTATGGTGACCAGCGAGCTGAGATAAGGGGGGACTTTACCTAGCAGGGTCTTGTAGATGACCTGGAACCAGTGGGTTTGGCGACGAGTATGAAGCGAGGGCCAGCCAACGAGAGTGTACAGGTCGCAGTGGTGGGTAGTATATGGGGCTTTGGTGACAAAACGGATGGCACTGTGATAGACTGCATCCAATTTATTGAGTAGGGTTTTGGAGGCTATTTTGTAAATGACATCACCGAAGTCGAGGATTGGTAGGATGGTCAGTTTTACAAGGGTATGTTTGGCAGCATGAGTAAAGGATGCTTTGTTGCGGAATAGGAAGCCAATTCTAGATTTGACTTTGGATTGGAGATGTTTGATGTGAGTCTGGAAGGAGAGTTTACAGTCTAACCAGACACCTAGGTATTTGTAGGTGTTCACATATTCTAAGTCAGAGCCGTCCAAAGTAGTGATGTTGGACAGGCGGGCAGGAGCAGGCAGTGATCGGTTGAAGAGCATGCATTTGGTTTTACTTGTATTTAAGAGCAGTTGGAGGCCACGGAAGGAGAGTTGTATGGCATTGAAGCTCGCCTGGAGGGTTGTTAACACAGTGTCAAAAGAAGGGCCAGAAGTATACAGAATAGTGTCGTCTGCGTAGAGGTGGATCAGAGAATCACCAGCAGCAAGAGCGACATCATTGATGTAAACAGAGAAGAGAGTCGGTCCAAGAATTGAACCCTGTGGCACCCCCATAGAGACTGCCAGAGGCCCGGACAACAGACCCTCCGATTTGACACACTGAACTCGATCAGAGAAGTAGTTGGTGAACCAGGCGAGGCAATCATTAGAGAAACCAAGGCTGTCGAGTCTGCCAATGAGGATGTGGTGATTGACAGAGTCAAAGGCCTTGGCCAGGTCAATGAATACGGCTGCACAGTATTGTTTCCTATCGATGGCGGTTACGATATCGTTTATGACCTTGAGCGTGGCTGAGGTGCACCCATGACCAGCTCTGAAACCAGATTGCATTGCGGAGAAGGTGTGGTGGGATTCGAAATGGTCGGTAATCTGTTTGTTGACTTGGCTTTCGAAGACCTTAGAAAGGCAGGGTAGGATAGATATAGGTCTGTAGCAGTTAGGGTCAAGGGTGTCCCCCCCTTTGAAGAGGGGGATAACCGCAGCTGCTTTCCAATCTTTGGGGATCTCAGACGACACGAAAGAGAGGTTGAAGAGGCTAGTAATAGGGGTGGCAACAATTTCAGCAGATAGTTTTAGAAAGAAAGGGTCCAGATTATCTAGCCCGGCTGATTTGTAAGGGTCCAGATTTTGCAGCTCATTTAGAACATCAGCTGACTGTATTTGGGAGAAAGAGAAATGGGGAAGGCTTGGGCGAGTAGCAGAGGGGAGGGCAGTGCTGTTGTCCGGGGTAGGGGTAGCCAGGTGGAAGGCATGGCCAGCCGTAGAAAAATGCTTATTGAAATTCTCAATTATAGTGGATTTGTCGGTGGTGACAGTGTTTCCTATCTTCAGAGCGGTTGGAAGCTGGGAGGAGGTGTTCTTATTCTCCATGGACTTTACGGTGTCCCAGAACTTTTTTGAATTTGTGTTGCAGGAAGCAAATTTCTGCTTGAAAAAGCTAGCCTTGGCTGTTCTAACTGCCTGTGTATATTGGTTTCTGGCTTCCCTGAAAAGTTGCATATCACGGGGGCTGTTCGATGCTAATGCAGAACGCCATAGGATGTTTTTCTGTTGGTTAAGGGCAGTCAGGTCAGGAGAGAACCAAGGGCTATATCTGTTCCTGGTTCTAAATTTCTTGAATGGGGCATGCTTATTCAAGATGGTGAGGAAGGCATTTTTAAAAAATGACCAGGCATCCTCTACTGACGGGATGAGATCAATATCCTTCCAGGATACCAGGATCATGTGGGATGGGATGGGATAATATAACAATATAATATAACAATATACTGTATATTGTGTAACTTTTCGTCTGACAGAAAGTGTCGGGAAAAATCTTTGACTGAGGAGGAAAAACAATCTCTGCTAATTATTTGGGCTGACATTGACTCAAATGGCTGCAGGGAATAGAGGCCATCTTGTGTTATTTTATGGGGGGGGGGGGGTTCCGCACTGATCTTGAAATGTTTTGTACATGATGTTTCCACCATCATTTCCTAAAAAGACCTTCTGGACATCAGAACAGTTATCCCTGACCTTGTTTTCGATGAGAACTTCTACTTCAATGAATCGGAGGCAAAAGACATGTTGATTATCCCAGGATCCAGGAACAAATCCACAGACACATGAAAAAGGAGGAGACGGCACTACAGAGGCGGGATACCTGACGAGACTACGTCGGAGAGTGGATACACCGCCGCTACCCTCTGTTCTATTGGCGAATGTGCAATCACTGGAGAATAAACTGGATGAGCTCCGTTCGAGACTATCCTACCAACGTAATCTGAAGTACTGTAATATCCTACGTTTCTCCGAGTCGTGGCTGAACAAGGACATGGTAAATAGAAATCTAGCTGGTTTTCTATACATCGGCAGGACAGAACGGTGACGTTGGGAAGCTCAGGGTAGGGGGTGTGTGTCTCTTTGTTAAGGAAGTCTCGAGGTTCTCCTCGCCTGAGTTAGAATACCTCATGATAAGCTGTAGACCACACAATTTACCAAGAGAGTTATCTATATTTTTCGTAGCTGTCTATTTACCACCAAAAACCGATGCTGGCATTAAGACAGCACTCAACGAGCTGTATAAGGCCACAAGCCAAAAATAACATGTTCACCCACAGGCGGCACTCCTAGTGGCCGGTGACTTTAATGCAGGAAAACTGAAATCCTTTTGACCTCATTTGTACAAGCATGTCACCTGTGCAACTAGAGGTGAAAAAAAATCTAGATCACCTTTTCTCCACACAACAGAGTCGCATACAAAGCTCGCCCTCCATTTGGCAAATCTGACCATAATTCTATCCTCTTTATGAGCAAAAACTCAAACAGGAAGTACCAGTGACAAGCTAAATACGGAAATGGTCTGATGAAGCAGATGCAAAGCTACAGGACTGTTTCACTAGCACAGATAGGAATATGTTCCAGGATTAATAAAATGGCATTGAGGAGTTTAACAGAGCAGTCACTGGCTTCCCCACAGTGACTGTACGTACATAGAAGCCATGAATTACAGGAAACATCCACACTCACAACATCTAAACATCCACACAGGAAACATCCACACTCAGCTAAAGGCTAGAGCTGCGTTCAGCGGGATTATAATAAATCCCTCCGATGAACAATATGAACAATACAGAATCAAGATTGAATCCTACTACACCGGCTCTGGTGCTCATCAGATGTGGCAGGGCTTACAAACTATCATGGATTACAAAGGGAAACCCAGCCGAGAGATGTCAAGTGACACAAGCTTACCAGACAAGCTAAACACCTTCAATTCTTGCTTTGAGGCTAGCAACACTGAACCATACATGAGAGCACCAGCTCTTCCAGATGACTGTGTGATCACACTCTCCGTAGCTGATGTAAGACCTTTAAACAGGTCAAGATTCACAAGGCCGCAGGGCCAGACGGATTACCAGGACACGTACTAAGAACATGCGCTGACCAGCTGGCAAGTGTCTTCACTGACATTTTCAACCTCTCCTTGACACAGTCTGTAATACCTACATGTTTCAAGCTGACCACCACAGTCCCTGTGCCCAAGAACGGCAAGGTACCCTGTCTATAATAACCTACCGTTTAATTGATTACATGATTGAATTAAATCATGCAACAATTAACTCAATAACCTGGGGCACAACGGAAGCAGTTATATATATTATATTATTATTATATATATAGTTTCTATAGAGGGGCTATCTCCCGAATCCACTCTTAAAGATCTAAATATATTTTATATCAATAGCAGTCAGTCAATAATCGTCACCTTATTCAGTCTCATCTGAACGTCTTAAAATTCTTCACGAACCCTGGCTAACAAGTTGAATCAGCAATACAAAAATTGGCTTAATTATTTATTTACTAAATACCTAAACAATCACACAGAATTACATATACACAGGATGGATCATACATCGATTACTAGTCATGTCATTAAATAAAAAGTCCCTAGCGGATGAAAGCGATATGATGGCTTGTTACACAAAGAAAGGGGGTTGGGTATGAATGAAATAGCGGGAAGACTGAGGTACAAAGGAGATTGGGTCTCTATCGGAACTTGAAAAGCTATGCTACCGTAAATACAGAACCTTATGCATTCTAATGACCGCCCATTCGGAAAGGGAAAATGCAAGATATAAACTTCACAGATCTTCATTGTGAAGGGTTTAAACACTGTTTCCCATGCTTGTTCAATGAACCATAAACAATTAATGAACATGCACCCGTGGAACGGTCGTTAAGACACTAACAGCTTACAGACGATATGCAATTAAGGTCACAGTTATGAAAACTTAGGACACTAACTAACTACTGACTCTGAAAAACACCAAAAGAAAGATGCCCAGGGTCCCTGCTCATCTGCGTGAACGTGCCTTAGGCATGCTGCAAGGAGGCATGAGGACTGCAGATGTGGCCAGGGCAATAAATTGCAATGTCCGTACTGTGAGACACCTAAGACAGCGCTACAGGGAGACAGGACGGACAGCTGATCGTCCTCACAGTGGCAGACCACGTGTAATAACACCTGCACAGGATCGGTACATCCGAACATCACACCTGCGGGACAGGTACAGGGTGGCAACAACAACTGCCCGAGTTACACCAGGAACGCACAATCCCTCCATCAGTGCTCAGACTGTCCGCAATAGACTGAGAGAGGCTGGACTGAGGGCCTGTTGTAAGGAAGGTCCTCACCGGACATCACCGGCAACAACGTCGCCTATGGGCACAAACCCTCTGTCGCTGGACCAGACAGGACTGTCAAAAAGTGCTCTTCACTGACGAGTCGTGGTTTTGTCTCACCAGGGGTGATGGTCAGATTCGCGTTTATCGTCAAAGGAATGAGCGTTACACCGAGGCCTGTACTCTGGAGCAGGATAGATTTGGATGTGGAGGGTCCGTCATGGTCTGGGGCGGTGTGTCACAGCATCATTGGACTGAGCTTGTTGTCATTACAGGCAATCTCAACACTGTGCGTTACAGGGAAGACATCCTCCTCCCTCATGTGGTACCCTTCCTGCAGGCTCATCCTGACATGACCCTCCAGTATGACAATGCCACCAGCCTTACTGCTCGTTCTGTGGATGATTTCCTGCAAGACAGGGATGTCAGTGTTCTGCCATGGCCAGCAAAGAGCCCGGATCTCAATCCCATTGAGCACATCTGGGACCTGTTGGATCGGAGGGTGAGGGCTAGGGCCATTCTCCTCAGAAATGTCCGGGAACTTGCAGGTGCCTTGGTGGAAGAGTGGGGTAACATCTCACAGCAAGAACTGGCAAATCTGGTGCAGTCCATGAGGAGGAGATGCACTGCAGTACTTAATGCAGCTGGTGGCCACACCAGATACTGACTGTTACTTTTGATTTTGATCCCCCCTTTGTTCAGGGACACATTATTCCATTTCTGTTAGTCCCATGTCTGTGGAACTTGTTCAGTTTATGTCTCAGTTGTTGAATCTTGTTATGTTCATACAAATATTTACACAGTTGACAGTGAGAGGACGTTTCTTTTTTTGCTGAGTTTATATTTACACTGAGCTGCGCTTCAATAGATGGGTCGAAGATGGAAGACTGGTTTGCCCAGCAGAGATCGCCCTTGTCCTTTGTATAATCTGTCTTGTCGTAGTGTTGTAGGGAGGATAAATTGTACCCTGTCTTCCCAGGAGATTGTCTGTCCTTTCCTAGGCCATGTAAATTTACAGCTGCTGCTGATAACTCAACATCTAGGATGTATCACTTCTTTAGTGAATAAGAGTTCAAAGTTCATACCAAGTTGCCATACTCAACTCGTGCTGTATTCTGGCTGGTGTAGTCGAAATTCACCATTTCAGCATGGTGATCGTCACCTCCACGTTGAAATTTGCCCTTTTAAACGTATGGACACCAGTCCTCACATCGTCGGGAACTAAAGTTTGACCTCCGTCAATAGGCTTTTGTTGTGGGGGAGAGAAGGCGTGTTTCATAGTTCTCAACCAATGTCTGTTCACTTGGGCGTGGCCCCTGAGTGAGCATAGTCTACTTTATGAAAATAATTATCTAATTTAGAAGATAAAATTACATTTAAATTGCACAACAATTCCATGTGAATCTGATAACTAGAATGTGTAGACTTTCCAAGATACAGATTATGTCGTCCTATCATCAGATATAATGTCCCAGACAACAACTGATCTGAGATTGTCACGTTCGTTATAAGGATCGGACCAAGACGCAGTGTGGTATGCGTACATTCTTATTTATTTAAAGAATTAACACTGAACAAACTAACAAAATAACAAAATGAAACGTGAAGCTATACAAACGAGTGCTGACAGGCAACTACACATAGACAAGATCCCACAAACACCAAAGGGAAATGGCTACCTAAATATGATCCCCAATCAGAGACAACGATAAACAGCTCTCTCTGATTGGGAACCATATCAGGCCAACATAGAATTACAAAAACCCCTAGACCTACAAAACTCTAGACATACAAAAACCCTAGACAATACAAAACTAGCGTAATCCACCCTAGTCACACCCTGACCTAACCAAAATATAAAGAAAACAGAGATATCTCAGGTCAGGGCGTGACAGACATCATATTCTTTAATTACCAACGGACACTTTCAACTGGTTGGATTACAGAAATATTGTTATTTTCCCCAACCTTTTTATGTTACCATACTCTCTCTATGTTAACAAAGGGCTTTCCAAGAGTCCATTCTGTAGAGTGGAGAGAAAAGGGGGAAAGGTATTTATGGGGGGGTCATAAACCTCATCCAACAGGGCGACGTCATGACAGTAGCCATGGCTCACATCAGCACCATCATCCCAGACACCCTGGACCCACTCCAATTTGTATACCACCCCAACAGATCCACAGATGACGCAATCTCTATTGCACTCCACACTGCCTTTTCCCACCTGGACAAAGGGAGCACCTACTTGAGAATTCTGTTAATTGACGACAGCTCAGCGTTCAACACCTTAGTGCCCTCCAAGCTCATCACTAAGCTAAGGATCCTGGGATTAAACAACTTCCTCTGCAACTGGATCCTGGACATCCCGACGGGTCGCCCCCAGGTGGTGAGGGTAGGCAACAACACATCCGACGGGTCGCCCCCAGGTGGTGAGGGTAGGCAACAACACATCCGACGGGTCGCCCCCAGGTGGTGAGGGTAGGCAACAACACATCCGCCGGGTCGCCCCCAGGTGGTGAGGGTAGGCAACAACACATCCGCCGGGTCGCCCCCAAATGGTGAGGGTAGGCAACAACACATCCGACGGGTCGCCCCCAGGTGGTGAGGGTAGGCAACAACACATCCGACGGGTCGCCCCCAGGTGGTGAGGGTAGGCAACAACACATCCGACGGGTCGCCCCCAGGTGGTGAGGGTAGGCAACAACACATCCGACGGGTCGCCCCCAGGTGGTGAGGGTAGGCAACAACACATCCGACGGGTCGCCCCCAGGTGGTGAGGGTAGGCAACAACACATCCGACGGGTCGCCCCCAGGTGGTGAGGGTAGGCAACAACACATCACAAAGAGTCGCCCCCAGGTGGTGAGGGTAGGCAACAACACATCCCGACGGGTCGCCCCCAGGTGGTGAGGGTAGGCAACAACACATCCGACGGGTCGCCCCCAGGTGGTGAGGGTAGGCAACAACACATCTGACGGGTCGCCCCCAGGTGGTGAGGGTAGGCAAAAACACATCTGACGGGTCGCCCCCAGGTGGTGAGGGTAGGCAACAACACATCCGACGGGTCGCCCCCAGGTGGTGAGGGTAGGCAACAACACATCCGACGGGTCGCCCCCAGGTGGTGAGGGTAGGCAACAACACATCCGACGGGTCGCCCCCAGGTGGTGAGGGTAGGCAACAACACATCTGACGGGTCGCCCCCAGGTGGTGAGGGTAGGCAACAACACATCCGACGGGTCGCCCCCAGGTGGTGAGGGTAGGCAACAACACATCCGCCACGTTGACCCTGAACACGGCGCCCCTTCATATGCTCAGTCCCCTCCTGTACTTCCTGTTCACCTACGACTCCGCGGCCGCGAACGACTCCAACACCATCATTAAGTTTGCAGATGACACGACGGTGCTAGGCCTGATCACCGACGACGATGAGACAGCCTATAGGGAGGGGGGTCTGAGATCTGGCAGTGTCGTTACCAGGACAACAACCTTTCCCTGAACGTCAGCAAGACAAATGAGCTGAGGGCTACAGGAAACAGAGGGCCAAGCATGCCTCCATCCACATCAACAGGGCTGTTGTGGAGCAGGTCGAGAGTTTCAAGTTCCTAGGTGTCCAAATCACTAAGGATTTATCATGGTCTAAACACACCAATGCTGTATTGAAAAGGGCACGACAACGCCTCGTACCCCTCAGGAGGCTGAAAAGATTCTCAATGTGTCCTTAAAAGTTCTACAGCTGCACCACTGAGAGCATCTTGAATGGCTGCATCATCGCTTGGTACGGCAACTGCTTGGCATCCGACCGCAAGGCGCTACAGAGCTCCCTGACATCCATGACCTCTATATCAGGCGGTGTCAGAGGAAGGCCCTAAAAAGTGTCAAAACGATACCGATGCACCAAGTCTGGAACCAAAAGGACCACGAACAGCTTCTACCCCCCAAGCCATAAGACTGATAAAGAAGTTTGTTAAATAGTTAACCAATAGCTACCCAGACTATCTGCATCAACCCCTTTTTTTGCACTAACTCTTTTGACTCATCACATGCCCTGCTCTTACTGTTAAGGCCCTTTCCTGTTTCAGCATGACAATGCCCCTGTGCACAAAGCGAGGTCCATACAGAAATGGTTTGTTGAGATCGGTGTAGAAGAACTTGTAAGCCTAAATGTAGTCCTCGGATCACAAGGGTTTCCTCTTGGTCTAATGGTTAAGATGTTGGGTTCCCGAGCGATAGGTCTGCAGTACATATACAACCAGTTACACTGGCCCATTCACATATACAACCAGTTACACTGGCCCATTCACAGATACAACCAGTTACACTGGCCCATTCACATATACAACCAGTTACACTGGCCCATTCACATATACAACCAGTTACACTGGCCCATTCACATATACAACCAGTTACACTGGCCCATTCACATATACAACCAGTTACACTGGCCCATTCACAGATACAACCAGTTACACTGGCCCATTCACATATACAACCAGTTACACTGGCCCATTCACATATACAACCAGTTACACTGGCCCATTCACATATACAACCAGTTACACTGGCCCATTCACATATACAACCAGTTACACTGGCCCATTCACATATACAACCAGTTACACTGGCCCATTCACATATACAACCAGTTACACTGGCCCATTCACAGATACAACCAGTTACACTGGCCCATTCACAGATACAACCAGTTACACTGGCCCATTCACAGATACAACCAGTTACACTGGCCCATTCACAGATACAACCAGTTACACTGGCCCATTCACAGTTAATCTTTCCTTGATCCTCGCTTCCTTCTCACAACGATTGGAGAAGAAGGTACGGAGGGAGGGACCTTGGACCTCTCCTCCAATACGATCAGAAGGAGGAGGTCCGTAGGGGTGGACTTGGACCTCTCCTCCAATACGATCAGAAGGAGGAGGCCCGTAGGGAGGGACCTTGGACCTCTCCTCCAATACGATCAGAAGGAGGAGGCTCGTAGGGAGGGACCTTTGACCTCTCGTTCAATACGATCAGAAGAAGGAGGACCGTAGGGGTGGACCGTGGACCTCTCGTTCAATACGATAAGAAGGAGGAGGTCCGTAGGGAGGGACCTTGGACCTCTCGTCCAATACGATCAGAAGGAGGAGGTCTGTAGGGAGGGACCTTGGACCTCTCCTCCAATACGATCAGAAGGAGGAGGTCTGTAGGGAGGGACCTTGGACCTCTCGTTCAATACGATAAGAAGGAGGAGGTCCGTAGGGAGGGACCTTAGACCTCTCCTCCAATACGATTAAGTAGGCAAGGAGATAAGATACAAAGGATCACAGAAAGACTAATTGAGATTGAGCCAATAGCTAGCACACTCTGAGAACGCTAGCAAGGCTATGTGATGGTGGAGCATAACAACGTTAAGCTACATGATGTGGTGACGGTGAAGACGTGATAGTCAACTATGGTAACATTTCACACATAAACCTCAAATGGAAGCTGCATATTTGCCAATTCAGTGCTAAACTGCATATTGGTTCTGGGGTAAAGCATTATTAGGAGCACTGTTACCCCCACAGCACCCTCATCAGCCCTGAAGCTTCAGACACTTGTAGTCTGCTCTGAATTAAGGCTATTATGCAGATGCTGCTGGGACAAACACAATATGGCAATTATTATTTCACCCATACAAAGATAAAGATTCCTGCTAGGATTTGCTATGGGTTTGAAAGGATGACCCAGATTTAGCTCCCGAACCACAGATTTCCGTCCCACATTCCTCCCTCCAGAAGGGACAGAGCAAGCTAATGCATTTGATGAGTTGGATAAGACTTGGATTAGATTGGATGTTATTTTGGGGTAGAAATAATAGATACATCAACAAAATGATCAGGAGGTAGAGCACATGAAGGCACTAACTTAAACACCTATTACCAAAGTGGTTCATCGTATGAACTGTGTTTTGGTGGAAACAAAAGGATACAGCCAGGGTAATTCACCAAAATATCAATCGTACTTTATCATGGTACTCGTGTCCTCGCCTGCCCTCGCCTGCCTTCGCCTCCCATTCCACATTAACCCCAGACTGTGGCTCTGTTACGTCACACGATGGATGACATTTCAGTTGTGACATGTCTGTTGAGGAAGAAGCAGAGGAAACCCAGCCATGCTGACACCTTCATGTGAAGGCAAGCAGTTAAGTAAAATAACACCAGACGGGGGAAAAGATGGGAGAGGGAGCGAGGAAGGGAGCGAGGAAGGGAGGGAGCGAGGAAGGAATGGAGTGAGTGAGTGCAGATCCAGGAAAGCTAGCTACCTGACACATTATCGTGTTAGATTAGTTCAATGGGTGGAGCAGATAACTGGGAAGATGAACACAACACAGGAAATGGAGGAGGAGGAGGAAGACATAACGCTTTACTTGAAGTGCTTCCTGTTGGTAGGCTACTGCTTATGTAGTGCGTATGGTTTATGAAGCGCTTATGTAGGTAACGAGGTACAGAGAACAAGAGGGCTACGCTTGGTTCCTCTGGAGCTACATTTGAACAGAGTGTCTCTATGTGTGAGTGTCAGTGGGCTGAATAATTGTGGACAGCAGCATGTAGAATGGGGAAACAGCCCAGTGTTATCCATGCATGACAACACAGCTGTAGGGCAGCAGAGGCCAGAGCTAGCCTAGCACAGTGTCCTAAAGCACCACTGTACACCCGCTGGAGGAGAGCACACGCACTGATGCATGAACGCATGCACGCACACACACACACACATGCATACACACACAGATGCGGCCATGCGCACACAAACACACACAGGAGGGACTTACTAAGAATGCAAGCAGCAGCCCGTCAACCCTGATGATATGGTATAGAACTAACGTGAGATAGCAATTATCAGGATACTAACACTGTTAATGGAAATATATTAACCATCGTGAATCACGACAATACGTGCTTGGATTCTACCATTTTATCTCTGCTTGAATATTGGCGCTTGTAAGTGAATTGAATAACATCCGCACATTCAGTTTGATTGAATAACACATACAAAGACAGACATCGTGAAAGCTTTTGTATCAGCGTTGCTGCAGGGCAACCTCAGAACAGAAGGGTAAAAACAACTGAATGAATGATATTGGTCATTTTAAAAGTATTCCAATACACTCTGAATAACTGCCGGACACAACAGAATCCTTCCTTCAGCAGAAAAGCTTGAATTGATTAGAGAGAACAATATGCTGTGAAGAATTCTCCCATATTCACTATTTATTGGTTTCTCTTCTAACCCTCAGTAGTAATCAGAGAGGGGAGATTGCCTGAGAGCTGACAGTCAGTCTTGGTGACAATAGGCGTGTGCGTGTGCGCGTGTGTGTGCGTGCGTCAATACATTACAATAGGCACACAGGGACAGGCCCTTCAACAACAAGGCCTGGAGGAGCCTGTTAAATATCCTCCTTTGTTAAATAAATAGGGGAGAAAAGGACAAATGATTTACGGCTATTGGACGAGGCAGAGAGGGTCCATTTCCACTACCACCTACTGAGGTCCTACTGGGCTGGGTTCAATCACTACCACCTACTGAGGTCCTACTGGGCTGGGTTCACTCACTACCACCTACTGAGGTCCTACTGGGCTGGGTTTAATCACTACCACCTACTGAGGTCCTACTGGGCTGGGTTTAATCACTACCACCTACTGAGGTCCTATTGGGCTGGGTTCACTCACTACCACCTACTGAGGTCCTACTGGGCTGGGTTCACTCACTACCACCTACTGAGGTCCTACTGGGCTGGGTTTAATCACTACCACCTACTGAGGTCCTACTGGGCTGGGTTTAATCACTACCACCTACTGAGGTCCTACTGGGCTGGGTTTAATCACTACCACCTACTGAGGTCCTACTGGGCTGGGTTTAATCACTACCACCTACTTAGGTCCTACTGGGCTGGGTTCACTCTCAGTCAAGGGATTCACATAGTGAGAAATTGGTGTTGAAACAGGAAGCTGGTGATTAACCTGCCTCCATTCATTTATCTCTTTTGGAAATGAATAAAATGTAATGTAGTGCTATAGTGAGGACCCAGTTCAGACAGAATCCATTTCCATCACCACCTACTGAAACTGATTTATTGTCAGTCAAGTAGAGGACACCACACAGTCAGTCACCGTTAACTTTCTACAATGGGATGCTGCAGGAAAGATTTACACTGAATGTATAAAACATTGGGTACATCTTCCTAATATTGAGTTGCACAGTTGTGCAGTTGTGTCAAGTTGGCTGGATGTCATTTGGGTGGTGGACCATTCTTGAAACACACAGGAAACTGTTGAGCGTGAAAAATCCCAGCAGCGTACCAGTTCTTGACTCAAACCGGTGCGCCTGGCACCTACTACCATAACCTGCTCAAAGGCACTTAAATATTGCCCATTCACCCTCTGAATGGCACACATACACAATCCATGTCTCAATTGCATCAAGGCTTAAAAATCCTTCTTTAACCTGTCTCCTCCCCTTCATCTTCACTGATTGAAGTGTATTTAACAATCAATAAGGGATCATAGCTTTCACCTGGATTCACCTGGTCAGTCAATACCATGGAAAGATCAGGTGTTCCTAATGTTTTGTGTTCTCAGTTTATGCGTAGCCGCATGAAGTAGAGGTATTGAAGGTGCTGCAACACTGGGGTTTGTACTAGTCCTGTTTTCATCCCCTATTAGGTACGCATGTTGTACAACTACACTATAGCTAACGAATACAACTACACTATAGCTAATGAATACAACTACACTATAGCTAATGAATACAACTACACTATACATAATGAATACAACTACACTATACATAATGAATACAACTACACTATACCTAATGGATACAACTACACTATACCTAATGAATACAACTACACTATACCTAATGAATACAACTACACTATACCTAATGAATACAACTACACTATACCTAATGAATACAACTACACTATAGCTAATGGATACAACTACACCATACCTAATGGATACAACTACACTATAGCTAATGAATACAACTACACTATACATAATGAATACAACTACACCTAATGAATACAACTACACTATACATAATGAATACAACTACACTATAGCTAATGGATACAACTACACTATAGCTAATGAATACAACTACACCATACATAATGAATACAACTACACCTAATGAATACAACTACACTATACCTAATGAATACAACTACACTATACCTAATGAATACAACTACACTATACCTAATGAATACAACTACACTATACCTAATGAATACAACTACACTATACATAATGAATACAACTACACCTAATGAATACAACTACACTATACATAATGAATACAACTACACTATAGCTAATGGATACAACTACACTATAGCTAATGAATACAACTACACCATACATAATGAATACAACTACACTATACCTAATGAATACAACTACACTATAGCTAATGGATACAACTACACTATACCTAATGAATACAACTACACTATACATAATGAATACAACTACACTATACCTAATGAATACAACTACACTATAGCTAATGGATACAACTACACCATACCTAATGAATACAACTACACTATACCTAATGAATACAACTACACTATAGCTAATGAATACAACTACACTATACCTAATGAATACAACTACACTATAGCTAATGGATACAACTACACCATACCTAATGAATACAACTACACTATAGCTAATGGATACAACTACACTATACCTAATGAATACAACTACACTATACATAATGAAAACAACTACACTATAGCTAATGAATACAACTACACTATAGCTAATGAATACAACTACACTATACCTAACGAATACAACTACACTATAGCTAATGGATACAACTACACCATACATAATGAATACAACTACACTATAGCTAATGAATACAACTACACTATACATAATGAAAGCAACTACACTATACCTAACGAATACAACTACACTATACCTAATGAATACAACTACACTATACCTAATGAATACAACTACACTATACCTAATGAATACAACTACACCTAATGAATACAACTACACTATACCTAATGAATACAACTACACTATACCTAATGAATACAACTACACTATACCTAATGAATACAACTACACTATAGCTAATGGATACAACTACACTATAGCTAATGGATACAACTACACTATACCTAATGAATACAACTACACTATACCTAATGAATACAACTACACCTAATGAATACAACTACACTATAGTAGTAGTAGAAGAGTAGAAGAGCCCCCGCGATATGCAACTGTTCAGGGAAGTCAGGAACCAATACACGCAGTCAGTCAGGAAAGCAAAGGCCAGCTTTTTCAAGCAGAAATTTGCATCCTGTAGCTCTAACTCCAAAAAGTTCTGGGATACTGTAAAGTCCATGGAAAACAAGAGCACCTCCTCCCAGCTGCCCACTGCACTGAGGCTAGGTAACACGGTCACCACTGATAAGTCCGTGATAATCGAAGACTTCAACAAACATTTCTCAATGGCTGGCCATGCCTTCCTCCTGGCGACTCCAACCTTGGCCAACAGCCCCGCCCCCCCCGCTGCTACTCGCCCAAACCTCCCCAGCTTCTCCTTTACCCATATCCAGATAGCAGATGTTCTGAAAGAGCTGGAAAACCTGGACCCATACAAATCAGCTGGGCTTGACAATCTGGACCCCCTATTTCTGAAACTGTCCGCCGCCATTGTCGCACCCCCTATTACCAGCCTGTTCAACCTCTCCTTCGTATCATCTGAGATCCCCAAGGATTGGAAAGCTGCCGCGGTCATCCCCCTCTTCAAAGGGGGAGACACCCTGGACCCAAACTGTTACAGACCTATATCCATCCTGCCCTGCCTATCTAAGGTCTTCGAAAGCCAAGTCAACAAACAGATCACTGACCATCTCGAATCCCACCGTACCTTCTCCGCTGTGCAATCCGGTTTCCGAGCCGGTCACGGGTGCACCTCAGCCACGCTCAAGGTACTAAACGATATCATAACCGCCATCGATAAAAGACATTACTGTGCAGCCGTCTTCATCGACCTGGCCAAGGCTTTCGACTCTGTCAATCACCATATTCTTATCGGCAGACTCAGTAGCCTCGGTTTTTCTAATGACTGCCTTGCCTGGTTCACCAACTACTTTGCAGACAGAGTTCAGTGTGTCAAATCGGAGGGCATGTTGTCCGGTCCTCTGGCAGTCTCTGTGGGGGTACCACAGGGTTCAATTCTCGGGCCGACTCTTTTCTCTGTATACATCAATGATGTTGCTCTTGCTGCGGGCGATTCCCTGATCCACCTCTACGCAGACGACACCATTCTGTATACTTCCGGCCCTTCCTTGGACACTGTGCTATCTAACCTCCAAACGAGCTTCAATGCCATACAACACTCCTTCCGTGGCCTCCAACTGCTCTTAAACGCTAGTAAAACCAAATGCATGCTTTTCAACCGTTCGCTGCCTGCACCCGCACGCCCGACTAGCATCACCACCCTGGACGGTTCCGACCTAGAATATGTGGACATCTATAAGTACCTAGGTGTCTGGCTAGACTACAAACTCTCCTTCCAGACTCATATCAAACATCTCCAATCCAAAATCAAATCTAGAGTCGGCTTTCTATTCCGCAACAAAGCCTCCTTCACTCACGCCGCCAAACTTACCCTAGTAAAACTGACTATCCTACCGATCCTCGACTTCGGCGATGTCATCTACAAAATAGCTTCCAATACTCTACTCAGCAAACTGGATGCAGTTTATCACAGTGCCATCCGTTTTGTTACTAAAGCACCTTATACGACCCACCACTGCGACCTGTATGCCCTAGTCGGCTGGCCCTCGCTACATGTTCGTCGTCAGACCCACTGGCTCCAGGTCATCTACAAGGCTATGCTAGGTAAAGTGCCGCCTTATCTCAGTTCACTGGTCACGATGGCTACACCCACCCGTAGCACGCGCTCCAGCAGGTGTATCTCACTGATCATCCCTAAAGCCAAAACCTCATTTGGACGCCTTTCCTTCCAGTTCTCTGCTGCCTGCGACTGGAACGAATTGCAAAAATCTCTGAAGTTGGAGACTTTTATCTCCCTCAACAACTTTAAAAATCTGCTATCCGAGCAGCTAACCGATCGCTGCAGCTGTACATAGTCCATCTGTAAACTACCCACCCAATTTACCTACCTCACCCCCCATACTGCTTTTATTTATTTACTTTTCTGCTCTTTTGCACACCAGTATCTCTTCTTGCACATGATCATCTGATGATTTATCACTCCAGTGTTAATCTGCTAAATTGTAATTATTCGATTTATTGCCGACCTCATGCCTTTTGCACACATTGTATATAGATTCTCTTTTTTTTCTACCATGTTATTGACTTGTTTATTGTTTACTCCATGTGTTCCCGTGTGGCTCAGTTGGTAGAGCATGGCGCTTGCAACGCCAGGGTTGTGGGTTCATTCCCCACGGGGGGCCAGGATGAATATGTATGAACTTTCCAATTTGTAAGTCGCTCTGGATAAGAGCGTCTGCTAAATGACTTAAATGTAAATGTAAATGTAAATGAATGCAACTACACTATACCTAATGAATACAACTACACTATAGCTAATGGATACAACTACACTATAGCTAATGAATACAACGAGGACATACCTACTGAATACAACTACACTATAGCTAATGAATACAACTTCAATATACATATACAATATACAATATACTACACTATCTACACTATTATAGTACACTATCTATACTACATTATCTATTATACTATACTATACATTATACATTATCCTATACTATATACTATACTATACATTATACTATACTATCTACACTACATTATACTACACTAACTACACTATAGCTAATGAATACAACTTCAATATACATATACAATATACAATATACAATATACAATATACAATATACAGTTAGCATATCATTCAGTTAACAAATCATTCAGTTAACATATTAATCAGTTAGCATATCATTCATTTAAATTATTAATCCGTTAGCATATCATTCAGTTAGCATATCAATCAGTTAACATATTAATCAGTTAGCATATCATTCAGTTAGCATATCAATCAGTTAACATATTAATCAGTTAGCATATCATTCAGTTAGCATATTAATCAGTTAACAAATCATTAAGTTAGCATATTAATCAGTTAGCATATCAATCAGTTAACATATTAATTAGTTAGCATATCAATCAGTTAACATATCAATCAGTTAGCATATCATTCCCCCTAGCTGGATCCCCATTTGTTACATCACACAAATCATCCGTCCCGTGTGTGTGTGTGTGTGTGTGTGTGTGTGTGTGTGTGTGTGTGTGTGTGTGTGTGTGTGTGTGTGTGTGTGTGTGTGTGTGTGTTGCACTGTCATTTCCCTCAAGGTTCATTGGAAAGGCCTAGGGGCAGGTGTGGAGAGGAGATGAGAGGCATTTCCAATACAACGTGGCTATGCAGAGTCTATTTGACAGAGAGCAGATTCAGGATAAATGGTCTGGACAGCATTACGACCATAGAGATACATCAAGGAATCATGACTCTCACTATGATGACATTAGTGTCCAAGAAACTATCGGGGAGACTCATAGATGAGGATGGATCCAGGGAGGACATCAAAAGGGCTTGAAATAAACCATCAACACTGACAGCCCAGTCTCTACAGAAACACACAACATGACCAAAAGTATGTGGACACCTGCTCGTCGAACATCTCATTCCAAAAATCAGGGACATTAATATGGAGTTGGTCCCCCCTTTGTTGCTATAACAACCACCACTCTTCTGGGAAGGCCTTCCACTAGATGTTGTAACATTGCTGCTATAACAACCACCACTCTTCTGGGAAGGCTTTCCACTAGATGTTGTAACATTGCTGCTATAACAACCACCACTCTTCTGGGAAGGCCTTCCACTAGATGTTGTAACATTGCTGCTATAACAACCACCACTCTTCTGGGAAGGCTTTCCACTAGATGTTGTAACATTGCTGCTATAACAACCACCACTCTTCTGGGAAGGCCTTCCACTAGATGTTGTAACATTGCTGCTATAACAACCACCACTCTTCTGGGAAGGCCTTCCACTAGATGTTGTAACATTGCTGCGGAGACTTGCTTCCATTCAGCCACAAAAGCATTAGTGAAGTCGGGCTTGGCTCGCGGCCGGCGTTCCAATTCATCCCAAAGGTGTTTGATGGGGTTGAGGTACAGACCTCGCTTTGTGCACGGGGGCAATGTCATGCTGAAACAGAAAAGGGCCTTCCCCAAACAGTAGCCAAAAAGTGGGAAGCACAGAATTGTCTAGAATGTCATTGTATGCTGTAGCGTTAAGATTGCCCTTCACTGGAACTAAGGGGATTAGACCAAACAATGAAAAGCAGCCCCAGACCATATTCCTCCTCCACCAAACTTTACAGTTGGCACTATGCGTTGGGGCAGGTAGCGTTGTCCTGGCATCCGCCAAACTCAGATTCGTCCGTCAGATCGTGAAGCGTGATTCATCACGCCAGAGAACGCGTTTCCACTGCTCCAGAGTACAATGGCAGCGAGCTTTACACCACTCCAGCCGACGCTTGGCATTGTGCATTGGTGATCTTAGGCTTATGTGCGGCTGCTCGGCCATGGAAAGCCATTTCATGAAGCTCCCGACGAACAGTTCTTGTACTGATGTTGCTTCTAGAGGTAGTTTGGAACTCGGTAGTGAGTGTTACAACCCGAGGACAGAAGATTTTTTACACGCTACACACTTCAGCACTGGGTGGTCCTGTTCTGTGAGCTTGTGTGGTCTACCACTTTGCGGCTGAGCCGTTGTTGCTCCTAGTCGTTTTCACTTCACAATAACAGCACTAGCAGGGCAGAAATTTGATGAATTGACTCGTTGGAAAGGTGGCATCCCTTTACGGTACCACGTTGAAAAACACTGAGATCTTCAGTAAGGCCATTCTACTGCCAATGTTTGTCTATGGAGATTGCATGGCGGTGTGCCCAATTTTATACTCCTGGCAGCATAGGATGTGGCTGAAATAGCCGAATCCACTCATTTGAAGAGGTGTCCACATACTATTGGCCATGTAGTGCAGTAATATTGCTGTAAATAGGTCTTCATTTGAACAAATTAAGATAATACCTCATTTGGCCACGTGTTGGGAAACGGACAGATGCTCTGTACACAAACACTCTGTCATGATGTTGCTTTTCTGTTGACAGTAAACAGAAACAGAAATAACTGTATGGTTCAATGTCAGGGAAGAACCTGCCACTGTAGAGAGATTCAGACTGAAGGTTTGGGGTAGTAGGGACTAGGTAGTTCCCAGCAATGTTTGTGCCTCAATGTGCCTATGCTACTTTGTAGCAAGTCTTTCTGACAAACCTTTAATAACTGCCATCAGGATTCTAAAAACATTGGACAACCATTGAGTCGAGGAATTAACAGGATATTTCTAAAATAATCAAAAACCACAACACAAAGAGACAAGAAGCCTGAATGAATGTGTAAACGTACAGTATGACTGTACAGAGTATGTGCACAGTATGTGTAAACGTACAGTATGACTGTACAGAGTATGTACACAGTATGTGTAAACGTACAGTATGACTGTACAGTGTATGTGCACAGTATGTGTAAACGTACAGTATGACTGTACAGAGTATGTACACAGTATGTGTAAACGTACAGTATGACTGTACAGAGTATGTACACAGTATGTGTAAACGTACAGTATGACTGTACAGTGTATGTACACAGTATGTGTAAACGTACAGTATGACTGTACAGAGTATGTACACAGTATGTGTAAACGTACAGTATGACTGTACAGAGTATGTACACAGTATGTGTAAACGTACAGTATGACTGTACAGTGTATGTGCACAGTATGTGTAAACGTACAGTATGACTGTACAGAGTATGTGTATACGTACAGTATGACTGTACAGTATGTTTGTGTGTACAGTATGTGTATACAGTATGTGTATATGTAACCAATGTGAAATGGCTAGCTAGTTAGCGGTGGTGCACGCTAATAGTGTTTCAATCGGTGACGTCACTCGCTCTGAGACCTTGAAGTAGTTGTTTCCTTGCTCTGTAGGGGCCGCGGCTTTTGTGGAGCGATGGGTAACGATGCTTCATGGGTGACTGTTGTTGATGTGTGGAGAGGGTCCCTGGTTCGAGCCCAGGTAGGGGTGAGGAGAGGGACGGAAGCTATACTGTTACATATACAGTATGTGTATATGTGTGTACAGTATGTGTGTACAGTATTTGTGTATACAGTATGTGTGTTCCCAGCCCATTGATCTCAACTTATCACAGCCACAGAAGCACAATAGTGGAAGAACAGGATAATAACACTAATAACGGCATTAGAACATTAAGAACAGGATAATAACATTAATAAGGGCATTAGAACATTAAGAACAGGATAATAACATTAATAAGGGCATTAGAACATTAAGAACAGGATAATAACATTAATAAGGGCATTAGAACATTAAGAACAGGATAATAACATTAATAACGGCATTAGAACATTAAGAACAGGATAATAACATTAATAAGGGCATTAGAACATTAAGAACAGGATAATAACATTAATAACGGTATTAGAACATTAAGAACAGGATAATAACATTAATAACGGCATTAGAACATTAAGAACAGGATAATAACATTAATAACGGCATTAGAACATTAAGAACAGGATAATAACATTAATAACGGCATTAGAACATTAAGAACAGGATAATAACATTAATAACGGCATTAGAACATTAACCTCTTGACGCTAGGGGTCAGATTTTTTATTTTAAATAACGTTCCCAAGGTAAACGGACTATTTCTCAGGTCCAGATTGTAGAATATGCATATAATTTACAGATTAGGATAGAAAACACTCCAACGTTTCCAAAACTGTCAAAATATTGTCTGTGAGTATAACAAAACTGATTCTGCAGGCGAAAACCTGAGAAAATGTTTCCTGGCCCGTCTTTCTTCCATTTAAAGGGGTATCAACCAGACTCATTTTCCAATGGCTTCCTCAGGCTGTGACCAGGCTTTAGACATAGTTTCAGGCTTTTATTTTGAAAAATGAGCGAGATTTTTCAAAAGTAGTCAGGTGTCCTCAGATTAGTTCCTGCGTGCGAGAGGGTAGCGCTCCATTTTCTTTTTCTCTCTTATTGAGTAGGTTACGGTCCGGTTGAAATATTATCGATTATGTTTGTTAAAAACAACCTGAGGATTGATTATAAAAAACATTTGCCATGTTTCTACGACCATTACGGATACTTTTGGGAATTTTCGTCGAACGGAACGAGGCTTTGGTTTTCTGAACATAACGCGCAACCCAAATGGCGTTTTTTTTGTTATAAAAGTAATATTTATCGAACAAAAATAACATTTGTTGTGTAACTGGGAGTCTCGTGAGTGCAAACATCCGAAGATTATCAAAGGTAAGCGATTAATTTTAGTGCTTTTCTGACTTTCGTGACCATGCTAATTTGGGGCTAGCTGTTCTAGCATTGATTGATACACTCACAAAAGCTTGGATTTCTTTCTCTGTAAAGCATATTTTCAAAATCTGATACGATAGGTGGATTAACAACAAGCTAAGCTGTGTTTTGGTATATTTCACTTGTGATTGCATGATTATAACTATTTTTAGTAATAGTTTGCGCCCTGCAATTCAGCGGTTGTTTAGGAAAATGATCCCGTAAAAGGGATCCGTAGCGCAGAGAAGTTAAGAACAGCCAAATAACATTAAGAGCAGCAGAATAATGTTGAATAACAACAGATGTAGACTTCTGTGGTTTGGAGCACAAGGAACAACAAGCTATTAGTAACTAGGCCTATCTGCTAGAACCCACTCATTGTCAGACACATACAAGCAAGCAAGGACAGCAGAGACAGATAGGAATGGGGATCCAACAGAAATGTGCATTTCTCCAGTAAATCATTAATTAAATAATTATGTCCATCACATATACACGGAACAAAAATAAACGCAACATTAAACATTAAACAAAAAGCTTATTTCTCTCTAATTTTGTTCACAAATGTATTTACATGCCTGTTAGTGAGTATTTCTCATTTGCCAAGATAATCCATCCACCTGACAGGTATGGCATATCAAGACGCTTATTAAACAGAATGATCCTTACATTGCTGCACCTTGTGCTGGGGACAATACAGGGCCACTCTAAAATGTGCAGTTTAGTCACACAACACAATGCCACAGATATCTCAAGTTGAGGGCGTGTGCAATTGCCATGCTGACTGCAGGAATGTCCACCAGAGCTGTTGAACGGGGAGAATTTACTGTTCACTTCTCTACCATAAGCCGCCTCCAATGTTGTTTTAAAGAATTTGGCAGTACGTCCAACCAGCCTCACAACCACGCCAGCCCAGAACCTCCACATCCGGCTTCTTCACCTACGGGATCGTCTGACACCAGCCACCCGGACAGCTGATGAAACTGTGGCTTTGCACAACTGAAGAATTTCATGCACAAACTGTCAGAAACCGTCTCAGGAAGCTCATCTGCGTGCTTGTTGACCTCACCAGGGTCTTGACCTGACCGCAGTTCGGCGTCGTAACCAACTTCAGTGGGCAAATGCTCACCTTCGATGGCCACTTGCACGCTGGAGAAGTGTGCTCTTCACAGATGAATCCCAGTTTCAACTGTACCGGGCAGATGGCAGACAGCGTGTACAGCAGTTTGCTGATGTCCACATTGTGAACAGAGTTACACATGGTGGCCGTGGGGTTATGGTATGGGCAGGCATAAGCTACATACAACAAACACAAGTGCATTTTATCGATGGCAATTTGAATGCAAAGAAATACTGTGGCAAGATCCTGAGGCCCATTGTTGTGCCATTCATCTGCAGCCATCACCTCATGTTTCAGCATGATAATGCACGACCCCATGTCGCAAGGATCTCTACACAATTCCTGGAAGCTGAAAATGTCCCAGTTCTTCCATGGTCTGCATACTCACCAGACATGTCACCCATTGAGCAGTTTGGAATGCTCTGGATCAACATGTACAACAGCATGTTCCAGTTCCCACCAATATCCAGAAACTTCGCACAGTCATTAAAGAGGAGAGCGAGAACATTCCACAGGCCACAATCAACAGCCTGATCAACTCTATGCGAAGGATATGTGTCGCGCTGCATGAGGCAAATGCTGGTCACACCAGATACTGACTGGTTTTCTGATCCGCTCCCTACCTTTTTGTTAAGGTATCTGTGACCAACAGATGCATATCTGTATTCCTAGTTATGTGAAACCTATAGATTAGGACCTAATGAACTTATTTAAATTGACTGATTTCCTTATATGAACCGTAACTTAGTCAAATTGTTGAAATTGTTGCATGTTGCGTTTATATTGTTGTTCAGTGTAGATAGTAAACAGTAGTTGTTTATATTGTTGTTCAGTGTAGATAGTAAACAGTAGTTGTTTATATTGTTGTTCAGTGAAGATAGTAAACAGTTGTTGTTTATATTGTTGTTCAGTGAAGATAGTAAACAGTTGTTGTTTATATTGTTGTTCAGTGTAGATAGTAAACAGTAGTTGTTTATATTGCTGTTCAGTGTAGATAGTAAACAGTAGTTGTTTATATTGTTGTTCAGTGTAGATAGTAAACAGTAGTTGTTTATATTGTTGTTCAGTGTAGATAGTAAACAGTAGTTGTTTATATTGTTGTTTAGTGTAGATAGTAAACAGTAGTTGTTTATATTGTTGTTCAGTGTAGATAGTAAACAGTAGTTTTTTTTTTTGAAGAGCTGAATAAGTCAAAGAAACAAAAATTCCGATTGTGATCGAAACAAAATGTACCCAAAGTCTAGAAGCAGTGGACGCCTCTTGTTCTTTAATTCCCTCAATGTTGATTGAGAGAACAGCAGAACAGTTTTGAGGACGCTTGTTGATATGAACACGTAACACCGTGGCCAGAGGCAGGCAGGAGGGTGTAGATATTACCACTGCAGCCGGATGCAGGAGGGTGTAGATATTACCACTGCAGCCGGATGCAGGAGGGTGTAGATATTACCACTGCAGTCAGATGCAGGAGGGTGTAGATATTACCACTGCAGCTGGATGCAGGAGGGTGTAGATATTACCACTGCAGCCGGATGCAGGAGGATGTAGATATTACCACTGCAGCCGGATGCAGGAGGATGTAGATATTACCACTGCAGCCGGATGCAGGAGGGTGTTGATATTACAACTGCAGCTGGATGCAGGAGGGTGTAGATATTACCACTGCAGCCGGATGCAGGAGGGTGTAGATATTACCACTGCAGTCAGATGCAGGAGGGTGTAGATATTACCACTGCAGCGAGATGCAGGAGGGTAAAGATATTACCACTGCAGCGGGATGCAGGAGGGTGTCGATATTACCACTGCAGCCGGATGCAGGAGGGTGTAGATATTACCACTGCAGTCAGATGCAGGAGGGCGTAAATATTACCACTGCAGCCGGATGCAGGAGGGTGTAGATATTACCACTGCAGCGGGATGCAGGAGGGTGTTGATATTACCACTGCAGTCAGATGCAGGAGGGTGTAGATATTACCACTGCAGCCGGATGCAGGAGGGTGTAGATATTACCACTGCAGTCAGATGCAGGAGGGTGTTGATATTACCACTGCAGCCGGATGCAGGAGGGTGTAGATATTACCACTGCAGTCAGATGCAGGAGGGTGTAGATATTACCACTGCAGCCGGATGCAGGAGGGTGTAGATATTACCACTACAGCTGGATGCAGGAGGGTGTTGATATTACCACTGCAGCTGGATGCAGGAGGGTGTAGATATTACCACTGCAGTCAGATGCAGGAGGGTGTAGATATTACCACTGCAGCGGGATGCAGGAGGGTGTTGATATTACAGCTGCAGCAGGATGCAGGAGGGTGTTGATATTACCACTGCAGTCAGATGCAGGAGGGTGTAGATATTACCACTGCAGCGGGATGCAGGAGGGTGTAGATATTACCACTGCAGCTGGATGCAGGAGGGTGTAGATATTACAGCTGCAGCAGGATGCAGGAGGGTGTTGATATTACCACTGCAGTCAGATGCAGGAGGGTGTAGATATTACCACTGCAGCGGGATGCAGGAGGGTGTAGATATTACCACTGCAGCTGGATGCAGGAGGGTGTTGATATTACCACTGCAGCTGGATGCAGGAGGGTGTAGATATTACCACTGCAGTCAGATGCAGGAGGGTGTAGATATTACCACTGCAGCGGGATGCAGGAGGGTGTTGATATTACAGCTGCAGCGGGATGCAGGAGGGTGTTGATATTACCACTGCAGTCAGATGCAGGAGGGTGTAGATATTACCACTGCAGCGGGATGCAGGAGGGTGTTGATATTACCACTGCAGCGGGATGCAGGAGGGTGTCGATATTACCACTGCAGCCGGATGCAGGAGGGTGTAGATATTACCACTGCAGCGGGATGCAGGAGGGTGTAGATATTACCACTGCAGCCGGATGCAGGAGGGTGTAGATATCACCACTGCAGCCAGATGCAGGAGGGTGTAGATATTACCACTGCAGCCGGATGCAGGAGGGTGTAGATATTACCACTGCAGCCGGATGCAGGAGGGTGTTGATATTACCACTGCAGCCGGATGCAGGAGGGTGTCGATATTACCACTGCAGCCGGATGCAGGAGGGTGTCGATATTACCACTGCAGCCGGATGCAGGAGGGTGTCGATATTACCACTGCAGCCGGATGCAGGAGGGTGTAGATATTACCACTGCAGCCGGATGCAGGAGGGTGTCGATATTACCACTGCAGCCGGATGCAGGAGGGTGTAGATATTACCACTGCAGCCGGATGCAGGAGGGTGTCGATATTACCACTGCAGCCGGATGCAGTAAGGTGTAGTAGCCTATACAGGAGGGTTTACAGCAGGCTGTTAGTCAGGCTGACAGGTCCTAAGCTTCACCCTGAGAGGAGAAAAACCTCTGTCTATAAATCCAACCGACAAAGATCTTTATTGTCCATGTCTGACAGGCACTGTCATTGGACCTGCTGATGTGTGGCTGCGCAGACACACACACACACACACACACACACACACACACACACACACACACACACACACACACACACACACACACACACACACACGAGTGGCTGTGAACATTTGTCTTAACGCTAGCCTACCACTCCACTCTGCCACCTGAGAACAGCTACTACACAGACAGACAACTATTGGTTTTTGCTGTTGCTGGTGTTTATTTTTTATTTTCCTGCGTGGACAAATAGCAGCAAAGTAAGATATGTTTGTTCTTGGTATCGTTCAACACCAGCTAGTCAACCACTAGCAGGAGCTATGAGTCAGGCACTTGAGATTACTGAAGTTCTGTCTAAAAAAACACAACACCGTTAAAAGATTCTACTTATTGTGTTATGGGCATAGAGAAATCAATAAAATGCAGGTAAAATACACTACATGACCACAAAATATGTGGACACCTGCTGGATCTCGCTTTGTGCACGTGGGCATTGTCATGCTAAAACAGTGAAAGGGCCTTCCCCAAACTTCCAAAGTTGGAAGCACAGAATTGTTTAAAACATGGGTGTCCAACCCTGTTCCTGGAGAGTTACCTTCCTGTATGTTTTCGCTCCAACCCCAGTTGTAACTAACCTGGTTCAGCTTATCAACCAGCTAATTATTAGAATCAGGTGGGCTAGATTAGGGTTGGAGTGAAAACCTACAGGATGGTAGCTCTCCAGGAACAGGTTTGGAGAGCCCTGGTTTAGAATGTAATTGTATGCTGTAGCGTTAAGATTGCCCTTCACTGGAACTAAGGTTTCTAGCTCGAACCATGATAAACAGACCCAGACCATTATTCCTCCTCCACCAAACTTTACAGTTGAGACTATGCATTGGGGCAGGTAGTGTTCTCCTGGCATCCGCCAAACCCAGATTTGTCTGTCGGCCTGCCAGATGGTGAAGTGCGATTCATCATGCCAGAAAACCTGTGTCCACTGCTCCAGTCCAATGGCGGCGAGCTTTACACCACTCCAGCTGACGCTTGGCATTGGGCATGGTGATCTTAGGCTTCTGTGCGGCTGCTCGGCCATGGAAACCCATTTCATGAAGCACCTGACGAACAGTTCTTGTGCTGACGTTGCTTCCAGAGGCAGTTTGGAACTCGGTAGTGAGTGTTGCAACCGAGGACAGACGATTTTTACACTCTACGCACTTCAGCACCCGGTGGCCCCATTCTGTGTGATTCTGTGGCCTACCACTTCACGGCTGAGCCGTTGTTGCTTCTAGACGTTTCCACTTCACAATAATAACAGCACTTACAGTTGAGCGGGGCAGCTCTAGCAATGTTTGTCTATGGAGATTGCATGGCTGTGTGCTCGATTTTATACACCTGTCAGCAACGGGTGTGGCTGAAATAGCCAAATCCACTAATTTGAAGGGGTGTCCACATACTTTTGTATATATACTGTATAATGTATAACTTCTTCTAAACACACACGATAAATGCACACTCTTTATTCTGAGTACTGTTCACTGTTCGGGGTGCTATTAGAACAATAGTGTAGTAACACCAGTCCACAAGGGACCGGAGCTCTGGGTCTAGAAGTCTAAGTGTCAGACCAGGATTTAAATAATATTTCAAATATCTAAATTACTTTCGCATACATTCAGAGTAAGTATTCAGGTCTGCAGTGGACGTTTGGGTAGCCTTGTAAAAATAGAGTAACATTGGGTCAGGAACATAAGGCCCAGTGCACATGGGAGTGGAGGTCTCGGCATCCCAGTGGACTGGTGACTACAGCTCTGGGACTAAACGTCTTGGGTAGATGTCCGTAGAGCTGTAGACTGAAGACTGGTTCTGAGAAAGCCAGCGGTAAGGGTCACCAGGATCCTGTCTCTAAGGCCCTGGCCTGTCTGTAGCCCTCACTGTTTACAAGAACACTGCTGAACACAGCATACAGGGCTCACACACACACACACACACACACACACACACACACACACACACACACACACACACACACACACACACACACACACACACACACACACACACACACACACACACACACACACACACACACACACACACACACACAGAAGCACAAAGGCTGCATTTACAGTATAGTAGCTGGGGTCTTTAACAAAGAAAGCAAATCTGAGGAACCTGCTACCAAAGTTCTATCAACACATTGCCTGTAGTACTCGCGCTTCAAAAACTCTCAACCACTGTTACTCTCCCTTCCGGGGTGGCTACAAGGCCCTCCCCCGCTTTCCCTTTGGCAAATCAGATAAAGACTCCATTCTGCTCCTCCTTTCCTATACGCTGAAACTACAACAGGAAGTACCCATACTAAGTTCTGTTTAACACTGGTCTGACCAATCGGAATCCATGCTTCCAGATTGTTTTGATCACGCGTACTGGGATATGTTCCGGGTTGCCTCTGACACAGTGACTGAGTTCATCAGGAAGTGTATAGGGGATGTGTTATTTCATAGTTTTGATGTCTTCACTATTATTTTACAATATAGAAAATAGTAAAAATAAAGAAAAACCCTTGAATGAGAAGGTGTGTCTAAACTTTTGACTGGTACTGTAAATACTCAGACATTGCTCGTCCTAATATTTAAATATTTCTTAATTCCATTCTTTTACTTTTAGATGTGTGTGTATTTCTGTGTATTGTTAGATATTATTGCACTGTTGGAGCTAGGAAAACAAGCATTTTGCTACACAGGCAATACCATCTGCTAAATGTGTGTATGTGACAAATATACTAACCAACATAGGGATCCAGGAATCAAAGGCAGGCTTGTTAACAGACCTAACTGAATACATAGGAATCCTATCATCTCCTCCATCAGTCCAGTCAGTCACATATTTACAGCACGGAAAAGTGAGCCATGGAGAGACACCCATCTACTGTTTACTTACATATAGGCAGTTAGTTAAATGGAACACATAATTGGTTCTACTGTGAATCAGAGGGTTGGATTAATCTCAGCACTCATATAGTCTGCCACAGTTGTACCTACTTAGGTCCTAGGAGAGAAAAAAGTGTTGGTTAGGCTAAATACAGCAGGCACGAAGGACTGCAGCGAGAGAAAGAGAAAGAGCGAGTGAGAGAGAGAAAGGAGAGAGAGAGAGAAAAAGAGAGAGGATTTTTCTGGTGTCATCGTATCTAATGTCTAGCTGGGCTAGTTGTCCAGCTTCAGTCATTGTGGTATATCCCACTACCACTACTACATTACCAATGCTACTACACTAATACTACATTGTGGTATATCCCACTACCACATTACCAATGCTACTACACTAATACTACATTGTGGTATATCCCACTACCACATTACCAATGCTACTACACTAATACTATATTGTGGTATATCCCACTACCACTACTACATTACCAATGCTACTACACTAATACTACATTGTGGTATATCCCACTACCACATTACCAATGCTACTACACTAATACTATATTGTGGTATATCCCACTACCACTACTACATTACCAATGCTACTACACTAATACTACAGAACAGGAATAGTGATACTGCTCTTATTCAGGTTTATAAATCCCATGAGTCATGACTACAATATAACAGGAAAAGTGATGCTGCTCTTATTCAGGTTTATTTCAGCTGTAGGTCAGGAAATACATAGGTAATATTTAGAAAGTAAACATTAATCTCAAACAAACAAGAGAGAGGCATCAAATCCAAAAGAAACTGAACAATATTAAGAAATGCTATAGATGGAAGGAAAGTAGCGTAGAAACCAACAAAAAACACTATAAGGCAACAACAAATTCAATCGCTTTAAGACAACTTCCTGGAAAAAAAGTTCCACTGTAATAGTGGTGTAACTTGTCAGTAGAATGCCTTAACAGTATATTTAAACTTTCAGCTTCCCCGATGAAATCTAAAAAATGTCAAGCAGACAACCTAAGAAAATTGAAAACAATGACAAATGCAAAAACCTAAGAAATAAATTGAGAAACCTATCCAACCAAAAAAATAGAGACCCAGAAAACCTGAGTCTACGTCTTCACTAAAACAATACAGAAGTACACTATGGAAAAACAAGGAACTGCACGTCTGAAATCAGCTCAATGTAAATGAAGAATCCATAGAATCTATCTATAACAAAGAACAAACGGCAAAAACATATACATGATTAATTATAAATCTTAGAATCAACTATTGAAGACTACCAGAACCCACTGGATTCTCCAATTACATTGAATGTACTACAGGACAAAATACAAACACTCCAACCCAAAAAGGACTGTGGGGTTGATGGTATCCTAAATGAAATAAAAATATACAGATCACAAATTCCAATTGGCTATAGTTAAACTCTTGAACAGCTCTGGCATCTTCCCCAATATTTGGAACCAAGGACTGATCACCCCAATCCACAAAAGTGGAGACAAATTTGACCTCAATAACTACCGTGGGATATGCGTCAACAGCAACCTTGGAAAAATCCTCTGCATTATGATTAATAGCAGACTTGTACGTTTCCTCAGTGAAAACAACGTACTGAGCAAAGGTCAAATTGGCTTTTTACCAAATTACTGTACAACAGACCACGTACTCACCCTGCACACCCTAATTGGCATACAAACAAACCAAAACAAAGGGCTAGGTCTTCTCATGCTTTGTTGATTTCAAAAAAGCTTTTGACTCAATTTGGCATGAGGGTCTGCTATACAAATTGATGGAAAGCGGTGATGGGGAAAAAAACATACGATATTATAAAATTCCATGTACACAAACAACAAGTGTGCAGCTTGAGCCCTACCATCTTAAACATACTGTATATCTCAACAAATTGGCGAGGGCACTAGAACAGCCTGCAGCACTCGGCCTCACCCTACTAGAACAGTCTGCAGCACCCGACCTCACCCTACTAGAAGCTGAAGTCAAATGTATACTGTTGGCTGATGATTTGGTGCTTCTGTCGCCAGCCAAGGAGGGCCTACAGCAGCACCTAGATCTGTCCCAACCAAGGGGGGCCTACAGCAGCACCTAGATCTGTCCCCAACCAAGGAGGGCCTACAGCAGCACCTAGATCTGTCCCAACCAAGGGGGGCCTACAGCAGCACCTAGATCTGTCCCCAACCAAGGAGGGCCTACAGCAGCACCTAGATCTGTCCCAACCAAGGGGGGCCTACAGCAGCACCTCGATCTGTCGCCAGCCAAGGAGGGCCTACAGCAGCACCTACATCTGTCCCAAACCAAGGAGGGCCTACAGCAGCACCTCGATCTTCTGCACAGATTCCGTCAGACCTGGGCCCTGACAGTAAATCTCAGTAAGACAAAAATAATGGTGTTCCAAAAAGGTCCCGTTGCCAGGACTACAAATACAAATTCCATCTAGACACCGTTTCCCTAGAGTAGGAATTCCCAAACTGGGGTACGCACAATGCCGTCGGGGGTACGCCAAATAAAAATGTGATTCCCATTTTAAAAATGTTTTTAAAAAATTCTTCACATTTTCAATCAGTCCATTTATATTTTCCAACGGGACTATACATTTGGGTGAGGTTTTTTTCTCACCTGAGTAGCCTCGTTTCACTGCCCAATTTTTTTTTTTTAACCATCTGGTGTTCAGCGAAATAACAACACAAGGTCAAATATTTAACATCCAATCACATTAACCGTTACTCTCTCGCGGGAATTCCACTAACGGTCCGTATGGAGCGAAACGTAGCTGCTGCTCATTCCGTTTGCTCGAAAATTGATAAATGGTTAAAAAAATTAAGGCCCATAGAGACACATACCAGCTCTACTGGTAGTACTGCTCGAAAACTGTCAATCTGATGCAGCCGAAGAACTACTGCCCCCTCACCTGGAAAAGCACCGAACAACAGACAGGGACGTTGGACCATCGAAGAGGGGCAAATATGATGAGAACTACATTGATTTGGGGTTCTCTTATATTGGGAGTAGTGCCTTTCCTCAGCCACAGTGTGTTATATGTGCAAAAGTACTATCTCACAACTCGATGAAACCTTCCCTCTTACGCAGACATTTAGAAACAAAACATGCCAATTTGCAAAATATGCCACAGGAGTTTTTTGAGCGAGAATTAAGACACCTTTCGAGTACTAAGATATGCATAAAAGCAACAGATACCATTAATAAGAAGGGGCTAGAAGCGTCTTATATGGTGAGCGACCGAGTGGCTAGGACAGGTAAGCCTCATACTATTGTGGAGGACTTCATTCTTCCTGCTGCAGCGGATATGGCTGGGACAATGCTGGGGATAAGACCAAAAAAACTATACAGACAATGTCTTCATCAAACAACACTGTTTCACAAAGCATCAGTGACATTGCAGGAGATGTTTTGAAACAATTACTGCTTCGCATACAAGCCAGTGAATTCTATGCGTTACAGCTGGATGAGTCAACAGAAGTGTTGGGCCTGGCACAGCTCCTGGTATATGTCCGTTACGTTTATGGGGGGTCAATTAAGGAAGACATCCTCTTCAGCAGATATTTTTTAAGTACTGGACAGCTTTGTGACATCAAATGGACTTTGGTAATCATGATGTGTTGGTATCTGTACTGATGGAGCAAAATCAATGACAGGGAGACATAGTGGAGTGGTAACGCGTGTGCAAGCAGTGGCTCCCGAAACCATTTGGGTACACTGCAGCATCTACTGAGAAGCTGCCAAAGGAACGCCTGACAGTTTGAAAGACGTTTTGGACACTACAGTGAAAATTGTTAACTTTGTTAAAGCAAGGCCCCTGAACTCTTGTGCATTTTCTGCACTATGCAATGATATGAGCAGCAACCATGTAACGCTTTTACAACATACAGAAAGAAGTGCGCTGGTTATCAAGGGGCAAAGTATTGACACGTTTTTTTATTATTGAGACTAGCTTAAAGTTTTCTTTACTGACCATCATTTTCACTTGTCTGACCGCTTGAATAATGACAAGTTTCTCAAACAACTGGCCTATCTGAGTGATGTTTTTTCTCACCTGAATGATCTGAATCTAGGATTACAGGGACTCTCCGCAACTATATTCAATGTGTGGGACAAAATTGAGGCTATGATTAAGAAGTTGGAGCTCTTTTCTGTCTGTGTTAATAAGGACAACACACAGGTCTTTTCATCATTGTATGATTTTTTGTGTGCAAATGAACTCAATCTTACGGACAATGTCAAATGTGATATAGCCAAGCACCCGAGTGAGGTGGGTGCGCAATTACGCAGGTACTTTCCTGAAACGGACGACACAAACAACTGGATTCATTATCCCTTTCATGCCCTGCCTCCAGTCCACTTACCAATATCTGAACAAGAGAGCCTCATCGAAATTGCAACAAGCGGTTCTGTGAAAATGTAATTTAATCAGAAGCCCCTGCTAGATTTCTGGATTGGGCTACACTTAGAGTATCGGCAGGTAGCATAGTGGTTTGAACGTTGGGCCAGTAACCGAAAGGTTGGTAGATCGAATCCCCGAGCTGACAAGGTAAAAATCTGTCGTTCTGCCCCAGAAAAAGGTAGTTAACCCACTGTTCCTAGGCCATCATTGTAAATAAGAATTTGTTAAAGCTAAATAAAGAGCAAAATTATTATTATTATATTATTATTTGTGCCCTGGTCCTATAAGAGCTCTTTGTCACTTCCCATGAGCCGGGTTGTGACAAAAACTCACACTCATTCTTATGTTCAATAAATATATCATATAGTGTGTGTGGCAGGCTTATGATGATGGCAAAAAACAACATTTGAGAGTGTGCTGACCCTGGTGCTAGAGGGGGTACGCAGCTGGAGGTTGAATGTTTGGAGGGGTACGGGACTATAGAACGTTTGGTAACCAGTGCCCTAGAGCACACAAAAAACGACACATACCTTGTCCTAAACATCAGCCGCACAGATAACTTCAACAAGGCTGTGAACGATCTGACAGACAAGGCAAGAAAGGCCTTCTACGCCATCAAAAGGAACATACAATTCGACATCCCAATTAGGATCTGGCTAAAAATACTTGAATCAGTTATGGAACCCATTGCCCTTTATGATTGTGAGATCCGGGGTCCACTCACCAAACAAGAATTCACAAAATGGAACAAACTGAGACTGCATGCAGAATTTTGCAAAAACATCCTCTGTGTACAAAGTAAAACACCAAATAACGCATGCAGAGCCGATACCCGCTAATTATCAAAAGCATTTACCAAAACAATTGAGCAAACTAGAATGCTATTTGGCCCTAAACATAGAGTACACAGTGGCAGAATACCTGACCACTGTGACTGACCCAAACTTAAGGAAAGCTTTGACTATGTACAGACTCAGTGAGCATAGCCTTGTTATTGAGAAAGGCTGCCGTAGGCAGACCTGGCTCTCAAGAGAAGACAGGCTGTGCGCACACTGCCCACAAAATGAGGTGGAAACTGAGCTGCACTTCCTAACCTCCAGCCAAATGTATGACCATATTAGAGACACATATTTCCCTCAGATTACACAGATCCACAAAGAATTCGAAACAAATCCAATTTTGATAAACTCCCATATCTATTGGGTGAAATACCACAGTGTGGCATCACAGCAGCAAGATTTGCGACCTGTTGCCACGAGGGCAACCAGTGAAGAACAAAAACCATTGTAAATACAAATCATATTTATGTTTATTTATTTTCCCTTTTGTACTTTAACTATTTGCACATCATGACAACACTGTATATAGCCATAATATGACACTTGAAAATGTCTTCATTCTTTTGGAACTTTTGTGAGTGTTATATTTACTGTAGATGTGTTATTGTTTATGACCTATTTCACTTGTTTTGGCAATGATAACATGTTTCCCAAGCCAATAAAGCCCTTTGAATTGAGAGAGAGAGAGAGAGAGAGAGAGAGAGAGAGAACTCGTGCTGCTCTGAGTCCTCCAATAATTGTATAACCCTCTAATGAGTGGTCTACATGGACTAACCCTCTAATGAGTGATCTACATGGACTAACCCTCTAATGAGTGGTCTACATGGACTAACACTGACCCTCTAATGAGTGATCTACATGGACTAACACTGACCCTCTAATGAGTGATCTACATGGACTAACCCTCTAATGAGTGGTCTACATGGACTAACACTGACCCTCTAATGAGTGATCTACATGGACTAACCCTCTAATGAGTGGTCTACATGGACTAACCCTCTAATGAGTGATCTACATGGACTAACCCTCTAATGAGTGATCTACATGGACTAACACTGACCCTCTAATGAGTGATCTACATGGACTAACACTGACACTCTAATAAGTGATCTACATGGACTGACCCTCTAATCAGTGATCTACATGGACTAACCCTCTAATGAGTGATCTACATGGACTAACACTAACCCTCTAATGAGTGATCTACATGGACTAACACTGACCCTCCAATGAGTGATCTACATGGACTAACACTAACCCTCTAATGAGTGATCTACATGGACTAACACTGACCCTCTAATGAGTGATCTACATGGACTAACACTGACCCTCTAATGAGTGATCTACATGGACTAACACTGACCCTCTAATGACTGATCTACATGGACTAACACTAACTCTCTAATGAGTGATCTACATGGACTAACTCTGACCCTCTAATGAGTGATCTACATAGACTAACTCTGACCCTCTAATGAGTGATCTACATGGACTAACTCTGACCCTCTAATGAGTGATCTACATAGACTAACTCTGACCCTCTAATGAGTGATCTACATGGACACATTAACATTCATTAGTGTGATATGACGACAACATATATCACAGAGCACTGCTGCACACCATGTACACATGGGCAACCTCAGTATTCTAACCTATACAATATACATTGCTATTTAGCTTTAAATGGATACTTTGGGATTTTGGCAACTTCCCCATAGTCAGATGATGTCGTTGGTATCTTTTTTATGTCTCTGCGTGCAGTTGGAAAGAAGTTGCTAACTAGCGTCAGCGCGATGACTGGAAGTCTTTGGGTATGTGCTAGCATGCTAGTAGACACCATTGACTTCCAGTCAATGCGCTAACGCTAGTTATCAATTGGCTCACGAAACTACCTCGTAACTTCTTTCATACTGGACGCAGAGACATAAAAATGGTATCCATGGAGTTCATCTGACTAGATAAAGGGCCTCATATCCTGAAGTATCCCCTTTAACCAGAACACAAGAAAGAATGATGGCTACATAACACATACACAGGTGCACTTTCAGTAGTCTTTCATTAGTGACATGTAGTCTATAACCCATATAATATATATTTATATATATATATATATATATATATATATATATATATATATAACCTCTTTTATATGCACACAAGAAAGAATGGAGAAGAAAACAACTGTGTATTTATAAAATACATGTTATTAGCGATCTTACATATAAAAAAATCTAATGTTATTTGTCACATGCTTCGTAAACAGCAGGTGTGGCCAATTGTGATCAGTGAGACATGACAATCCCAAGCTGTGGTTTTATAGTACAGACTCACTTCGGGGGGCTGCAATGCCCTCAGGGTAGTCTGGGCAAAAATAACACACACACACACAGAAACACACACACACCATCTGCAACAATAAACTGTTGGTTTGGAAAGCTCAATATCATAACCATGAGTATGGAGACAGACTAGACACAGAGGATGAAATATACCTACTACACCTACCAGTGGAGGCTACAGGGGAGGACCATCCTGTGTATCCAACACTGGAACTCTTCTAAGTCAAGGTAAGGTTTTGGTTTTATTAATTTAATGCCACCGGGGCCTACCGGTGTAACTGCTAAATTGCTTGCTGAATTTACACTGTACTGCATGATTGTAGCGGGTTCACTAACGTGTTTGTTCTAGTAGCTATATTGACTAGCTACAGTTGAAGTTGGAAGTTTACATACACATTAACCAAATACATTTAAACTCAGTTTTTCACAATTCCTGACATTTAATCCTAGTAAAAATGCCCTGTCTTACGTCAGTTAGGATCACCACTTTATTTTAAGAATGTGAAATGTTAGAATAATAGTAGAGAGAATGACTTTCAGCTTTTATTTCTTTCATCACGTTCCCGGTGGGTCTGAAGTTTACATACACTCAATTAGTATTTGGTATCATTGACTTTAAATTGTTTAACTTGGGTCAAATGTTTCGGGTAGCCTTCCACAATAAGTTAAGTGAAATTTGGCCCATTCATCCTGACAGAACTGATGTAACTGAGTCAGGTTTGTAGGCCTCCTTGCTCGCACACACTTTTTCAGTTCTGCCCACAAATGTTCTATGGGATTGAGGTCAGGACTTTGTGATGGCCACTCCAATACCTTGACTTTGTTGTCCTTAAGCAATTGTGCCACAACTTTGGAAGTATGTTTGGGGTTATTGTCCATTTGTAAGACCCATTTGCGACCAAGCTTTAACTTCCTGACTGATGCCTTGAGATGTTGCTTCAATATATCCACATCATTTTCCTCCCTCATGATGCCATCTATTTTGTGAAGTGCACCAGTCCCTCCTACAGCAAAGCACCCCCACAACATGATGCTGCCACCCCCGTGCTTCACGGTTGGAATGGTGTTCTTCGGGTTATAAGCCTCCTCCTTTTTCCTCCAAACATAACGATGGTCATTATTGCCAAACAGTAATATTTTTGTTTCATTAGACCAGAGGACATTTCTCCAAAAAGTACGATCTTTGTCCTCATGTGCAGTTGATTTCTTTTGACTTTCCCATGATGTCAAGCAAAGAAGCACTGAGTTTGAATGTAGGCCTTGAAATACATCCACAAGTACACCTCCAATTGACTCAAATTATGTAAATTAGCAGGCAAGAGTGTGCAAGGCGGTATTGAATGTGTCACTGTCTTTTAACGTGATTACCCACATGTCTCTCGACCTGTGCATGCACCTACGTTGTAAACTTTAATTCACAGGCATGGTTGTATCAACCGCATGACGGTCATAGAGAAAATGTTAGTATTATGTAGTAGCCTAAACCAATCACTGTTACATTAAACTGGGTGAATAGAATATGAATGACAGTAGCCTAAACCAATCACTGTTACATTAAACTGGGTGAATGAATATGAATGACAGTAGCCTAAACCAATCACTGTTACATTAAACTGGGTGAATAGAATATGAATGACAGTAGCCTAAACCAATCACTGTTACATTAAACTGGGTGAATGGAATATGAATGACAGTAGCCTAAACCAATCACTGTTACATTAAACTGGGTGAATGGAATATGAATGACAGTAGCCTAAACCAATCACTGTTACATTAAACTGGGTGAATAGAATATGAATGACAGTAGCCTAAACCAATCACTGTTACATTAAACTGGGTGAATGGAATATGAATGACAGTAACCTAAACCTATCACTGTTACATTAAACTGGGTGAATGGAATATGAATGACAGTAGCCTAAACCAATCACTGTTACATTAAACTGGGTGAATGAATATGAATGACAGTAGCCTAAACCAATCACTGTTACATTAAACTGGGTGAATGGAATATGAATGACAGTATCATCCAATATGCTGTAATAGAAATAAGAATCATTGTCCTTCCTCATCTTAAATGGTACTGAATACACCTCCTAAACTCAACACTGTCATAAAACCTAAAACTGTGTTGACGAGACAGCGCAATTATGTTAATGTTCCCTGTAGGGCTGAATGTACGCCAATAATTACAACAGCATACACTCATGAGTTTATGAACACGATTAGCCTAATAATTATTCGTCCATTCACACAACATGTTCATCCAGAGATTTCTAATGGCATTAAGTAGCATATGTAGAGAGCTTGATAAACAAAAGTGAAATGGGTAACAGCTTTGTTTTCACATTAAAACACTCGACTGACTCTTGGGCTCAGTCCCAAATGGCACCCTTATCCCTAATATAGTGCACTACTTTTGACTAGAGATGTCCCAAATGGCACCCTTATCCCCTAATATAGTACACTACTTTTGACTAGCGATGTCCCAAATGGCACCCTTATCCCCTAATATAGTGCACTACTTTTGACCAGAGCCCTATGTGGGATAGGGTGCTATTTGGGACGCAGCCTTGGATTTACAACCTAGCTGGGACACTTGACATTTTGGTTGTTAAGTAGGTAAGAGAAAATAGCAGGTACTTCTGTTGTAATTTGGACGGAGGAACAATTTGATCAGCCAATGAGACAGCCAATGTCTAACATCAAGCTGTATCTCCAAAATGTCTGCCACTAAAGGTGAAACCTTGGATTTTTCTGGTGTCATCGTATCTAATGTCTAGCTGGGATAGTTGTCTAGCTTCAGTCATTGTGGTATATCCCACTACCACTACTACATTACCAATGCTACTACACTAATACTACATTGTGGTATATCCCACTACCACTACTACATTACCAATGCTACTACACTAATACTACATTGTGGTATATCCCACTACCACTACTACATTACCAATGCTACTACACTAATACTACATTGTGGTATATCCCACTACCACTACTACATTACCAATGCTACTACACTAATACTACATTGTGGTATATCCCACTACCACTACTACATTGCCAATGCTACTACACAACAGGAGTAGTGATACTGCTCTTATTCAGGTTTAGAGATCCCATGAGTCATGACTACAAGAGAACAGGAAAAGTGATGCTGCTCTTATTCAGGTTTATTTCAGCTGTAGGTCAGGAAATACATAGGTAATATTTAGAAAGTAAACATTAATCTCAAACAAAGACAGAGATTGTTTATTATCTACTTCACTTGCTTTGGCAATGTTAACATATGTTTCCCATGCCAATAAAGCCCTTGAATTGAATTGAGAGAGAGAGAAATAGAGCGAGAGCGAGAGAGAGAGAGCGAGAGAGAGAGAGAGAGAGAGATAGAGAAATAGAGAGAGAGAGAGAGAGAGAGAGAATAGAGCGAGAGAGAGAATAGAGAGAGAGAGAGAATAGAGAGAGAGAGAGAATAGAGCGAGAGAGAGAGAGAATAGAGCGAGAGAGCGAGAGAGCGAGAGAGAGAGAGAGAGACAGATAGAGAGAGAGAGAGACAGAGCGAGAGAGCGAGAGCAGAGACAGAGAGACAGAGAGACAGAGAGACAGAGAGACAGAGAGACAGAGAGACAGAGAGACAGAGAGACAGAGAGAGAGAGAGAGAGAGAGAGAGAGAGAGAGAGAGAGAGATAAATAGAGAGAGAGATTGTTCTGATCTCTATTGGCCAATCCAATGCTATTGGACCTGTAAGATGTAGCAGTACCGCAGTCATGTTTCTAACATCTTTATTATGCTAATTATCACCTAGATGAACAGATTAACAGCAGAATAAACACTGTTGATGTAGAGATACATCTTCCTACGGTGATCTTTAACATCAAATAACATTTCCCATGAGCTTCTAGAAGAATATTACGTGTTCTGCATCGACATCACTGGAAGGAGAAGTGCTTGGAGGAATAATCTGCCATGAAGATCTGCGCTGACCTTAACATCAGTTTGTAGCGGTATTGTTAGAGAGGTAAAGGCGACAGGCAGGGAAAGAGTAGGATAAGATAAGAGTACCAACTTTTGGCGCATTTCGCAAACAAGTTTAAGTCTGTTTGCTCAGTTTTATAGCCAGGCGCACCACCCAGGTTTACCAAGATGGTTCTGGCTCAGTGGAAGAAAACAGAAACACATCCATCCGTCCAAAACTGAAAAGAAACCACCAGAATCATGAGACATGAAGAAACATATCAGCTCTTTCCAAATGGCACACACTTCCCTTTATAGTGCCCTACTTTTGACCAGGGCCTATCGGGCTCTGTTCAAAAGTAGTGCACTTTGTAGGGAATAGTATGCCAGTTAGGAGCCAGACAAGATAACTCCGGGTTAATAGAGTTTGCTTCACACTCCAATGAAGTACACCTCTCCTTTAAGACCCTTCATCTCTGATAACAGACAGGAAGAAAAGCTGCTCTCTGGTCAAGCTCTACGCTGAAAATCCTCCAGGACAGACAGACAGACACACAGAGAGAGAGAGAGATAATGTGTGTGTGTGTGAGGGAGAGAGACAGAGAGAGACAGAGAGAGACAGAGAGAGACAGAGAGAGAGAGAGAGAGAGAGAGAGAGAGAGAGAGAGAGATAGTGTGTGTGTGTGTGAGGGAGAGAGACAGAGAGAGACAGAGACAGAGACAGAGACAGAGAGAGAGAGAGAGAGAGAGAGAGAGAGAGAGAGAGAGAGAGAGAGAATGTGTGCTCTTCTGGCCTAAAGATAAGATCAGGACACCTTCAGACAGTCCCCCTCTCTGCTCTGATTAGAAAGTACACTTAAAACACACACACACACTCATATTCTCTCTCTCTCCCTCACACACACACACACACACACACATTCTCTCTCTCTCTCACACACACACAAGCACATGGACACCCACACTCACCCTCATAAAAATGAAAGACCTATTTGATCCAGTTCTGCTGATTTATGGGATATCTCCACTTATTTGATAACGAATAAAACACTCTACTTTTCTCACAATATCATTCTCCACACAGAGACAGAAACCAACCACTCCAACCATTCAATCTCAACAGCACCTCGATGACTACTGACTGATATAAAATAAAATAAAATGTATTTAACCTTTATTTAACTATGTTTAGGATCTGTTCCTCACCAACCATTCTGATTTACTTTGACACACACACAGTGCTCGTGCTCAAAATCCCACCTCCGACACCAATGTAGCAAAGTCCAGAGGCAACAAATCTGTGGCACATACATGCAACAGTGATGCTAAAGGTTTCACCAATAATCCATACGATTAGGCACTTGTATCTCTACTGTAACCAGATGTTCCTCAAACACTTATCTCAAATGAAGTGGTGGACCAAAATCAGGACCATGCATAACAACCTGGTCTCAGACCATTACGTATTATTCTGTATGTAAATCCATATGACTTGTTACTAACTTGCTAAAAATTGTAAATATATGTTATGAATTTTCAAAACGTACAATATGTTATGAATTACAATTTGTTGTGGCTAACGGTAGCTATAGAGAGGAACACTTAGGTTAGGAGTTACGTTAAAGGGTTTTAAGGTTAGCTAGTTAACATGTTAAGTAGTAGCAAGGTTTTGAAAATGTGTAAGTAGTTGAAATGTTGCTAATTAGTTAAAATGCTAAAGTTTTCAATGATGAGATTCGAACATACAAACATTGGGTCGGTAGAGCTTCAGGACCAACCACACTCCTTTCGTTTTCACCTTTAAGTAACAGTCTGTCTCATGTAACCACACCAAACTTAACATACACACATTTGAGTATCCCGGATTTATGTTTAGTATGTTACATCTAGTCTATGAGACCAGGTTGTGGATAATGACACGTTACACGTCCTAACAGAGTCATTTATTCTGCAAAGTCAAACGGACACACACACCACACAAACATGACCCACACCTGACAACGGAACTACACAATCTGTGAACCCAAGGCTAGGCTACAGAAGCTGTCATAATCAATACAAATCCTAATCAATACACACGGTCCAGGCATCGGCCTGCCTGTGACAAACACAACTGTAGCGCGGAAGAAAATCATAATGACACGTGCTTACAGCAGCGCTTAGCTCTGTGTCAAGAAACTGACAAGTGGCTCTTGACGTCAAGCTTTATTGTCAACCAGATTCGACATCAAACAACACAGCCTCTGATTCCACTTAGATATTGTGTATAATGTCCAGGATGGAGAGGATCAAGGAAATGTCACACTCACACACTGAACATTACCTCAAGTGAAACATGTTTTCTTTAGATAATTAAACCTTTGTCTTACCTTCTTCGTGCATTCTCTGCAGACATAAAGTCAGGTTTCTTCTCCAACCCGGCATGTCGGTAAAGATGACAGCGGTCTGTTGTAGTAAGGCAAACAAACGATGTTGACGGAGAATGCTCATAAACGGGTACTTCTCTTCCGTTTAGCCTATAGACAGCAGCGTGCGATGCAATAAGCGTCCTATTAATTCCCTCTGCGGCACTTCAATGAAAAAACAAGTGCGAGTGAGTCCCGGGAAGTGTTAGAAAACGTTGTTTTTTTTCGACCGTTGGACGTTGGTAGATTTTGGAGAGGTAGTCCGTTACTCGTTGCACAAACACACACCGCTTGGGAAGCAGAGAGACTGAGAGCATGACTCAAAGGTTACGCTCTCTCGGTCACTAATGTGTTTGGCAAAGTGTATGATTCGCGCTGCTGCCTGCATGCCTCGGAACGGGAACACTCCGGAACAGAGTCGCTGCCGGTAGGCTATTCGGTTTGACATCTCACTGGCATCAGTAGTGCGTAGAGGCAGAATCCACACACACAAACAGTGAGACACGCACTCGTACACACACTTATAGGCCTTTATAGCTATGATAGGGCACTGCTAAACAGGTTATCTTCAAAGATGACTTCAGTAGCATTTCCATCACTTTTCTCTCAGAGAAAAGGACGATAATGGTGATGATGTTGACGTTGATTTAGTGTGCCAGAGACATGACTGACTCTAAGGTCCTGGGGAAAGTAAAACAAAAGGATCACGTTCTTGCAGGATAGCCGTGGCTAGGCCATCTGCAGGTGGCCTCAGGGGTACTAGTGTCCCACATTAAAGAAACACTATTCTAAACCAACACATAGTACCGGTGTGGGAGGCACTAACACATACATCTGTAGGAATGAAAGTGAGTTATGAATTGGTTATAAAGTCTTTATGCAGGTAGTACATAATAATTCCATTCTCCCGGCTGCCAACCGCCACGCACCTCTCACTCACATGACCACATGCGCTATTGGTCATCAACCAATCATTGCGTGCCTACTGGGTACCCTTCAATAAAGTATTTCCTTAAATGTGGTCATATCTACTTACAGGCTTGGCACTTCCCAGAGAGCATGGACAAGTTTCCTCCCTAACACTCTGTACTGTCTTTTCAATCTCATCACACCCCCATGCCAGTGTCTGCTTCTGCTGCTTGGAACGCAACCTCCAGGTTTTTCATGTCTCCCTCTCTTTGGTTTACCTTGAGGTTTTCCCACAGGTCGATGTTGCTAGCCTTGACTGACCATCTGATGCAGGGATGGATGGATGGGCAACTCCTGTCTTCAGGCCTGATTGGTGTCACGGTTCCCCCAGCCCTAGCTAACACACCTGATTAAACCAATCCTATTCTAAACTGGAGACCATGATTTTTGATTATTAGCGTCAGGTCTGTGTCAGCAGCCAAACAGGCACCTGAGGACTGGAGTTGCCCCTCCCTGACTGATCCTGAGGACTGGAGTTGCCCCTCCCTGACTGATCCTGAGGACTGGAGTTGCCCCTCCCTCACTGATCCTGAGGACTGGAGTTGCCCCTCCCTGACTGATACTGAGGACTGGAGTTGCCCCTCCCTCACTGATCCTGAGGACTGGAGTTCCCTCTCCCTCTCATAGAAGAAATAGCTGAGCTTTTGGGGAAACAGCTTTTCCTTGAAGTTCTTTTTAATTATTTGAAATATGAAAACATAACATTCTTGTTTCTAACAATCAATTGGAAGAAAATCTTTCACAAAAACAGTTCATTATTTTTGACAAGCAAGTATGTAATCTATGGATGTTTTGAGCAGGTTTTAATTAAAGGTAGTTTCACTCAATGGTAACCATTTAAATCTGGATCATCGTAAACTGAACGATGAAACCTCAATCGGTCTTTAGCGAAATTTCATCATAAAATATGGTCTTAAAGTCTGTTAAGAGAAAGAGAGAGAGGGGCCACTATGGAGTTTAACAGGTGGTAGTTAGCCCAGATCTGGGACTATGCTAGATGGTAGTAGTGTCTCTGGAGTAGTAGCCCATTCATTCTCTGTGGGGGTAGGAGGAGGAGTGGAATGTCCTTCTGTGCCTGGATCACTGCTCGTTCGTCACACCGTCTGCGATGGACGATACGGCTCCCTGGCCTTTGTTGACGTCGCTGATACAGGCCCACTGGCCGTCTGCCGACTCCTTCCACAACGTCACCTGGAGACAGCCGACAACAATACACATCAGAAAACAACACTGGCAGTCTTTCCAACTCCTTCCACAACGTCATCTGGACAAGAAGGACAGGTAACCAAGGGGATCATTTGTGACAGCACGGATGTATAAACTTGCTGTACTTTCAGACGCTTTGCATAAAGTATCTGCTAAGTGGTATAAATGATACATTGCTGAGGATCAAGTGTATTCAGCTGCCTAGTAAAAGAGTCACCACTGACTGTGTGTGTGTGTGTGTAGTACCTGTGTGTGTGTGTGTGTGTGTGTGTGTGTGTGTGTGTGTGTGTGTGTGTGTGTGTGTGTGTGTGTGTACTGACCTTGTTATCCCCTCCGGACACGGCCAGGATGTTTCCAGTGACGGACCAGCTGACATGCCACACCACGTCGTTGAACTTGTGGAGGAGTTTAGCCGTCCACGTGTTGCCTGAAGGGTCGTCACACGTCCAGATGAAGACCCTGCCGTCCTGCACGCAGACAAGCAAGAGAGGTTTGTGTTAGGTGTTTTTGTTCTGAGGTAAAGGTCATAAATACTCACTGGCAGACCAGGCAACGACAAATTGCGTCAAAACATTTTAAAAAGATGATATAAACAGTTCCATTTCAATTCAGGAGTGCCTTTTACTGTCAATGAGAATGAAAACATTCCAATGTTAAATAAAACGGACACTTTTAGAATTATTGGAATTGTAACAATCAAAATGGAACTTGAGTAGTTGACTGTGAGTAGTTTGTTGGTGATATGAAATGAGCCAAAATCACAAACAATGTAAGATCTTGTGGACCCCAGGAACAATAGCTGGTTCATTACACGAATAGGTGCCTTTTGGACAGGCAAACTTTTAAGAAATTCACTTTCAACTATCTCTTCTTTCAAACATTCAATTGCATGGCGGATATGTTTAGCCTACGGAAAAACACATTTTCCCATCTCAGGCATTAAAATTAACTAAGAGCATTTTTTTCTGCATTGTACCACACTGTCTATCGACCCCGTTACAGACACTTATGTACAATGCATCCGGAAAGTATTCAGACCCCTTGACTTTTTCCACATTGTTACATTACAGCCGTATTCTAAAATGTTTTTTCCCCCTCAATCTACACACAATACCCCATCATGACAAAGCAAAAACAGGTTTACATTTTTGCATATTTATAATAAAATAATATTCCATTTACATAAGTATTCAGACACGTTACTCAGTACTTTGTTGAAGCACCTTTGGCAACGATTAGAGCCTCAAGTGTTCTTGGTTATGACGCTACAAGCTTGGCACACCTGTATTTGGGGAGTTTCTCCCAATCTTCTCAAGCTCTGTCTGGATGGATGGGGAGCATCGCTGCACAGCTATTTTCAGGTCTCTCCAGAGATGTTCGATCAGGTTCAAGTTTGGGCTCTTGCTGGGCCACTCAAGGACATTGCGAGACTTGTCCCCGAAGCCACTCCTGCATTGTCTTAGCTGTGTGCTTAGGGTCGTTGTCCTATTGGAAGGTGAACCTTCGCCCCAGTCTGAGGTCCTGAGTGCTCTGGAGCAGGTTTATCAAGGATCTCTCTGTACTTTGCTCCATTCATCTTTACCTCGACTAGTCTCCCAGTCCCTGCAGCTGAAAAACATCCACACAGCATGATGCTGCCACCACCATTCTTCACCGTAGGGATGGTGCCGGGTTTCTGCCAGACGTGATGCTTGGCATTCAGGCCAAAGAGTTCAATCTTGGTTTCATCAGACCAGAGAATCTTGTTTCACATGGTTGAGAAACAATGGTTGTCCTTCTGGAAGGTTCTCCCATCTGCACAGAGGAACTCTGGAGCTCTGTCAGAGTGACCATGGGGTTCTTGGTCACCTCCCTGACCATGGCCCTTCTCTCCTGATTGCTCAGTTTGGCCAGGCGGCCAGCTCCAGGAAGAGTCTTGGCGGTTCCAAATTTCTTCCATTGTAGAATGATAGAAGCCACTGTGTTCTTGGGGACCTTCAATGCTGCAGAAATGTTTTGGTACCCTTCCCCAGATCTGTGCCTCGACACAATCCTGTCTCGGAGCTCTATGAACAATTCCTTCGACCTCACCTTGGTTTTTGCTCTGACATGCACCGTCTACTGTGGGATCTTAAATAGACAGCTGTGTGCCTTCCCAAATCAAGTCCAATCAATAGAATTTACCACAGGTGGACTCCAATCAAGTTGTAGAAACATCTCAAGGATGATCAATGGAAACAGGATGCACCTGAGCTCAATTTCGAGTCTCATAGCAAACGGTCTGAATACTTATGTAAATAAAAGGTATTTGTTTTTTTAAATCTTGAATACATTTGCAAAAAAATTCTAAAAACCTGTTTTCGCTTTGTCATTATGGGGTAGTGTGTGGAGATTGATGAGAATCAATTTTAGAATAAGCCTGTAACTTAACAAAACGGGGGGAAAGTCAAGGGGTCTGAATACTTTCTGGACGCAGTGCAACTGTCTAACTTAGATAAATAATAAATAATAATAATAAATAAATAAAAGCATGTTTGAGATAAATCTAACATTTTCTCATTGATAAAGTATCCTTGTACAAATAAACGTAATATCAAACCTAAAACCACAAACCTGTTATTTGTCAACCCTGTTAGAGGCCCAACTAACTAACTTTATCTGTGAAGATCAGCCATTACTCCTCATGTGGTGCAGAGCATGGGACCACATGGTGTTCATGAAATTAGGAATTATACATATGTTCCACACATAATGAAAGTTAAATCAAATTCAAGGTTTCCTAACATTAACTGAGCGAACAGGGTTGACATGTTGAGCTTTACCACCTTAGTCAAAGATGATAAAACAATTATAAAATAGACCACCATACTGTTCAGAGGACCCAAACAACGCTGTGAATCATTTAATCTGGTGGAATGGTCCATTATTTGTAAGGGGTAAATTGTTTGTATAACCTCTCTTGGGTAGGGGGCAGTATTTTGATGTCCGGATGAAAAGCATGCCCAAAGTAAACAGCCTGTTAGTCAGGCCCAGAAGCTAGGATATGCAAATAATAGATTTGGATAGAAAAATCTCTAAAGTTTCTAAAACTGTTAAAATGATGTATGCGAGTATAACAGAACTGATATGGCAGGCGAAACGCCAGGACAAAAAAATTCAGCCTACCACTATTTTCAATGGCTATCACTTTTATTATAAGGGCAAGTCCTCCCCGATTGCAGTTCCTAGGGCTTCCACTAGATGTCAACCGTCTTTAGAAAGAGTTTCAGGCTGGTTTTTGGAAAAATTAGCCAGAAATTGTAGGTGTAGGAGTAAGTGACATATGTAGGTAGATATCACACTATTAAACAATAGACAGGAGTATACTAGAAAATAGTATAAGAAGGCAGATGTGAGTGCATTTGCCATTCTGGTAAATACAGGAAACCAAAGATTAGCAGATGGTGTAGTAATGTAGTAGTAACGAACCACATGTTAACATAGATCATGAGACCGTGGTGATGGAGGTCTACTAAGGGACGTTCTGACCCTCTGACCCTTGTAGATTCTCCATTGTGCTGACAGATTGACCAGACATGTCGGCGCCTGGGTGCTTTGACACACTAGATTTATAGTCTACCCATTCCACTAGAAAAGCATACATACCAGAGAAATATGCCTGGGGTGGCTGGACACTAATGAACAAGAAACACATAGTCTGCTGATTCCATTTAAGTGAAACTGACCAGACACATAGACCAGATACATAGATAGGATAGGGGGGCACAAAGAGTGCATTGATTTAGTGGTGAAGGGAGGGGACACAGAGTATGTTGACACACTAAGATGGAGGGTCTGACCACTATTATAATTTAACTGAAAGCAGATGATGGGCGTTAGTATGTGTGAACAAGCAGGAAGCCTGAACTAAAAAGAGAATGATGTTGAAGAATTAGGGGAAGTATGTTTATTTGCATATGGGGTGGACTCATATGCTATTTGGGTATAAAGAGCGAACCAGTGCTCTGGGAGTGTGGGTTCCGCGGGGTGTGTTCCGCGGGGACATGCCAGTTGGCTGTACAGTTGTAATAAAGAGCATGTTTGAATTTACAAGTTCTGATAAGCGTTGTATTTGAAATGATTTTCCACGACATAGGTTTTCTAGGTGGCTCCCATTTTGGCGGTAGTGTTTCTAAGCGTGTGGAAGAGAGCGCCTTCTTTGGTATTTTTCTCCGGTAAAGACAATAACGATTCTCCGTCTGGTTGAAATATGTTTTTCATGTGTTTGTATGCAGGGCGCTGTCCTCAGATAAATCGCATGGTGTGCTTTTGCCGTAAAGCCTTTTTGAAATCTGACACAGCGGCTGGATTAACAAGAAGTTAAGCTTTATTTTGATGTATTACACTTGTGATTTTATGAAAGTTAAATATTTAAAAAACTTGAATTTCACGCTCAGCAATTTCACCGGATGTTGGCCAGGTGGGACGCTACCTACCCATAAGAAGATAACAAGGTTGGCATTAAAACGAGGGACAAACATAAAGGCATTTGCTAATCACATTAATATAAATAGTGATCTTCAGAAATGACTCAAAGCAGAAAAATAACTAGGCCTTTACAATGATGGTGAAACTTGGAGACATTTTTGGATAAAAGTGGAGTGAGACAGGGTTGAAGTGAGACAGGGTTGAAGGAGGGAAATGTCAAAAAGCTGAATTTTAGCATTTTAACAAGCCTTCATTCATACAGGGAAAAAAATGAATTTATTGAATTCTGTGTGGTCTATATTAAAGTGCACTTCATTGAATTTCAGGCTTTTAAAATTCAATATTGTTGAAAATTTACACTTAAAATAACATTTTTGTGGAACGACCGCACTGCTGCTTGTTCAACAGCTAATTGGGATCCAAATAAAATATCTTACATTTGAGACAGTTTGCTAAAGGAGGGAAAAAATCCTGCAGCAACAGGAAATGTGAATTACTATGTTGATTCAAATTCATGGATATTTTTGTAGGGGAAGAGAAAATGAAGTCTGAAATGTACAAGTGGAAATTAAACTTCAAAAGCCATTTTAAACCTCAAATACACGACACATTTATTGCAGGAAAGTTAACCTGCAACAGGGTAATCAAATAAAGATCCTACATCTGTAAAAGCCATACAATGTTTTTTCCTCTGACGGTAGGTTACCTGAGAGCAGCTGGCGATGGTGCTGGTGGGTAGTCCTATGGAGGGAGCCCAGCCTACATCTCTGACCCAATCACTGTGAGCCTCCAGCTTCTGGTCCTCCTTCCATTGGCCATCCTCCTCTCTAAGAAAGAAGACATACAAACCTGTCTGGCAGCCATTTTATTCAAACTCCTCACTTGCCATAGGAACCTATTTGATAACACCTTACATAAAGTTGTTCACACAGTTATAACTATATCAAGTTGTTATTACAAAGATAAAAGACGTTACTGCAAGTAAGTCAATTGTAAATATTTTGAGTCATTTCATGGAACAATACAGTGCCTTCACTGTACCCCTTGACTTATGTTGATTTTTTTCTCACCCATCTACACACAATACCCCATAATAACAAAGTGAAAACATGTTTTTAGAAATGTTTGCACATTTATTTAAAATGAAATACAGAAATATCTAAATTGACATAGAGTACCAGTCAAAAGTTTGGATACCTATTCAAGGATTTTTCTTAATTTTCTACATTATAGAATAATAGTGAAGACATCAAAACTATGAAATAACACATATTGAATCATGTAATAACCAAAAAAAGTGATAAACAAATCCAAATATATTTTATATTTGAGATTCTTCAAAGTAGCCACCCTTTGCCTTGATGATAGCTTTGCACAGTTGGCATTCTCTCAACCAGCTTCATGAGATAGTCACTTGGAATGCATTTCGATTAACAGGTGTGGAATTTTTTTCAAATCAAATTGTCACATGCACCGAATACAACTGCAAAATGCTTACTTTCTTTCCTTCTTAATGCGTTTGAATCAATCTGTTGTGTTGTGATAAGGTAGGGAGGGGGTATAGAAGGTAGGGGTTGGGCTCCCGAGTGTCAGCGTTCAAAGGCACTGCATCTCAGTGCAAGAGGCGTCACTATAGTCCCTGGTCTGAATCCATGCTGTAACACTTCCGGCCGTGATTGGGAGTCCCATAGGGTGGCGCACAATTGGCTCAGCGTCATCCAGGTTTGGCCGGGGTAGGCCGTCATTGTAAAGAAGAATTTGTTCTTAACTTGCCTAGTTAAATAAAAAATACAGAAGATAGCCCTATTTGATAAATACCAAGTCATTATTATGGCAAGAACAGCTCAAATAAGCAAAGAGAAATGACAGTCCATCATTACTTTAGCACATGAAGGTCAGTCAATGCGGAACATTTCAAGAACTTTGAAAGTTTCTTCAAGTGCAGTCGCAAAAACCACCAAGCACTATGATGAAACTGGCTCTCATGAGGACCGCCACGGGATAGGAAGACACAGTTACCTCTGCTGCAGAGGATAAGTTCAATAGAGTTACCAGCCTCCAAGATTGCAGCCCAAATAAATGCTTCAGAGTTCAAGTAACAGACACATCTCAACATCAACTGTTCAGAGGAGACTGTGTGAATCAGGCCTTCATGTCGAATTGCTGCAAAAAAACACTACTAAAGGACACCAACAAGAAGAAGAGACTTGCTTGGACCAAGAAAAACAAGTAATGGACATTAGACCAGTGGAAATCTGTCCTTTGGTCTGATGAGTCCAAATTTGAGATTTTTGGTTCCAACCACTGTGTCTTTGTGAGACGCAGAGAAGGTGTGGTTCCCACCGTGAAGCATGGAGGAGGTGGTGTGATGGTGCTTTGCTGGTGACACTGATTTATTTAGAATTCAAAGCACACTTCACCAGAATGGCTACCACAGCATTCTGTAGTGATACCCCATCCATCTGGTTTGCGCTTAGTGGGACTATCATTTGTTTTTCAACAGGACAATGATCCAACACACCTCCAGGCTGTGTAACGGCTATTTTACCAAGGAGAGTGATGGAGTGCTGCATCAGATAACCTGGCCTCCACAATCACCCGACCTCAACCCAATTGAGATGTTTTGGGATGAGTTTGACTGCAGAGTGAAGAAAAAGCAGCCAACAAGTGCTCAGCATATGTGGGAACTCCTTCAAGACTCTTGGAAAAGCATTCCAGGTGAAGCTGGTTAAGAGAATGCCAAGAGTGCGCAAAGCTGGCATCAAGGCAAATGGTGGCTACTTTGAAGAATCTAAAATACAACTTTTTTGATTACTACATGATTCCATATGTGTTATTTCATAGTTGTCATGTCTTCACTATTATTCTACATTGTAGAAAATAGTAAAAATATAGAAAAACCCTTGAATGAGTAGGAGTCCAAACTTTTGACTGAAACTAAGTATTCATAGCCCTCTGCTATGACATTTCAAATTGAGCTCAGGTGCATCCAATTTCCTTTGATCATCCTTGAGCTGTCATTACAACTTGATTGGAGTCCACCTGTGGCCAATTATATTGTGTGGACATAATTTAGAAAGAAACACACCTGCCTATATAAGGTCCCACAGTTGACAGTGCATGTCAGAGCAGAAACTAAACCATGAAGTCCAAGGAACTGTCAATAGATCTCAGAGACAGAATTGTGATGAGGCATATATCTGGGGAAGGGTAAAACATATCTGGGGAAGGGTATAAAACAATCTGTGTGTGTAGAAAGTTTCCTAGAGCACAGTGGTCTCCATCATTGGGAAAAATACAGAACTACCCAGACTGTGCCTAGAGCTGGCTGTCCAACCAAACTGAGCAACCGGGCGAGAAGGACGTGACCAAGAACCCAATGACCTGCCAGAAGGGAGAAGTCTCTACAGCACTTCACCAATCTGAGCTTTATGGCAGAGTGGCCATGCAGAAGATAAGACACCCTCCAATCGTCTGCTACTTACTTCCAGAGTTTGACCAGGTTGTCGCAGCCTCCTGAGACAAACCTCTTAATGAAGTTGGGTTTCTGACCCGAGGGCTGGTCTATCAGACTACCTGGCACCACAGATGGAGCCCAGCTCACTGCGTTACAGCCAATCTAACAGGACAGAGGGGTTAGGTTACAATACACAGTCACATGTACAGACCAAGGACATGAATTCATATGAACTCAATTAGGACTATGACAAGCTACCACAGAAGGACTGTCACAACAGACAGTGACAATTTAATGTTACTCTTTAGGTTTATTCATATTAACCCAGCCCTAGAGAAAAGACTTAATGTCGGTTTACAAGTGAAAGTGAAAACAGTAGTTAGTTACTCACTGTGTGTGCATTGCTGATCTTCTTAATGTCCCACTGTTGATCCCCAGAGCAGGTGACCAATGAGATGGCTCCATCTGAGCTGCCACAGGCCAGGATCAGACCAAAGTCATAGGGACCCCAGCACACTGAATTCACTGAAGACACAAGGAAGCCAGGAAGTACTCATTAATATACACTAAAAACACAGAGCTTTTGACAATGCTTAATTGCAGTGTTTTTCCTCCCTGGTTCTGAATAGGGCTTTGATCTAAAGTGAAACTAAACAACATGTTGCATACCCTGTGGGTCCCAAGCACCAGGTTTAAAGAACTCCATTTATACATTTTCAATAAGATCATTGAAAATATTCAAACCATACATACCAAACTGTATGAACTCACTGTACTGTATGTCGCTCTGGATAAGAACATCTGCGAAATGACATAAAATATGAATTGAATTTGTGAGTGATTTACCGGGAATGTTCTTACCGGAAGAGTCGTGTCCAGTGTACTCGTACATCTTATCCCAGGTTCCGTTCTCTTCCTTCCAGATGATCACCTTCCTGTCATAGGAACATGAGGCCAGGATGTTGCCGTACATGGGGTGAGCCCAGGCCACCTGCCACACAGGACCCTCGTGGCTGCAGAGAGAGGAGATAGAGGCAGACAGTAAAATGAGTGTCTGGATACAGCACTTCACAGGTAATGGAGAGAGGAGATGAAACAGGGACATGGCAGTTCAATCTGTGTGGGCTGGAAAATAAGTGTTGCATGTCGATCATTGCAATATCTGTGGTGCTGCTCATGGCAACTTCCTTTCGATGAGTCAACCTTAAAAGCTCTAATCAAGCAGAGTCAAGTCTTACCCTCTCAGATCTGCCACTAGGATTTGTCCACCGTTTTTAACATCGAAGATCTTGACAGACCTGTCAGAAGAGCAGGTGGCCAGTCTGGTGCCATAATAATCCATCTGGGCATCATGCTTAAAACACAACAGAGCATGTCATAAGAGGTCAAAGGTTGCAATTATTACGTTAGATTAGTCAAAATGGAGTGAGCTAGCTACTAACATTAGATTAAATCAAGGATAAATAAAGTACATTCAGTTGATATATAGTAATTTGTTACAGCTGGTTGAATTTACGGGACATTAAAATAACAATCCATTCAAACTCAAGTCAGCTAGCTAAATGACAGTAGCTAGCTACCGTTAGCTAGTAGCTGTCACATAAGAAAACTACTTACGATCATGTCCTCGTGGGAGGTGTCCACCGTGTTGATGACGGAAACCTATATTTCATGAAACACAAGAAGTGAGAGATTATTTGATAGAACGTCAGTCTAAAAAGCTAACGTTGCGTTAGTTGGCTAAATCTAACTTTGCTAGCTACACAATCTAGCTAGCTAACGTTAACTAGCTAGATAAAAGCTTTAACAAATCGCAGAGATACCGTTACTGCATAAAACAGCATTACACGATCTTGTAACATATTACTGTAGGTTTAATAGTCTATTAAGTAGGAAACAATAAGTACAACCTAATAAAAACACACTTGTTCAGTTTAGCAACTTGACAAGTTAGCGTTAGCTATCTAACGTTAACAGTTACCTTGCTAACCGGCTAACAATTGCAGTCAGAAAAAACCGAAATTATGTTACTCACCATGATTGAAGATTATCGTAATGAGTTTGTCCTTAAAGAGAGAAATTGCACTGCCAGACGTGTAACCCCGTTATCAAAGTCTCGGTTTTACGATGTATCAAGAACGACGTTCTGAACCGACGTGGCAACAACTTCACAACCACTGAAAAAAACAACTTCCGTGTGCGTGCCCCAAGGTTCCGGTTGAAACAAGCATTTCGCTAACAAATAGTTATGTGGAAAATAAGTACCTATGTGGTGAGCATTAGTTCCACTTGGTAGCAGTAGAAACGACAAATTAATTTTACTCATAACACAGTGGTGCTTATTTATAAAGCACCGTGCAAGTGTCGTTTCCAAGTTTGTTCTTGGTCTAAGTTATATTCCAACTAGGGGCTCCCGGGTGGCACAGTAACACTGCATTTCAGTGCAAGAGCCTTCATTGCAGTACCTGGTTCAAATCCAGGCTGCATCACATCTGGCTGTGATTGGGAGTCCCATAGGACGGCGCACAGTTGGTCCAGGTTTGGCCGGGATAGGCTGTCATTGTAAATAAGGATTTCTTCTGAACTGAATTGCCTAGTTTAAAAAATATTGCCATGTTCTCCGGCTGAAACTTCTGCTCCACTATTTCGAAGTTTTTATCCATAACTTTTATCATATTTAAATTGACTGTAATTGGTAGTCAAGATGTTGAATATCTCATAAAACATCTCCAATCCATTGGCAAAAAATGACATCACTGACAAAGACTTTCGGTAAGAAAGCAGACTGCTTTGCAATGCAGGTTTGAGTGTGGAATGACAGTAATAATGTATCAACAATGACTGTCATTTTTTCCTTTGTCAGCCACGAAGTATGTTAGCCTACTTTTATGATAATTTATTAGTGGCTTTAAAAGCAGTCCAGCACCTTCTCACCTATTATGGTAATAGAATAATAGAATGTAATATAATCATAGAATGTAATGTCATAATATAATAATATAATGTTATAGAATAATAGAATGTAATGGAATAATATAATTATAGAATGTAATGTAATTATAAACTATTAGAATGTAATAAACTATTAGAATGTAATTGAATAATGTCATAGAATAATAGAATGTAATAGCATAATATTATAATAGAATGTAACAGAATCATAGAATGTAATGTCATAATATAATAATAGAATGTAATTGAATAATAGAATGTAATGTCATAATATAATAATAGAATGTAATGGAATAATATAATTATAGAATGCAATGTAATAGACTATTAGAATGTAATAGAATGTAATATAATACTATGTCATAGAATAATAGAATGTAATAGCATAATGTAATAATAGAATGTAATAAAATCATAGAATGTAATGTCATAATATAATAATAGAATGTTATAGAATAATAGAATGTAATGGAATAATATAATTATAGAATGTAATGTAATTATAAACTATTAGAATGTAATAAACTATTAGAATGTAATAGAATAATATGTCATAGAATAATAGAATGTAATAGCATAATATTAAAATAGAATGTAATAGAATCATAGAATAATATAATGTAATAGAATTATAGATTATACAGTAAATTAAAAATAGAATAATAGAATAGAATAATAGAATGTAATAGAATAATAGTTATTATGTTACTGTCAATGTTTTAGATTCACAATCTCTCTGTTGTTGCCCAGGGAACAGAGGGAAATGATGTACAGTAACTAACTACCTCTGGTGCAATACAGATGTTGTGCATGGACCCTGACATATACATAAACAAGGTCTGACATGCAATATGTTTGATGTCACAGACATGAGTATGATCACTGTTAATAGGACAGTGGGCGTTGGGTTGATTATTCAGTTTGACACAGCGAGTTGTTGCAGTTAGGCAATGATTCTCCCAATACTGATACTAGGCTATTCAATCTGCTTTGAAGTTTAATCATATTTCATTTCAGTTGGGATATCATGCTGAAGAGCTATGTGGTAAGAGCATTAATATTATCTTACGAAAATGTCTGCCCCCCCCCCCCCCACACACACACACACACACACACACAAAACATATATTTTCTTACTAGCACTGACTTAGGCAATGATTCTCGCAATACTAGGCCCCCCTGACTGACTGCTGATGGTTCATAGCTGCTTCAAAGCGTGATGCGGACATACAGTAGCTGTCAAAAGCAGTAAGTTTGGACACACCTACTCATTCAAAGGTTTTTCTTTATTTTTACAATTTTCTACATTGTAGAATAATAGTAAAGATATCAAAACTATGAAATAACACATATGGAATCATGTAGTAACCAAAAAAGTGTTAATAAACAAATCAAAATATATTTAGTATTTGAGATTCTTCAAAGTAGCCACCCTTTGCCTTTATGACATCATTGCACACTCTAGGCATTCAGACCTGTACACTACAGAATGGGTGGAAACAATCACCCGACCTCAACCCAATTGAGATGGTTTGGGATCAGTTGGACCGCAGAGTGAAGGAAAACCAGCCAACAAGTGCTCAGCATTGTCTATCGTAGCCTTAGCTAGGTGGAGAGGTGTTTGTCTATCGCAGCCTTAGCTAGGTGGGGAGGTGTTTGTCTATCGCAGCCTTAGCTAGGTGGGGAGCTGTTTGTCTATCGTAGCCTTAGCTAGGTGGGGTGGTGTTTGTCTATCGTAGCCTTAGCTAGGTGGGGTGGTGTTTGTCTATCGTAGCCTTAGCTAGGTGGGGAGGTGTTTGTCTATAGTAGCCTTAGCTAGGTGGGGTGGTGTTTGTCTATCGTAGCCTTAGCTAGGTTGAGAGGTGTTTGTCTATCGTAGCCTTAGCTAGGTGGGGTGGTGTTTGTCTATCGTAGCCTTAGCTAGGTGGGGTGGTGTTTGTCTTTCGTAGCCTGAGCTAGGTGGGGTGGTGTTTGTCTATCGTAGCCTTAGCTAGGTGGGGTGGTGTTTGTCTATCGTAGCCTTAGCTAGGTGGAGAGGTGTTTGTCTATCGTAGCCTTAGCTAGGTGGAGAGGTGTTTGTCTATCGTAGCCTTAGCTAGGTGGGGTGGTGTTTGTCTATCGCAGCCTTAGCTAGGTGGAGAGGTGTTTGTCTATCGTAGCCTTAGCTAGGTGGAGAGGTGTTTGTCTATCGTAGCCTTAGCTAGGTGGGGTGGTGTTTGTCTATCGTAGCCTTAGCTAGGTGGGGTGGTGTTTGTCTATCGTAGCCTTAGCTAGGTGGGGTGGTGTTTGTCTATAGTAGCCTTAGCTAGGTGGGGAGGTGTTTGTCTATAGTAGCCTTAGCTAGGTGGAGAGGTGTTTGTCTATAGTAGCCTTAGCTAGGTGGGGTGGTGTTTGTCTATTCAAAGTTTTTCCTTTTTGTATTAGTCTACGTCCAAGTTCTTGAAATCCATCACCCACTTTCAACTCTCCTCTCATCCTCCCTTTACTCAGGGGGCTCCTGCATCTCAGTGCTAGAGGCGTCACTACAGACCCTGGTTTAGTTCCAGGCTGTATCTCAACTGCGTCGTCCGGGTTTGGCCGGGGTAGGCCATCATTGTAAATAAGAATTTGTTCTTAACTGACTTGCCTAGTTAAATAAAGGTTAAATAAAATTTTGAAAGTATTTTGTAAAAAAAAAAAAAAGAAAAGGAATCTCCCAACCTGTTGTATGGAATTGCACCAGCAGAGGGCAGAATTGTATCAGTCAATCCATAGCCATATATAGAGAATATTACACTGAACAAAATTATAAAACGCATCACGTAAAGTGTTGATCACATGTTTCATGAGCTGAAATACTCTGCTTCACTCTGCTTAAGAAGACCCAGCTATCACTCTGCATAAGAAGAACCAACTATCACTCTGCTTAAGAAGACCCAGCTATCACTCTGCTTAAGAAGAACCAGCTATCACTCTGCTTAAGAAGAACCAGCTATCACTCTGCTTAAGAAGAACCAGCTATCACTCTGCTTAAGAAGACCCAGCTATCACTCTGCTTAAGAAGACCCAGCTATCACTCTGCTTAAGAAGACCCAGCTATCACTCTGCTTAAGAAGAACCAGCTATCACTCTGCTTAAGAAGACCCAGCTATCACTCTGCTTAAGAAGAACCAGCTATCACTCTGCTTAAGAAGAACCAGCTATCACTCTGCTTAAGAAGAACCAGCTATCACTCTGCTTAAGAAGACCCAGCTATCACTCTGCTTAAGAAGACCCAGCTATCACTCTGCTTAAGAAGACCCAGCTATCACTCTGCTTAAGAAGAACCAGCTATCACTCTGCTTAAGAAGAACCAGCTATCACTCTGCTTAAGAAGACCCAGCTATCACTCTGCTTAAGAAGAACCAGCTATCACTCTGCTTAAGAAGAACCAGCTATCACTCTGCTTAAGAAGAACCAGCTATCACTCTGCTTAAGAAGACCCAGCTATCACTCTGCTTAAGAAGACCCAGCTATCACTCTGCTTAAGAAGACCCAGCTATCACTCTGCTTAAGAAGACCCAGCTATCACTCTGCTTAAGACCCAGCTATCACTCTGCTTAAGAACCAGCTATCACTCTGCTTAAGAACCAGCTATCACTCTGCTTAAGAACCAGCTATCACTCTGCTTAAGAAGACCCAGCTGTCACTCTGCTTAAGAAGACCCAGCTATCACAATGCTTAAGAAGAACCAGCTATCACTCTGCTTAAGAAGAACCAGCTATCACTCTGCTTAAGAAGACCCAGCTATCACTCTGCTTAAGAAGAACCAGCTATCACTCTGCTTAAGAAGAACCAGCTATCACTCTGCTTAAGAAGACCCAGCTATCACTCTGCTTAAGAAGAACCAGCTATCACTCTGCTTAAGAACCAGGTAGCTTGTTGTTGTTGCTGCTGTTAAACCATTATTTATCCAGGCTAGTCTCATTGAGATAAAATGCATTTTAGAGTGAGTCCTAATCCAAGACAACAGCCAGGCATGCAGTAATTGCAATACTGTATCACAATACTTACTGAAATATGTCCTCGTAATTAAGTAAGTTTTATCTGAACCTTCCCTCAGTGGTGGGATTTTCAATGATTTGTTTGTTTGTTTTTTCCTCAGGTCCCCACAGTAGTGAAGGTTCTCCACAAGCAGCTGAAAGAAGAGCATGAAGTCTAGACAGGGCTATTTGTCTGCTGACAGAGCTGGCCAACGTACTGCCAGGGGTCCTGGGGGAACACATACCAGCTCTCACATCAGGTAACTTCACTTAGATATTAATTTACTGCATTCTGGCAGGTAGCCTAATGGTTAGAGTGTTGGGCCAAGAACCTAAAGGTTGCTAGATTGAATCCCAGAGCTGACAAGGTAAAAATCTGTCATTCTGCCCCTGAACAAGGCAGTTAACCCACTGTTCCTAGGCCATCATTGTAAATAAGAATTTGTTCTTAACTGACTTGCCTACTAAAAGGTAAAATTGTTTATTTCTTCTTCCTAGAAAAACTCTGGGCCTACTGTAGTGATAGGCTACAACAATTGTTCATTTCTTCTCTGTACAGGACTATTTCCTGTCCTTAGATAGTTACCTACAGTAAGTTAAAAAGGAAATAGTGTTACGATGTCTATTGGTACAATGCCAAGAAGTCAACTTGACATTCATATTAACCTCTCTTCAGGTATCATTTACTCAGAGAAGTCTACCTCGTCCAACATGAAGATCAATGCCCTCTATGTCCTCCTGTGCATCCACCCTCCTGACGTCTTCCAGCCTCATGAAGGTAATTCTGCCCACGGCGGTGCAGTGTGTGCAGGACCCCTTCTATAAGATCACCTCCGAGGCCCTACTTGTCACTCAGCAGATGGTTAAGATCAGACACCCATTAGGCGGTAAGTAGCCCAGAGGTTAGAGAAGTGGACCAGAGAAAAAAAAGGTTGTGGTTCATCTCCCGGGTGATGAAAAAGTGGGGACTGAATTGGCAACTGGATAGCTGCTGGTGTCAGATCATTACTGACACTACTATGGTGCCCTTGAGCAAGGCACTTAACCCCCAAAATAGCTCTCCATCCATGGATAATGCGCCGTGTCTGACCCTTTACTTCTCAACGTGTTTGTCCCGATTTCTGTTATAGCCAAATGGACAAAATATCAATTATCTTCTATTCTAGACAAACTACCTGCATCTACATTTGACGTCAAGCACTACGTGAAGGACTTGTTCGCTGGCACCCTGAAGAGGCTGAAGGCTGCAGACAAAGACCAGGAAGTGAAGGAGAGGGCCATTTCTTGTATGGGTCACATGTGTCACCTAGGACACCTAGATTGTCCTGGGGAGGCTGAAGAACAAGATCACCAGGTAGGCAGGGTAGAGAGGCGGACCATCAGTATCCAAGGTAACATCATCTGCTGAAGAACGAGATCACCAGGTAGGCAGGGTAGAGAGGCGGACCATCAGTATCCAAGGTAACATCATCTGCTGAAGAACGAGATCACCAGGTAGGCAGGGTAGAGAGGCGGACCATCAGTATCCAAGGTAACATCATCTGCTGAAGAACGAGATCACCAGGTAGGCAAGGTAGAGAGGCGGACCATCAGTATCCAAGGTAACATCATCTGCTGAAGAACGAGATCACCAGGTAGGCAGGGTAGAGAGGCGGACCATCAGTATCCAAGGTAACATCATCTGCTGAAGAACAAGATCACCAGGTAGGCAGGGTAGAGAAGCGGACCATCAGTATCCAAGGTAACATCATCTGCTGAAGAACGAGATCACCAGGTAGGTAGGGTAGAGAGGCGGACCATCAGTATCCAAGGTAACATCTGCTGAAGAACGAGATCACCAGGTATGCAGGGTAGAGAGGCGGACCATCAGTATCCAAGGTAACATCTTCTGCTGATGTACCTTGACCCGTAAACTGCTCCATCCCTCCAACACAGTGCAGCTTCCCTGGACGGAGAGCTATTTCGGGGGGTTAAGTGCCTTGCTTAAGGGCACCATAGTAGTATCTTCTCTACTATTCTCTTCCCAGGTTGACAGCGGTGAAGACCATGACTCATCTCCGCATTGCCCCTTAGGATTGACCTCTGACCTTTACTCACAGAGGGCATCCCCATCCTGGGCTCCTTCCCCGGGAAGAACCAACGCGCCCTCAAGCTGAGCATGCCGACCGGTCTCAACATGATCGTGACGAACAACAGCAACAGCCTGAAGCCACCCATGATCGATGCCGTGCTCAAAAATCTACCTGCTTTGATTGAGGAGAGCAATATGCACATATCCCAGGTGGCAGTGTTACTCCTCACCTGTATGGCTAAGGTGTGCCCCTCCTCCCTGTCCAAGATCGGGAACACTGCCCTACCTGGGGTGTTGCATCTGGTTCATTCCCCAGTTGCTCCAATGAGGGTCTCTCTCCGCCATACTCACTCCCTCAGAAATTATTCCTATTCTGCATTGAAAGTTGATAGTTGGAAACATGTGATATTAAAAGGACTTTGAAAAATATATTTAGTGCCACTAGTTACCTTGAAATCAAAGTTGAGTTGAAAACGTGCCTTCTTGACATTCAGGTAATACTTGTTAAAAATGACTTTTCAAAGCAGGTGATATTCAGCGCCATTTTGTAGAGCTGTGATGTTGATACAGTATTCCCAACGAATACATTGCAAATAAACAAATGTTTAGTTAATTTGTTAACTGTGCACCATCTAGTGTGTGAAACTTAAGACTTTCATTAAGCCCCCCCCCCCACAAAACATTGATGAACGGGCAAACAAGATGGCAAATACTATTTACACGTATAGATCATTTATTGAACAAACAATAAATAGATAACAGGTGGGTCTAGGTCACTCGTGTTCCTCGCTGCGTAGCCTGGCGTTGGGGTTGGTGATCTTAATAGCAAGCTGAGCTGCCCTCTCAACGATCAACTTCCTGTTCTTTGACGACACATTGTGGGCTATCTCTGCAGCATGGGTCCTGTGGAGAACAAGGGAAAGGTTACAGTAACAGACAAAAGAGGGAAACAAGGAAACGACTGTCATCAGGGTTAGGGTCAATTACATTTTCATTCAGGAAGTATACTGAAATTATAATGTTTCAATGCTTTTTAACAGAGATACTGTATATAAATGATAAGATGGTCTCGTCTCCTCCCTAACAATGGGAGTCGTTGTCCCGAAGGCGGGAAGGCAAGGCGGTCTGCTTATCATGGACAGATTTTGACGTCAGTGAACCCTCTCGCTTACTCATCCTCCATTTTCAATTAATTAAATGGAATTGACCAATCCTGGATGTCACCCATTCAAACAAATCAATTTGAAGAGCCATGCATCCCATCAATGAAAAATCTATTGTGGGAACATGACATTATTCCACACCAAGTAAAGCCTTAGAATACATAAAGATCAGAGTTCAGTCAAGCTAGTGCAAGTCTGTTTTTCAGACGGTCTGGAACATGGCCTTTATGACATGACGTTGTAGCAGGTTAACTTCCACCTCCTGGCTACAGGGAGAGCTAGGGGTAGAATGGGTACTTCCTCTGCCGTGCTCTCCCTCCTTGTTCAAACCCTTGGCATGAGTATGGACGACCCAGCAGACCATGATGACAGAGGGGCAGAGGCGGAGTCAGACCACCCAGAGGAGGAGGAGTCAGACCACCCAGCGGAGGAGTCAGACCACCCAGCGGAGGAGTCAGACCACCCAGCGGAGGAGTCAGACCACCCAGCGGAGGAGTCAGACCACCCAGAGGAGGAGTAGACGACCCAGAGGCAGACCACCCAGCGGAGGAGTCAGACCACCCAGAGGAGGAGTCAGACCACCCAGAGGAGGAGTAGACGACCCAGAGGCAGACCACCCAGAGGAGGAGTCAGACCACCCAGAGGAGGAGTCAGACCACCCAGAGGAGGAGTCAGACGCTACTATATCTCCAGGGGATTATATACCCACGCAGGACACCGCTTTACGCAGGACACCGCTTTACGCAGGACACCGCTTTACGCAGGACACCGCTTTACCCACATAGCCTGGTCAAGCAGGACCCACATAGCCTGGTCAAGCAGGACCCACATAGCCTGGTCAAGCAGGACCCACATAGCCTGGTCAAGCAGACAGACCACTACGTTCACATTTTGTTTCAGGATATGAGCTATTGAGAGATCAGGCTGGTTCCACCAGGCTAGGACACACAAACAAGGAGCTATTGAGAGATCAGGCTGGTTCCACCAGGCTAGGACACACAAACAAGGATATATTGAGAGATCAGGCTGGTTCCACCAGGCTAGGACACACAAACAATGATCTATTGAGAGATCAGGCTGGTTCCACCAGGCTAGGACACACAAACAAGGATCTATTGAGAGATCAGGCTGGTTCCACCAGGCTAGGACACACAAACAAGGATCCAGATTAAAGTCAGGAGCGTCGCATGACATTTGCATTTTTTTACTGAGATACAGCCTATGAACTCTTGTTGTGTCCTAGAAACTAACATTTTGTTTATTATAAAAGCTAAAATGTTAATACGAATACCAGTCATTGAAATTACAAAGTCATGTGGAATAAAAGGTTTCTACATTGTGTAAAAGCACTAGTTTTCTTTTGAGATGTGTTACATTGAAGAAAAATGGTACACTGTCTCTTTAAAAATATCAGGTCTGTGATGACATGCAAAAGAGATGTCATGCATTCATTGGTCTCCTGAAGAAGCTATCCCTTTTGTGACCCCAAATGTTTGGCTATACTGGTACAGTTACCAGGTAGCCAATGAGGTAAGATGACTGAACAAAGTGTAAGCAAATGGTTAACACTGCGAGTAATTTTAGAACCACGTTGCACATGTAAAATGCGCTCCCAGCGATTCGCTAGAGGAAGATAAAAATGTTGCACCGGTAATATGGGTCCGATCTTTTGCCGTGGTTGGGCTAGAAGCAAGCTCTTTTTGCTGTAGTAATGGTGCAACCATGATGCTAACGAATCTGCACTCGCTTTTTTCTCTAGAGAACTCTGAAACACCGCTACAGCGAAGTCTTACCATTACAATTATTATCTGGGAGAATTTTCTCCTTGGCACACAAACTAGTCACACGGCAAAATATTTTGTCGCACTTTTAGAGCCCTGCAATATGAAATATTGCACATGAATGAACACATACAATTTAAATGAAATACTGTAAATGGACAGAAAAAAACAGGGATAGTCCAAAAAAAGACTTCATTCACGTGCAATATTGACTCAAGTCAACCATAACATTGCACCATATGCTGTATCATGAGTCTGACATCTGGGCTGTGTTCAATAGGAAAACGTTGTGAAACATTACCAATAAGTCATGACTAAAGTCAACATGACTCCTTATTCTACACGTAGGAGACATGTTTGTTCCGTACATAGCAGGCATCTAATTGAACATTCCTCAAGTTTGCGCCATCTGAACGCAGCACCAGGCAAGATACAGCCGTCAGTGGCCTTTTCTACGTTACGGAGCGTTCAGATAGTATGTTCTACTCTTGGTATTTCTATCTGAACGCTCCGTAACGTAGAAAAGGCCACTGACGGCTGTATCTTGCCTGGTGCTGCGTTCAGATAGAAATACCAAGAGTAGAACATACTGTCTGAACGCAGCACCAGGCCAGATACAGCCATCAGTGGCCTTTTCTACGTTACGGAGCGTTCAGATAGAAATACCAAGAGTAGAACATACTATCTGAACGCTCCGTAACGTAGAAAAGGCCACTGATGGCTGTATCTGGCCTGGTGCTGCGTTCAGACAGTATGTTCTACTCTTGGTATTTCTATCTGAACGCAGCACCAGGCCAGATACAGCCGTCAGTGGCCTTTTCTACGTTACGGAGCGTTCAGATAGTATGTTCTACTCTTGCTATTTCTGTCTCATGCAGAATAGAGAATCATGTCAGCTCTATTCATTACATTTCTATCTGCAACACAACATTTTACCTGTTGGATTCTATCTTGAAATATACTCATTCATGTTACCATACTGATGACTTTATATGCATAAGTAATGTATATATTAGGGGTCAAGGAAGGGTCAAGATGAACTTGGTGTGTGGGAAGTGATATAGAAAATGAATGAGTGAGAAAAAAAAAAGTGCAGAAAGTTCATATTCTGTTCAAATATATTATTGTAGAATGTGAATGCCTCCCTCCTTAGGAACAAAGGACAAGAGTCTCGTTTCAGTTATTGATGAGGCAGGCCAGTGGCCGCAGAACCAGGACCATGAGGGATGTGGAACTCAACTCCAGACAAGGTCAACAGATGGAGAGAAGAATACGCTGGAAGGAGGGGCCACGTCGAAGAACATCTCACACATACATACTCACTTCCAGGGCCATGAGGTTCCTAGAGACAGGCTGGGCCATGAGGTTCCTAGAGACAGGCAGGCAGGCAGGGCCATGAGGTTCCTAGAGACAGGCTGGGAGGCAGGGCCATGAGGTTCCTAGAGACAGGCTGGGCCATGAGGTTCCTAGAGACAGGCAGGCAGGGCCATGAGGTTCCTAGAGACAGGCTGGGAGGCAGGGCCATGAGGTGCCTAGAGACAGGCAGGGCCATGAGGTGCCTAGAGACAGGCAGGGCCATGAGGTGCCTAGAGACAGGCAGGGCCATGAGGTGCCTAGAGACAGGCAGGGCCATGAGGTGCCTAGAGACAGGCAGGGCCATGAGGTGCCTAGAGACAGGCAGGGCCATGAGGTGCCTAGAGACAGGCAGGGCCATGAGGTGCCTAGAGACAGGCAGGGCCATGAGGTGCCTAGAGACAGGCAGGGCCATGAGGTGCCTAGAGACAGGCAGGGCCATGAGGTGCCTAGAGACAGGCAGGGCCATGAGGTGCCTAGAGACAGGCAGGGCCATGAGGTGCCTAGAGACAGGCAGGGCCATGAGGTGCCTAGAGACAGGCAGGGCCATGAGGTGCCTAGAGACAGGCAGGGCCATGAGGTGCCTAGAGACAGGCAGGGCCATGAGGTGCCTAGAGACAGGCAGGGCCATGAGGTGCCTAGAGACAGGCAGGGCCATGAGGTGCCTAGAGACAGGCAGGGCCATGAGGTGCCTAGAGACAGGCAGGGCCATGAGGTGCCTAGAGACAGGCAGGGCCATGGGGTTCCTAGAGACAGGCAGGGCCATGGGGTTCCTAGAGACAGGCAGGGCCATGGGGTTCCTAGAGACAGGCAGGGCCATGAGGTTCCTAGAGACAGGCAGGGCCATGAGGTTCCTAGAGACAGGCAGGGCCATGAGGTTCCTAGAGACAGGCAGGGCCATGAGGTTCCTAGAGACAGGCAGGGCCATGGGGTTCCTAGAGACAGGCAGGGCCATGACAATACCAGTAAGAGGAACCTACTGTGTTTCTGTCTCTTTGGAAAGAGAAGGATTGGTTATCTTAGACATGCAAGGAGGTGACTCCTCCTAGTCAGAAGGTATAAAGATGTGCTTGTGTGATGTTGTGTATGTTGTCTTTGCAGCTGTATGACCCAGTGGGGTGAATAAAGAAGAAAAAAACACTTGGTTTGAGCTTTTTTTCCTAGTCATCTGAGTTTTTACTCTGTTCAGAACCTAAAATCTCACTAAATAGACACCTGTGGTTGGGATCTTGCGTGTTACTCATCACTAAATAGACACCTGTGGTTGGGATCTTACTTGTTGCTCATCACTAAATAGACACCTGTGGTTGGGATCTTGCTTGTTACTCATCACTAAATAGACACCTGTGGCTGGGATCTTACTTGTTGCTCATCACTAAATAGACACCTGTGGTTGGGATCTTGCTTGTTACTCATCACTAAATAGACACCTGTGGTTGGGATCTTACTTGTTGCTCATCATGAGGACCTCCAGCTCCTTGATGTTGTGCACCAGGAACTTCCTGAAGCCGGAGGGCAGCATGTGTTTGGTCTTCTTGTTGCTGCCGTAGCCGATGTTGGGCATCAGCATCTGGCCCTTGAAGCGCCGCCGCACCCTGTTGTCGATACCACGGGGTTTACGCCAGTTTTGCTACAAAGGAGAAGATAGATAAGGAGTAAGGCAGTATCCTGTAAATACAGTAACCAGCTAGTACGTTTACACAGACAGCACAATTCTGGGCAAAAGAGATGCTCTGATTGGTCAAAAGATCAGCAGGTGGAAACTGAAGGGAGTCGTCATCAGATGATGTTTGTGATGAAGGGAGCACCTGAACTTGTCCAAGAAGGAACACTTGTTTTCCTAATAAATGTGAACCTGGTTTAACACATCCACGTAGCAAGGGTTAAACTAGACGTTGCTCTAACTCAGGTAATTGTGGTCTGAACCGTACCTTGACTTTCACATAGCGGTCCGACTGATGTCTGATGAACTTCTTCACCCTCTTCTTGACGATCTTAGGCCTTTTCAGAGGCCTGAGAGCTGCCATGCTGCCTGGAGGTACAGAAAACAGGAGTCTGTTAGCAGTAGCCTGGAGAAACAAGCAGTCTTCTCATCATCTTTCCCATTGGATTTACAGCCCTTTATTAGCTAGCTTTACCCACCTTGTTCAGGGCTCGATACTGACATTTTAGATTTAATTTCGGAGTGCAATTAAAAATATGCTATGTATTAATGATAAGAATTTCCAGCAATTACAAAATACAGGGGTTAAGGAGCTCATCTCCTGAAGAACCTATTTTCTTTCTGTGCTACTAAATGGTATATGGGCGATTTTTCTTCCTAGGGGCACTGGTGCTCCCAAATAAAATTCTAGGTAGCACAGAATATGTAGGAGCATATGCGACCAAAATAGTAGCACTGTAGAGCCCTTGAGTTTTATTTTTTATTAACTAGGCAAGTCAGTTAATAACAAATTCTTATTTACAATGGACGGCCTAACCCTGCAAAACACAGACGACACTGGGCCAATTGTGCACCGCCCTATGGGACTCCCAATCAAGGCCGGTTGTGATACAGCCTTGAATTGAACCTGAGTCTGTAATGACACCTCTAACACTGAAATGCAGTGCCTTAGACAGCTGAGCCACTCGGGAGCCCCAACCACTTGTCATGTGTTGGTTTAGCTACTGGTTATATGAAACGACTGAATGATTCTTGGTAGCCAACTAAACTTTATACTTCACCTCAATGGAGTTGACTGTGGGCATCTAGTGTGGGCGGACTAGAGCTCCGACATATAAAAACGAAGTTTATTAAAAATTGTCCTGTTGCTATTCTCTGGGTGCTGAAATCTGTAGTTACATTTTTTTTTTTGAGAGACATCGGATCTATTGTCCACTCACACTAGTCAGTGCACAACTCCGTTGATGTGAAGTACACAGCCGATTTGAGCTTATTAGGCTATTCTCTTGGACGCAAAGTCATCCAGCTAAATAATATGTACTGAACAAAAATATAAATGCAACATGCATGTCCCCAGCACAAGGCAGACCTATGTATTGTCTCATGCTAATCAGCATCTTGATAATCCATCGAATTGACAGGTGTGGCATATCTTGGCAAAAGAGAAATGCTCACTAACATGGATGTAAACAATTGTGTACACAAATTGAGCGAAATAAGCTTTTTGTAGGTATCTTTTATTTCAGCTCATTAAACATGTTGCGTTTATATTCGTTTAGTGTAGCTAGCGTGCTAGCCTAGCCAACACACACTGCTTGAGATGATTTGACTAGTATTTGCTACGTCGTTTGCTACGCTAACTAGCTGCTCTATTTCGCACAACTTGCTTGCTTGATGTGCCTGCATCATTTTTTTTAAGATGTGTTCATTTTATGGTTAACGTTCCCACTTCGGTACTGTACTACTTGTCACAATGTGTCAAAAGTAATGCACTGGACGCTACTGTGATACAATGTATCAACGTGGTGTGTAGCCACGTCACTCAACTACAGTTCACTACTAGATATCTTGTCCGAAAACTGTGAATCGACCCGTTCTCCAACTTTTCCCTAGTTAGATCAGTGGGAATACATGAGCCTCACATTCTGACCACCGTGTCCAAAACTGGACGGACCTCAGCTGTTGGCGAGCAGATTCGAATAACACAAGGTTAGGTAACCATCTTTTGATTCGACATTTCAGTGCCCGTTTTTCTTGAAACAAAAGTGACACATATCTACAAAGTTCAGCAACAATAACGAAATATGTATAAAGTTTGATTGAATATGTAATGAATAGCGTTGTTTTTTAATGGATTAGAGTCATACATTTATAACGATGATGACAGATATACATTCTTACTTACCGTTAGGGCTGTATGCTGCCTACAGGTAGTTGAGGCCAGAGAAAAGGGGAGGGGATTGGAACGGAATTCTGGGTAATAAAGTGAAAGAATGAAATAGAATCAGAGCGATAGACGAGAATAGAACAACTCCAGGAGAACATATAAAACGTAGAAAATAATCAGACAAAATCAGGCTTACAAAAATGTATTTTAATCACTCAAAATTTGACTGGTTACAATAGCACGGCTGACTTTGGAAGCCGATAAGTACTAGGAGTCATGGGTTTTAGACCAGATTAGTCTACTCTCGTTTTCTATATGCTACACTGGTGTCAGAAGCAAGATGGCACCAGGTCATCTGAGTTTGCTAGGTTTCCATGGCTTTACTTGAGTTCTGCGGTACGAACCTCCAAACTAGTGACGCGCGGGTCAGATGTTTGTTCGACCCGCCCACAATCGCTAATAACGAATCCGCAACCACCAAAATAGGTTATGTGATAAAGTGAAAATCACCATCACAGGAGAACTACGGATACATAAGACAGCTCCAGTGCCACAGATCCACACACAGCTAGTCAACTAGCACTGCAGCTACAACCCCCCCACACTCTGCTTAAGTCCCAAATGGAACCATATTCCCTGCCTAGCGCACTACTTTCCACCAGGGCCCATTAGTGGTGCTAACAAACAGTTTGATGTGTGAATGATAATGCATGTAAATGCATTATCTTAAAACGGCACTCGTCTCCTTTTCACCTAATTTAACAGCTGATTTACTTAAAATGTACTTAAAATCATGCTGCCGTGTTGTTGTGCTGCTGCCGTGTTGTTGTGCTGCTGCCGTGTTGTTGTGCTGCTGCCGTGTTGTTGTGCTGCCGTGTTGTGTTGCTGCTGCCGTGTTGTTGTGCTGCTGCCGTGTTGTTGTGCTGCTGCCGTGTTGTTGTGCTGCTGCCGTGTTGTTGTGCTGCTGCCGTGTTGTTGTGCTGCTGCCGTGTTGTTGTGCTGCTGCCGTGTTGTTGTGCTGCTGCCGTGTTGTGTTGCTGCTGCCGTGTTGTTGTGCTGCTGCCGTGTTGTTGTGCTGCTGCCGTATTGTTGTGCTGCTGCCGTGTTGTGTTGCTGCTGCCGTGTTGTTGTGCTGCTGCCGTGTTGTTGTGCTGCTGCCGTGTTGTTGTGCTGCTGCCGTGTTGTTGTGCTGCTGCCGTGTTGTTGTGCTGCTGCCGTATTGTTGTGCTGCTGCCGTGTTGTGTTGCTGCTGCCGTGTTGTTGTGCTGCTGCCGTGTTGTTGTGCTGCTGCCGTGTTGTTGTGCTGCTGCCGTGTTGTTGTGCTGCTGCCGTGTTGTTGTGCTGCCGTGTTGTGTTGCTGCTGCCGTGTTGTTGTGCTGCTGCCGTGTTGTTGTGCTGCTGCCGTGTTGTTGTGCTGCTGCCGTGTTGTTGTGCTGCTGCCGTGTTGTTGTGCTGCTGCCGTGTTGTGTTGCTGCTGCCGTGTTGTGTTGCTGCTGCCGTGTTGTTGTGCTGCTGCCGTGTTGTTGTGCTGCTGCCGTGTTGTTGTGCTGCTGCCGTGTTGTTGTGCTGCTGCCATGTTGTGTTGCTTCCATTCTGTGTTGTCATGCTACGTTGTTGTCTTTAGGTCTCTCTTTATGTTGTGGTGTCTCTCTTGTCGTAATGTGTGTTTTGTACTATTATTATTTATTTATTTGTTTATCCCAGCCACCGTCCCCACAGGAGGCCTTTTGCCTTTTGGTAGGCCGTCATTGTATATAAGAATTTGTTCTTAACTGACTTGCCTAGTTAAATAAAGGTTAATAAAAAATATAAAAAAATGTTTATCGCTTTTCAAATGTAAAAGTTCAGAAATCGCTGGAGGACGTCTTGCATTTGGAGGACATTGCATTTTCCATTTTAATGCATATAAAGACAATACAAAATAAAAGAGAATATTGCTTGACGTTGAGGTTTAATTGAATGAAATCAAGTCATATTTATGAGCGTTGTAGCACAATCAAAATGCATGTATCCTTTTCATAAAGACATCATCATGTACCTTATTTATAAAGACAACATCAAAGCAACTCAAAAAGAAGATCACTTTGAGGTTTACTTCAATGAAATCAAAAAAGTCATATTTGTGATAGTTGTTGAAGCACAATCCTTTGTACAACTAACTTATTCACACGTTTTCCTCTGTTCGCTCCTTCCTCACTACCCTTCTCTGCTTCGACACGCCTACAGCTCCCATTGAAAGAAGGCAGCGGCAGAAAAATCCTCAAATGGCATCGTTTAATTGTCGAGGCTATATGTTGTTGAAGTGCAGGTGACAGGGGACCTATTTTGTTGTGAAAGGAGCTGGTGCAAAAGGGGAACGGAACAGGACAGCCTGTAGGGAGAACCACTGTTAGAGCTGGTGCCAAAAGGGAACGGAACAGGACAGCCTGTAGGGAGAACCACTGTTAGAGCTGGTGCCAAAGGGGAACGGAACAGGACAGCCTGTAGGGAGAACCACTGTTAGAGCTGGTGCCAAAGGGGAACGGAACAGGACAGCCTGTAGGGAGAACCACTGTTAGAGCTGGTGCCAAAGGGGAACGGAACAGGACAGCCTGTAGGGAGAACCACTGTTAGAGCTGGTGCCAAAGGGGAACGGAACAGGACAGCCTGTAGGGAGAACCACTGTTAGAGCTGGTGCCAAAGGGGAACGGAACAGGACAGCCTGTAGGGAGAACCACTGTTAGAGCTGGTGCCAAAGGGGAACGGAACAGGACAGCCTGTAGGGAGAACCACTGTCGTTCCTCTCCTGAAATAGAGGTCCGATTACCTTAAATTTGAATAATCATAAAGCTAAACTATGTGAGTGAGCGTAGTGTGTGACTGAGAGGTGGAGAGTGAACTGTGTGACTGAGAGGTGGAGAGTGAACTGTGTGACTGAGAGGTGGAGAGTGAACTGTGTGACTGAGAGGTGGAGAGTGAACTGTGTGACTGAGAGGTGGAGAGTGAACTGTGTGACTGAGAGGTGGAGAGTGAACTGTGTGACTGAGAGGTGGAGAGTGAACTGTGTGACTGAGAGGTGGAGAGTGAACTGTGTGACTGAGAGGTGAAGAGTGAACTGTGTGACTGAGAGGTGGAGAGTGAACTGTGTGACTGAGAGGTGGAGAGTGAACTGTGCGACAGAGGTGGAGAGTGAACTGTGCGACTGAGAGGTGAAGAGTGAACTGTGTGACTGAGAGGTGAAGAGTGAACTGTGCGACTGAGAGGTGGAGAGTGAACTGTGCGACTGAGAGGTGGAGAGTGAACTGTGCGACTGAGAGGTGGAGAGTGAACTGTGTGACTGAGAGGTGGAGAGTGAACTGTGTGACTGAGAGGTGGAGAGTGAACTGTGTGACTGAGAGGTGGAGAGTGAACTGTGTGACTGAGAGGTGGAGAGTGAACTGTGTGACTGAGAGGTGGAGAGTGAACTGTATGACTGAGAGGTGGAGAGTGAACTGTGACTGAGAGGTGGAAAGTGAACGGTGTGACTGAGAGGTGGAGAGTGAACTGTGTGACTGAAAGGTGGAGAGTGAACTGTGTGACTGAGAGGTGGAGAGTGAACTGTGTGACTGAGAGGTGGAGAGTGAACTGTGTGACTGAGAGGTGGAGAGTGAACTGTGTGACTGAGAGGTGGAGAGTGAACTGTGTGACTGAGAGGTGAAGAGTGAACTGTGTGACTGAGAGGTGGAGAGTGAACTGTGTGACTGAGAGGTGGAGAGTGAACTGTGTGACTGAGAGGTGGAGAGTGAACTGTGTGACTGAGAGGTGGAGAGTGAACTGTGTGACTGAGAGGTGGAGAGTGAACTGTGTGACTGAGAGGTGGAGAGTGAACTGTGCGACAGAGGTGGAGAGTGAACTGTGTGACTGAGAGGTGGAGAGTGAACTGTGTGACTGAGAGGTGGAGAGTGAACTGTGTGACTGAGAGGTGGAGAGTGAACTGTGTGACTGAGAGGTGGAGAGTGAACTGTGTGACTGAGAGGTGGAGAGTGAACTGTGTGACTGAGAGGTGGAGAGTGAACTGTGTGACTGAGAGGTGGAGAGTGAACTGTGTGACTGAGAGGTGGAGAGTGAACTGTGTGACTGAGAGGTGGAGAGTGAACTGTGTGACTGAGAGGTGGAGAGTGAACTGTGTGACTGAGAGGTGGAGAGTGAACTGTGTGACTGAGAGGTGAAGAGTGAACTGTGTGACTGAGAGGTGGAGAGTGAACTGTGTGACTGAGAGGTGGAGAGTGAACTGTGTGACTGAGAGGTGGAGAGTGAACTGTGTGACTGAGAGGTGGAGAGTGAACTGTGCGACAGAGGTGGAGAGTGAACTGTGCGACTGAGAGGTGAAGAGTGAACTGTGCGACTGAGAGGTGGAGAGTGAACTGTGCGACTGAGAGGTGGAGAGTGAACTGTGCGACTGAGAGGTGGAGAGTGAACTGTGCGACTGAGAGGTGGAGAGTGAACTGTGCGACTGAGAGGTGGAGAGTGAACTGTGCGACTGAGAGGTGGAGAGTGAACTGTGCGACTGAGAGGTGGAGAGTGAACTGTGCGACTGAGAGGTGGAGAGTGAACTGTGCGACTGAGAGGTGGAGAGTGAACTGTGCGACTGAGAGGTGGAGAGTGAACTGTGCGACTGAGAGGTGGAGAGTGAACTGTGCGACTGAGAGGTGGAGAGTGAACTGTGCGACTGAGAGGTGAAGAGTGAACTGTGTGACTGAGAGGTGGAGAGTGAACTGTGTGACTGAGAGGTGGAGAGTGAACTGTGCGGCTGAGAGGTGGAGAGTGAACTGTGTGACTGAGAGGTGGAGAGTGAACTGTGTGACTGAGAGGTGGAGAGTGAACTGTGTGACTGAGAGGTGGAGAGTGAACTGTGTAATCATGTTGCTGTGCTGTTTCTTTTTTGTTGCGTTCAGCCATTAAATGCTTTTCCCGACTGCTCAGTGTTTCACCATGACAACCCCTGGTGAGTGTTTATATTACACAGCAGTTTGTCAACCTGACCGGGTCCTTTTAGTAGGAAATTCAGTGATTAGCTTTGGCATTAACTACTATCAACCGCATACAGTAAAAGGATATGAAACATTCAGATCTGTGTTGACATAGGCTTAATCATGTGGAGTTACACAACCTCTAGATCAGGGCTCTCCATCCCTGTTACTGGAGAGGTACTCTCCTGTAGGTGTTCGCTCCAACCCTGTTACTGGAGAGGTATCCTCCTGTAGGTTTTCGCTCCAACCCTAGTAGTACCTAACCTGATTCAGCTTATCAACCAGGTAATTATTAGAATCAGGTGTGCTGGATTAGGGTTGGAGCGTAAATTTACAGGACGGTAGCTCTCCAGAAACAGGTTTAGAGGGAAAACTTACTGGACGGTAGCTCTCCAGAAACAGGTTCAGAGTGAAAACTTACTGGACGGTAGCTCTCCAGGAACAGGTTTAGAGTGAAAACTTACTGGACGGTAGCTCTCCAGGAACAGGTTTGGAGGGAAAACTTACTGGACGGTAGCTCTCCAGGAACAGGTTTGGAGGGAAAACTTACTGGACGGTAGCTCTCCAGAAACAGGTTTAGAGTGAAAACTTACTGGACGGTAGCTCTCCAGGAACAGGTTTAGAGCGAAAACTTACTGGACGGTAGCTCTCCAGGAACAGGTTTAGAGCGAAAACTTACTGGACGGTAGCTCTCCAGGAACAGGTTTGGAGTGAAAACTTACTGGACGGTAGCTCCCCAGGAACAGGTTTGGAGTGAAAACTTACTGGACGGTAGCTCTCCAGAAACAGGTTTAGAGTGAAAACCTACTGGACGGTAGCTCTCCAGGAACAGGTTTGGAGTGAAAACCTACTGGACGGTAGCTCTCCAGGAACAGGTTTGGAGTGAAAACTTACTGGACGGTAGCTCTCCAGGAACAGGTTTGGAGTGAAAACTTACTGGACGGCAGCTCTCCAGGAACAGGTTTGGAGTGAAAACTTACTGGACGGTAGCTCTCCAGGAACAGGTTTAGAGTGAAAACTTACTGGACGGCAGCTCTCCAGAAACAGGTTTAGAGTGAAAACCTACTGGACGGTAGCTCTCCAGAAACAGGTTCAGAGTGAAAACTTACTGGACGGTAGCTCTCCAGGAACAGGTTCGGAGTGAAAACTTACTGGACGGTAGCTCTCCAGAAACAGGTTCAGAGTGAAAACTTACTGGACGGTAGCTCTCCAGGAACAGGTTTGGAGTGAAAACTTACTGGACATTAGCTCTCCAGGAACAGGGTTGGAGAGCCCTGATCTAAAGGCTTAGTCATCACTTGAGTTTAACAACAGGTGTAGGTTACATTGCAAGTGTCACGCCCTGACTTTAGTTTTATGTGCTTTCTTTATTATTTGGTTAGGTCAGGGTGTGACAAGGGGTGGTTTGTTTAGTTTTTGTATTGTCTAGGTTTTTGTCTTGTCTAGTTTTTTTGGGGTTATCTATGGGGATTTTGAATTGTCTAGGGGTTGTAGGTTTATGGTGGCCTGAGTGGGTTCCCAGAGACAGCTGTTTATCGTTGTCTCTGATGGGGGAGCCTATTTAGGTTGCCATTTTCCATGTTGGGTTTATGGGTAGTTGTCCTTGTTTAGTTGCCTGTGAGCACTACGTTGGCTTCGCGGTTCGGTTTGTTGTTTTGTGAGGTTAAGTGTTCTTCGTTTAATAAATAGAAGAATGGATTCAAATCACGCTGCGCCTTGGTCCACTCCTTTAAACGGCCGCGACAGCAAGTATGTACGCACCCTTCGACCGTTGTGATATGCATTAATTGGCACAACCGTTGTTGACAAATGCATTGCATATCCGTTGTTCCACTTGAGTGTAGACTAAGCCTGTTGATGTTCCACTATGAATGTTAGTCACTCTAACTGTGATCTTAATTTGACTCAATACGAAGTCATACCTTAAGCCGACACTTTTCTCTGGTCCTTCCTGTTAGGGTAAGACGGCTTCACGTTCAGAAAAATGGAGGACCTAAGGCAATGGAATATTAGCATAAAGTATGCATGACTTAAAGATATCCACACAGTAAATGAAGTGGTCACGTTTTATGAATGAATTTACATTTGAATGAGATTACGTACCACCGTTTTCTACTCGGGCCACCCACAATGGTGACTGCTCTTGGTTTGCTGTGTGTTTTAAAAACAACAATACATAGTTACACCATGAGCAATAACAGATATGGAAGTCATTCTCAATCTAAGTAATGTCTGTAAATGAAAGAGACCAGGTGTGTCATGTGATTGACAATTGCTAATACTACAGTATTAATACTACTTAGAGGAGTGTGTAGTTCAGTGGAAGATTTTCTATCTAGTGAGAATACACAGAACACTGTAGCTTTAATTGTGGCTGTCCATTTAATTATGATTGTCCCATTGAAGTCAACATGACTTTTTCATGGGAGACCTGCTGGTATGGATAAAGGCTGAAGTATTTTCACTCTTTAAAGAAGGTAGCTAGATAGCCACACACAAAAAAGTGCCATCGCCACAGCTGCATGAATGTGTGACATGTTCATTTATCAATTTCTAAGCACAACTAGCTAGCCATTCAGTAAAAGTGTAACTTAGCTAGCTACTGTAACATTACTGCAATACAAGCCTACTGTAGCCTTCTACAACCAAGCTAGATACAGTACCAGTCAAACATTTGGACACACCTACTCATTCAAGGGTTTTTCTTTATTTTTTTAAAATTTTCTACATTGTAGAATAATAGTGAAGACATAAACTATGAAATAACACAACTTCGTGATATCAAATTGGTAGTTAGTCTTGTCCCATCGCTGCAACTCCCGTACGGACTCGGGAGGCGAAGGTCTTATGAGTCAACCAAATCAGTGTTGCCAACTCCTCAGTAAGGAAAGTAGCTATTGGCTGTCCTATTTTTAAAAAATGTTTAAATTGATTTATTTACGACAAAGTCGCTAAGTTGGCAACACTGAACCAAATGTGTGCCCGGATCATTTAAAACAATAATAATTCTATCCAGTCATGTGCCCTTTTAAAATATGTGCCGTAGGTCAGGTCTGACATTATTGTGTCTTGTCTCAACCTGTCCTGCTGATCCGTTTTGATTAGCACAGCTTTATTTTTCTTAGAAGAAAATATTGCTTTCAATTTCAACATTCTTTGGTAGGTTTATTCTATTCAACAGTAACCTTTCCGTTTCAACACCCTTCTATACATGAGTAGCTATCCATTTCAACAGTAATTTCAGTCCAAAAGCAATTTTGGAACGTTGCCAATGCCATGACCCACCTTCCCTACAACGGAATGTGACATGACGTTTGGCACCACTTCAGTGTGTTGAGGAAAAGCTTTAAGAGCTCTGGTGTTGGTGGTAGTAAAGAGAGAGTCGACAGTCTGGCGGTAGTGGAGGAGTGAGCCGCTACTATTCTATCATCTCGTTCATTTAATTTAATTTCTTACGATGCTCAATCCTCATGAGGGCCAAGGTAAGTGTTTAAAATGCATCTGTCTAAAATGTAGTATTTATAACAAACAAAAAAAATGCTTTGGGTGAGTAGGGTGCGTGTGGATTGTTTATTACTAAAGCACACACTGCAGACCAAAATTCCGGAGTTAGAGGAAGTGTCATATTTCAAAGGCTTGAAAGAGCGAAATCGGTGAAGACTCTACACCTCCTTGAGTTCATGTATTTATTTAGAAGTGCCCAACCAACCAGTCTATGCTTTTAGAAATACGTCAAGTGTTGTACTCCATAGTGCTGAGAGACTAGTGCTATTTGAGGCTGTTTCCGCTTTTTTTAATCGATTATAAAAAAATATATATATGTAAAATGGTTTTCGTGATTTTTTTTTTTTTCTCCAGTAAAAGTAGACTTGTATTATGTGAGTTGAGTGCTTTAACACAGAATTAAACAATTAATACAAGTTATATGATGCTAGTAGCTGTCCATTACTGCTTATCATTTATTATTTTAATTTAATTAACTTTTACTGATTATAAACTGGATGGTTCGAGCCCTGAATTCTGAAAGCCGTGATATATTTAAGCAATAAGCACGAGGGTGTGTGGTATTTGTCAGTGGTGTAAAAAGTACTCAATTCTCATACTTAAGTAAAAGTAAAGATACCTTACTAGAAAATGACTCCAGTGAATTGCTACAATGTCAAAAGTATAAATCATTTAAAATTCCTCATATTTAAACAAACCAGATGGCACATGTTTCTTGTTTTGTTTGATTGACGGATTGCCAGAGGCACACCAACACTCAGACTTCATTTAGAAATGAAGCATTTGTGTCAGATGAGTCCGCCAGATCATAAGCAGTAGGGATGACCAGGGATGTTCTCTTGATAAATGGACCATTTTCCTGTCAAAATCTTTGGGTGTCATGGAAAATGTATGGAATAAAAAGTACATTATTTTCTTTAGAAATTTAGTCAAGTAAAAGTTGTCAAAAAATATAAATACTCCCAAAAACTACTTAAGTTAAAATACTTTTAAGTATTACTTAAGTACTTTACACCACTGGTATATGGCCAATATACCACAGCTAAGGTACGTTCTTAGGCACAACACCTTATTGCTATTATCAACTGGTTACCAACGTAATTAGAGCAGTAAAATAAACGTTTTGTTATACCCGTGGTATATGGTCTGATATGCCACGACTGTCAGCCAATCAGCATTCAGGACTCAAAAAACCCAGTTTAGAACAGACCTTATACCACGGCTATTACAAAACATGTCTTTTTACTGCTCTAATTACATTGGTAACCAGTTTCTAATAGCAATAAGGCACCTCGGGGGTTTGTGATACAGTATATGGCCAATATACCACGGCTAAGGGCTGTGTCCAGGTACTCTGCGTTTCGTCGTGAGTAAGAACAGCCCTTAGCTGTTGACCATATACCACACCTCCTCAGGCCTTATTGCTTAATTAACCATCATAATCTGTGTGACCTGTCGTGGTAATTTCCTGTATTACTCAATAAAGAGAGAGAGACAACCACACACAAGTCAGAGTTATATTATAAAGTACATTTTTAATATATATATATATATATATATATAAGCTTCACCAAAGCCCTTTTTTGACTCTCAGATCAATTCAGTGTCTATAAATGAATTCTCTGAGTGCTTACAAAACAATTCTTAGTTTCATTTATAGCCAAGATACACCCCTTTCAACTTACAAAGAATCCTTTACCCGAAAGAGGAGTATCCTATCGCTAGACAGCATCAGCTATAAATCATCGTTCAGTTTGATCTCCCAAGACAAGGTTTCAATCTCATGCTTGGTACTTCACTGTCTACCAACCATTACCTCATCCAATGGCATATATCAATTGTCATTTGAGATACTCCCATCTCAAATACACCCCCTCCTGGATAAGCTCAGAAAAGAGTGAGCCTCTTAGGTCATATACTAGATCAAGATAAGGGCAACCTCAGAGGGGAAATACAATGGTTCCAAACACTGCCAAACTCCTTCCCCTTATGAGAAAAGTAGGGAGTGACTGGCGTACAGACATTGTATGAGAACTAACTGGTTCCCCATTAATAACGCCATCCCGTCACATGATTTAAGAATAGTTACAGATACATTGACTTATGAAGACAAGCCTGACCTCTCCCCTCTCTGGCCCCAAGTTACTAAGCCCTATCACAGAAGGGGGAAATGCACTGCCCTATATTCCAAAGGGCACCATATGATGAAAATAACATCTTATCTATGTTACTTAGCTAAATCTGATTCTGCCACGACAGACCACAGATTATCGATTCAATTGACCAGATTTTTCAAGTGGCCGCTCTAACAATTTAAAATAAATGTATTGAAAAATGGAAGGCAGTTAGCCTGGGTACCAATCCTGGGTTTGACATTGAGGTAAATTTGCCATTTACTTTGTTTTTCTTGTCATGCCAGACACTCAAGATTGTACAATTCTGCCAATTGCGAAAAAGTTTGAGTTGAGAAGTAAACAGTGGTGTAAAGTACTTAAGTAAAACAACTTTAAAGTACTACTTAAGTAGATCTGTACTTTACTTTACTATTAATATTTTTTAACAACTTTTACTTCACTACATTCCTAAAGAAAATAATGTACTTTTTACTCCATACATTTTCCCTGACACCCAAAAGTAAACGATATATTTTGAATGTTTAGCAGGACTGGAAAATGGTCCAATTCAGCACTTATCAAGAGAACATCCCTACTGCCTCTGATCTGGCGGACTCACTAAACACAAATGTATCAAATCAAATCAAGTTAATTTTATATAGCCCTTCGTACATCAGCTAATATCTCGAAGTGCTGTACAGAAACCCAGCCTAAAACCCCAAACAGCAAGCAATGCAGGTGTAGAAGCACGGTGGCTAGGAAAAACTCCCTAGAAAGGCCAAAACCTAGAGAGGAACCAGGCTATGAGGGGTGGCCAGTCCTCTTCTGGCTGTGCTGGGTGGAGATTATAACAGAACTATGCCAAGATGTTCAAAATGTTCATAAGTGACAAGCATGGTCAAATAATAATCATGAATAATTTTCAGTTGGCTTTTCATAGCCGATCATTAAGAGTTGAAAATAGCAGGTCTGGGACAGGTGGCGGTTCCATAACCGCAGGCAGAACAGTTGAAACTGGAACAGCAGCAAGGCCAGGTGGACTGGGGACAGCAAGGAGTCATCATGCCTGGTTTGCCGTGACGTATGGTCCTAGGGCTCAGGTTCTCCGAGAGAGAGAAAGAAAGAGAGAACGAGAGAATTAGAGAGAGCATACTTAAATTCACACAGGACACTGGATAAGATAGGAGAAGTACTCCAGGTATAACCAACTGACCCTAGCCCCCCGACACATAAACTACTGCAGCATAAATACTGGAGGCTGAGACAGGAGGGGTCAGGAGACACTGTGGCCCCATCCGATGATACCCCCGGACAGGGCCAAACAGGAAGGATATAACCCCACCCACTTTGCCAAAGCACAGCCCCCACACCACTAGAGGGATAACTTCAACCACCAACTTACAATCCTGAGACAAGGCCGAGTATAGCCCACAAAGATCTCCACCACAGCACAAACCAAGGGGGGGCGCCAACCCAGACAGGAAGATCACGTCAGTAACTCAACCCACTCAAGTGACGCACCCCTCCTAGGGACGGCATGAAAGAGCACCAGTAAGCCAGTGACTCAGCCCCTGTAATAGGGTTAGGGGCAGAGAATCCCAGTGGAGAGAGGGGAACCGGCCAGGCAGAGACAGCAAGGGCGGTTCGTTGCTCCAGAGCCTTTCCGTTCACCTTCACACTCCTGGGCCAGACTACACTCAATCATATGACCTACTGAAGAGATAAGTCTTCAGTAAAGACTTAAAGGTTGAGACCGAGTCTGCGTCTCTCACATGGGTAGGCAGACTATTCCATAAAAATGGAGATCTATAGGAGAAAGCCCTGCCTCCCGCTGTTTGCTTAGAAATTCTAGGGACAATTAGGAGGCCTGCGTCTTGTGACCGTAGCGTACGTGTAGGTATGTACGGCAGGACCAACTCGGAAAGATAGGTAGGAGCAAGCCCATGTAACGCTTTATAGGTTAACAGTAAAACCTTGAAATCAGCCCTTGCCTTAACAGGAAGCCAGTGTAGGGAAGCTAGCACTGGAGTAATATGATCAAATTTCTTGGTTCTAGTCAGGATTCTAGCAGCCGTATTTAGCACTAACTGAAGTTTATTTAGTGCTTTATCCGGGTAGCCGGAAAGTAGAGCATTGCAGTAGTCTAACCTAGAAGTAACAAATGCATGGATAAATTTTTCTGCATCATTTTTGGACAGAAAATTTCTGATTTTTGCAATGTTACGTAGATGGAAAAAAGCTGTCCTTGAAACAGTCTTGATATGTTCGTCAAAAGAGAGATCAGGGTCAAGAGTAACGCCGAGGTCCTTCACAGTTTTATTTGAGACGACTTTACAACCATCAAGATTAATTGTCAGATTTAACAGAAGATCTCTTTGTTTCTTGGGACCTAGAACAAGCATCTCTGTTTTGTCCGAGTTTAAAAGTAGAAAGTTTGCAGCCATCCACTTCCTTATGTCTGAAACACAGGCTTCTAGCGAGGGCAATTTTGAGGCTTCACCATGTTTCATTGAAATGTACAGCTGTGTGTCATCCGCATAGCAGTGAAAGTTAACATTATGTTTTCGAATAACATCCCCAAGAGGTAAAATATATAGTGAAAACAATAGTGGTCCTAAAACGGAACCTTGAGGAACACCGAAATGTACAGTTGATTTGTCAGAGGACAAACCATTCACAGAGACAAACTGATATCTTTTCGACAGGTAAGATCTAAACCAGGCCAGAACTTGTCCGTGTAGACCAATTTGGGTTTCCAGTCTCTCCAAAAGAATGTGGTGATCGATGGTGTCAAAGGCAGCACTCAGGTCTAGTAGCACGAGGACAGATGCAGAGCCTCGGTCTGACGCCATTAAAAGGTCATTTACCACCTTCACAAGTGCAGTCTCAGTGCTATGATGGGGTCTAAAACCAGACTGAAGCATTTCGTATACATTGTTTGTCTTCAGGAAGGCAGTGAGTTGCTGCGCAACAGCTTTTTCTAAATTTTTTGAGAGGAATGGAAGATTCGATATAGGCCGATAGTTTTTTTATATTTTCCGGGTCAAGGTTTGGCTTTTTCAAGAGAGGCTTTATTTTGTAAATAATGTTGGAGTGTGCCCCTGGCTATCCATAGATTTTAAAAACAAGGAAATGGTGCCGACTGCTTTGCTTAATACAAGGAATTTGAAATTATTATTTTGATACTTAAGTATATTTAGAACCAAATACTTTTAGATTTTTACTCAAGTAGTATTTTACTGGGTGACTTTTACTTGAGTCATTTTCTATTAAGGTATCTTCACTTTTACTCAACTATGACAATTGGGTACTTTTTCCATCACTGAAAATAAATCATACCTCACTGAAACTGGGATCACACACTTTTCAATTATTGCCATCACAACTGTTGTATTTTCCCAAGATTGCATTTAGGAATGTTGCGCAGTGACTGGGCTTATTACAGCACATTTCTTTCTGCACAATAATAATAAGTTTCACGCTCTTGCCCACCTGACTGTTGTAATTCAGCTGGTAATTAAACGACATGGCTCATGAACAGCTTCTGTAATTCATCTGGTTTTTAAACAATGATATAGGCCTAGACTACAGAATATAATCATTGCAATATTCATTTTTTATTTAACCAACATGGGATTCGTGTAAATAATGTTCACGGCTTAACAAGAAAGCAGCATAGTGTAGGCTTTCTTTGCTAATAACTACATCGCTATGTAGTCTGATATGGAGAAAAAATACAGTCGATATGAAAGCTTGATTAACTGGGCTGGTGAGCTCGGCAGTTGTCGGGCCAGCAGAAGGCCCTGAATGTCGAGAGCTGTAGTCAGTCTCTTTAGCTAATCCAACCCCTGTACTCATGTGCCAAAGAAAAAAACTCCACTTACTGGAGTAGACAGACATTTGGGCCCGGTTATCCCTCTCGCTTCACCTCTTCCGATCTGGTGTGACTCACAAAAATGTCAGTTAATTAATGACTGTAGCTCTCGCCCAACCAGTGCAATTTTGCAAATGACATATTTCTATGGCAAGGCATCATCATTCACCCAAGTGTCGTCAAGATCGGGCCTGTGCTGTCTGAGTTATTGCATGTGACTAACACTATAGACCAAAGTTGTGAAGTTAGAGAAAGGGAAGCGATTTCATCATTGGGGACAATGATGAGTACTGGTATTCGTTTCCACCATAGACCGTATAAACAGGTCTCCACACGCACCTCGGCCCCTTCCACTCTACAGTATCATGTCACTGGCAGTTGAAAAAAAATATATCAAATTCCATGACCGTGACAGCTGCACATGTTAGCTGCGGCCCTACGGATCACGATCCAGCAAGCTGTTTTTATTACGGTCACTCAGAGCATCTATGCACCATGCAGGGCCTTCAGAAAGTATTCACACGCCTTGACTTTTTCCACATTTTGTTGTGTTACAGCCTGAATTTAAAGTTGATTCGAGATCTTTTCTGTCACTGGCCTACACACAATACCCCATAATGCCAATGTGGAATTATGTTTTTTGACATTTTTACAAATTAATAAAAAATTAAAAGCTGCAATGTCTTGAGTGGATAAGTTTTCAACCCCTTTGTTATGGCAAACCTGAATAAGTTCAAGAGTAAAAATGTGCTTAACAAGTCATCCAATAAGTCTCTCTGTGTGCAATAATAGTGTTAAGCATGATTTTTGAATGACCTCATCTCTGTACCTCACACAGAATTATCTGTAAGGTCCCTCAGTCGAGCAGTGCATTTCAAACACAAAGATCAGGGAGGTTTTCGAATGCCTCGCAAAGAAGGGCACATATTGGTGAAAAAAAGCAGACATTGAATATCTCTTTTAGCATGGTGAAGTTATTAATTACACTTTGGATGGTGTATCAATACACCTAATCACTAAAAAGATACAGATACCTTCCTAACTCAGTTGCCGGAGAGGAAGGAAACTGCTCAGGAATTTCATCATTCTTTTTATTTAACCAGGAAAAGCCCATTGAGAGCAAGAGTCTCTTTTTCAAGGGAGACCTGGTCAAGAAGGCAGCAACAATCAATACATTACAGAATTAAACATACAACATGATCCAGCCTAAAATAAGCATTTACACTCCTCTGAGTCTCCCATCAAAAATGGTAGTAACTCCACAATACTAACCTAATTGACAGAGGGAAAATAAGGAAGACTGTACAGAATAAAAATATTCCAAAACATGCATCCTGTTTGCAACAAGGCACTAAAGTAATAATGCAAAAGAAAATTGGCAAAGCAATTGACTTTTTGTCCTAAATACAAAGTGTAATATTTGGGGCAAATCTAATACAACACATTACTGAGTATCACTCTCCATATTTTCAAGCATAGTGGTGGCTGTATCATGTTATGGGTATGCGTGTAATCGTTAGACTGGGGAGTTTTTCAGAATAAAAAAGAAACGGAATGGAGCTAAGCACAGGCAAAAGCCTAGAGGAAAACCTGGTTCAGTCTGTTTTCCACCAGACACTGGGAGATGAATTCACCTTTCAGCATGACAATAACCTAAAACACAAGGCCAAATCTACACTGGAGTTGCTTAGGGGTATGAATACTTATGTAAATGATATATTTCTGTATTTCATTTCTGTATTTCACAGTGGAAAGTCCCCTACAAAAAAATAAATATTGGTTGACCGAAAGTGGTCTGTTCTTTCGACCAAGTGATTGGTCAAATATCTTAAGTGTATTTCTCCATATAGACACGCTCTATGTGTTTTAATAAAATTAACTATACGCATTGAGCTTACGGTTTGATGAAATAAGACAAATGCCTCAAGAGTGCACCAGAGATCTAGATAACCAGAAGAAAAAAAAACTTAACCTGGTCCAATTATTCTCTTCCCACTCCTGCTTGCTTTCGCAGATTCTGCAGTTACTCTCCTGAAGTTGTCGGAAATAGGCTACACGAGGAGTTGGCAACCTTTCTCATGTGGAATGCCTCATGCGGAATGCTACCGATCTACGTGCCAGTTATGGTTTTCATATGCAAATTTCCGTGAAACACGGAGCAGTACTCTGGAAGCTCTGAAATTGCGTCACAACCTCCAGATGGAGCCTCGACAACATTTTCGGATCAAGCATAAATTGGCTCAAATTAAAAAAACTGACAACATTTCTTCCAAATATTGTCATTTAGAGCATTTATTTGCAGAAAATAACAACTGGTCAGACCTCAAATAATGCAAAGAAAATAAGTTAATATTCATTTTTAAACAACAAAATACTAATGTTTTAACTTAGTTCAGAAATCAATATTTGGTGGAATACGCTGATTTTCAATCACTGTAAGGCTACAGTGATTACCAAGATGGCTGTACCAAGATGGCTGTAAAAATAAAAAAGCATAAATTGGCTCAAATTAGGATCCTACATTTGTAGCATCGTATCAATGTTAGGGTCAGTTTATGGGACTTGGAGCAGTAGCCTAGACTACTATATGGAACTATTGCTGTGTCAACAATGCTCTATCAATTTTCCAATGTGGTTCAGTGGAGAAGATAAACTTCATCTAAAGACCATAACTATAGGCCATGTAACCCCCATAGAAACATTCTGAAGCAATACACAGTTAATGGTCTCCCTTGATTAAATCTGGTCGGGGACTGTTGCGCTGTCTCTGTCCATTAGTACTGTAGCCTTACTTTTGATATGACTTTTATTTTTGCGTAATGTATTGAGGCACTGTTATTGTTTGTACCCTGGCAACTTTTATTGTGAAGGCAGTAGTTTTCTCAGAGGCACCTACCTGTGAGTGAGTAGAGTAAAGGTGCAGAGTGGATGTTTTTGACTCCTTAGCTGAATCTGTTGGACCGGAGAATTTCAACTACAAGTAATAGTGTTCCTTTGTAACCAATGATGTATACAGACCCTGGATTTCTGATGTAATGTTTTGGCCAGGCTTTGAAGCCACTGGTCGGCCATATTGGTACTCCCCAGTAGGAGCAGTCCTGCACAGAAATGAATGGAATTCTACAGCATTTCCATTAAATGTTTCAAGGGCAAAATTATGTTTATTTAAGTATATTTTTGTTGTAGTGGGGACAGTGACATTAGTACTCTCAAAAAATATACTTTAAGGAAAATGTTTATATATACTTTTTTTTATTTGTATGTTCAGCTCACATAATATAATTTTAAAGTATACATTAAGGTGTCTGTAATAGAATAAATGTAAATAGCTTCCCAAAACATGTTTTACAATGGAGGGAGGAGTACCAAGATGGCTGTTTTACAATGGAGGGAGGAGTACCAAGATGGCTGTTTTACAATGGAGGGAGGAGTACCAAGATGGCTGTTTTACAATGGAGGGAGGAGTACCAAGATGGCTGTTTTACAATGGAGGGAGGAGTACCAAGATGGCTGTTTTACAATGGAGGGAGGAGTACCAAGATGGCTGTTTTACAATGGAGGGAGGAGTAACAAGATGGCTGTTTTACAATGGAGGGAGGAGTACCAAGATGGCTGTTTTACAATGGAGGGAGGAGTACCAAGATGGCTGTTTTACAATGGAGGGAGGAGTACCAAGATGGCTGTTTTACAATGGAGGGAGGAGTACCAAGATGGCTGTTTTACAATGGAGGGAGGAGTACCAAGATGGCTGTTTTACAATGGAGGGAGGAGTACCAAGATGGCTGTTTTACAATGGAGGGAGGAGTACCAAGATGGCTGTTTTACAATGGAGGGAGGAGTACCAAGATGGCTGTTTTACAATGGAGGGAGGAGTACCAAGATGGCTGTTTTACAATGGAGGGAGGAGTACCAAGATGGCTGTTTTACAATGGAGGGAGGAGTACCAAGATGGCTGTTTTACAATGGAGGGAGGAGTACCAAGATGGCTGTTTTACAATGGAGGGAGGAGTACCAAGATGGCTGTTTTACAATGGAGGGAGGAGTACCAAGATGGCTGTTTTACAATGGAGGGAGGAGTACCAAGATGGCTGTTTTACAATGGAGGGAGGAGTACCAAGATGGCTGTTTTACAATGGAGGGAGGAGTACCAAGATGGCTGTTTTACAATGGAGGGAGGAGTACCAAGATGGCTGTTTTACAATGGAGGGAGGAGTACCAAGATGGCTGTTTTACAATGGAGGGAGGAGTACCAAGATGGCTGTTTTACAATGGAGGGAGGAGTACCAAGATGGCTGTTTTACAATGGAGGGAGGAGTACCAAGATGGCTGTTTTACAATGGAGGGAGGAGTACCAAGATGGCTGTTTTACAATGGAGGGAGGAGTAACAAGATGGCTGTTTTACAATAGAGGAGTACCAGACCTGAACCCCATTGTAAACCTCTGTAATGTGATCAAGAGGAAGATGGACGGTCACAAGCCATCAAACAAAGCCGAGGTACCTGAATTTCTGCGCCAGGAGTGGCATAAAGTCACCCAACATCACTGTGATAGACTGGTGGAGAGCATGCCAAGACGCATGAAAGCTGTGATTGAAAATCAGCGTATTCCACCAAATATTGATTTCTGAACTAAGTTAAAACATTAGTATTTTGTTGTTTAAAAATGAATATTAACTTATTTTCTTTGCATTATTTGAGGTCTGACCAGTTGTTATTTTCTGCAAATAAATGCTCTAAATGACAATATTTGGAAGAAATGTTGTCAGTAGTTTATAGAATAAAACAAAAATGTTTGCTTTGTTACAGTATGTGTGTTTTTTACATTTGTCTCCTTAACTAAAACTAAAGCTTCTTTCAATCAAGTACTGGTGACTCCTCACTCCTGATACATGCATGGACTGTTGTGAATGAAGGAATGTTTACCAAAACACAGGATAAGGCTGTTTTTCTATCTTTCAGCGCTCTATGCCCCCCCGGTGCCCGCCCCAGGCCCCATGGTTCCCCCAGCTAGCATGTTTGGCAACGTACCCGGGTACGAGGACACTTTATCTGGCGGAGGAGGTAGGTGTCATCATCAGCACCCTCTAAAGATACTCAACATCATCATCGTGGCCATTTTATAATGTCTAAGATTCTTGAAAAACATTTGGGATGTTATTATGAATTTGAGTGAAGTCAGTCTCGTATTATAATGTTATGACTATTGACTGTTTAGAGATGAGCAAAATGTAAAAAACCCTTATGAAGTTATCAAGTGGGATCCCTGAGATCATTCATACCAGGTGAACAACAATAGGATTCATCATAGAGTTTCAGTATGCTTCGTTTTCATATTTAATCATTGATGAAAATATGTTTGAATTACCTAATGCCTTTGTGTCTCTATAGGTGGATATCTCCCCCCACCGATGCCCTTGCACCCGAATCGGGATCCAGAGCCTGCACCCGTACAACAAGACTGGAAGTATTGACCCATCCCTAACATTACATTATGACATGGACACTAGGTTTAGAATGATGTTCCACACACACACACACACACACACACACACACACACACACACACACACACACACACACACACACACACACACACACACACACACACACACACACAGAGAGTAATGGATTGATGTATTCCTTGTTAAATGTGGAGGTAATGTATTGTATGCTATTTGGCAGATGCTTTCATCCAAAGCGACTTACAGTAAGGTAGAGTGAGTTTATACATGTTTGATCCCTGTGTGAATCTAACCTTTTGGATTTCTTGCAACACGGTGTAGGGTGACGTTGCCCCCTAGATGCTTTGTGATTTCCCAACTAGTGGTTAAGGTTAGAAAGGAGGGGAAGCTGATCCTGAATCTGTACCTAGGGGAAACTTCACCCCGGAGCATGCTGTATAGCACTAGCCTTGTGCAACCAGACGGAATGCTATGCTCCCGGGTGGCGCAGTGGTCTAGGGCACTGCATCGCAGTGCTAGCTGCGCAACCAGAGTCTCTGGGTTCGCACCCAGGCTCTGTCGCAGCCGGCCGCAACCGGGAGGTCCGTGGGGCGACGCACAATTGGCATAGCGTCGTCCGGGTTAGGGAGGGTTTGGCCGGTAGGGAGGGTTTGGCCGGTAGGGAGGGTTTGGCCGGTAGGGAGGGTTTGGCCGGTAGGGAGGGTTTGGCCGGTAGGGAGGGTTTGGCCGGTAGGGAGGGTTTGGCCGGTAGGGAGGGTTTGGCCGGTAGGGGGTTTAGCCGGTAGGGAGGGTTTGGCCGGTAGGGGGTTTAGCCGGTAGGGAGGGTTTGGCCGGTAGGGAGGGTTTAGCCGGTAGGGAGGGTTTAGCCGGTAGGGAGGGTTTGGCCGGTAGGGAGGGTTTGGCCGGTAGGGAGGGTTTGGCCGGTAGGGAGGGTTTAGCCGGTAGGGAGGGTTTGGCCGGTAGGGAGGGTTTGGCCGGTAGGGAGGGTTTGGCCGGTAGGGAGGGTTTGGCCGGTAGGGAGGGTTTGGCCGGTAGGGAGGGTTTGGCCGGTAGGGAGGGTTTGGCCGGTAGGGAGGGTTTAGCCGGTAGGGAGGGTTTGGCCGGTAGGGAGGGTTAGGCCGGTAGGGAGGGTTTGGCCGGTAGGGATCCTTGTCTCAGTATGTAAAAAAAATAATAATAATAATAAAATAAAATGTATACGATCTACTCTAAGTCGCTCTGGATAAGAGCGTCTGCTAAATGACTAAAATGTAAATGTAAATGTTTGTGAGATCATTCTGCTTTAACAAGGCTAACATCATTTTGGATCAAAATTGTCTCAGGCCCGGGAGTGAAGTTTCCCGTAGGTACAGATCTAGAATGAGCTTCCCCTCTCTAATCCTAACCTTGAATATTAGTGGGGAAAATGCTAAATTGACCCAAGATTATTCTCTTAGACAATGTTGGGCGTTTTGCTCTGTCATCATGGCCTACCAGTCTGGACGACCATGTCTTTGTTCATTGATTAAATCTGTAGAGGACAGGGCACCATTAAGGGCTTTCCAGACACGAAGTGGAGGTGGATTGATTTTCAATAGAAAATCAGATAGAATTCTTGACCAGAAACTTGGGGTACTACAACAAGAGGTGTCGTCTTGCAATGACTAAGGGTGTCAACAATGCATTACCAGAATGGCAGTCAGGCTAGAGAAAGGGTGTCAACAATGCATTACCACATAGGCAGTCAGGCTAGAGAAAGGGTGTCAACAATGCATTACCACATAGGCAGTCAGGCTAGAGAAAGGGTGTCAACAATGCATTATCAGAATGGCAGTCAGGCTAGAGAAAGGGTGTCAACAATGCATTACCAGAATGGCAGTCAGGCTAGAGAAAGGGTGTCAACAATGCATTACCAGATAGGCAGTCAGGCTAGAGAAAGGGTGTCAACAATGCATTACCAGATAGGCAGTCAGGCTAAACAAAGGGTGTCAACAATGCATTACCAGATAGGCAGTCAGGCTAGAGAAAGGGTGTCAACAATGCATTACCAGCCAACCCTGTTCTGGTGTGTCATCTTGATGAGGCTCACCTTCTCTCATATTGTCTAGCATCCCCTCCATCACTGAAGATGTGGCGCGGGAGCGTTTTATAATGTACGCGTCTGGTTACTGCTGCTATAACAATGCCCCCGCCAAGGATGGAGTGATCACTAACATGCAGGCGTTCAACACCTATCGGGTAACAGACCGTCCATCTTTTCTTTTCAGTACATGTATTATTATAATGACTTAATATGTTTGTAGAATTAAGTACATTAAAACAATGTGTTGTTTCTTTTTCATGCTTAAAGAGGACAATATGTCAGGTGGAGCTACTGTTTTGCTCTCATCGCTAAACCCCCCCCCCCCCCCCCCCCCCCACAATAATAGGGAAAATAAACTGATGCCCCACAACCTTATGTGCTTATTGTGTTTTTACTGTCCACAGTACCGTTTGGAGACATTCACAGAGTCTAGATCTACAGAGTGGGCCACCAAGCCTTATGAAGGTAAACTACACTACCCATCATGCTCCCTACCAGTTCTTGGTTCATCCCCAGAACTTGGTAAACTACACTACCCATCATGCTCCCTACCAGAACTTGGTTCTTTCAGATACTTTGAGCGTTTGATTGAGTTGCCTGGGAGTGTCAGATGAGCGGGGTTTGTACTTCTGGGACTATGCCATTGATACCGTTGTGCCAGGCAAGCTCAGTCAAGTGCAGGGAAAACTATTTGAAAGAAAACCGATATTATTTGAACCCAGGTCTGCTTATAGTCATTACCATCTGTCCTTATATTCTTTCCCATTCAGGATCTCAGCAGTCCTTATGGATCCATTCAGGATCTCAGCAGTCCTTATGGATCCATTCAGGATCTCAGCAGTCCTTATGGATCCATTCAGGATCTCAGCAGTCCTTATGGATCCATTCAGGATCTCAGCAGTCCTTATGGATCCATTCAGGATCTCAGCAGTCCTTATGGATCTAACCATAACTTGTGTTTCCTGTACCTGACAGGTGAACCAGCAGACTTCTACACACAGACTGCCCCCCGGCCGTGGGAAATCGCAGTGACAGGTCCCTCCCTGTTCCAAAACCACGAGGAGAACATAAAAGTCCCTTACACATCATCTAACAAGGTGTTTGTCTGTCTGTTTGAATCACAAAGGGTTATTTTCTATTGTGGCTGTATTCCAGGTTTGACTATAATTGGCCAGGAATGGACAGATTAGTCATATTTTTTTTTCGGACTTATTCTAAGAATAGATCAACAAGTAAGCTACAAGAGAGGGTAAGATGTATGAGTGAGGTTTGGTTTGATGACGCTGTCTCTGTTTGTGCAGCCCTGCCACACTTGTAGTGCCTCTGGAAAGATGCCCTGCCATGAGTGCAATGGGTCTGGAACGGTAAGAACGCACACACACACGCACACACACACACACACACACACACACACACACACACACACACACACACACACACACACACACACACACACACACACACACCTCTTTACAATTATCCATTGATTCTTCATTTAGAAAGCTTGTTGGGTCTGCAATGGATCTGGCAGACGGGGAGGAGATAGTCCCTGCAGCCAATGCAATCAAAGAGGAAAGGAGAAGTAAGTCATTCATTCATTCATTTTGAAATAATAATACAATGACAAAATACACTCTTCAAATCAATCTGCCTCTTTTTAAGGTGTACAGTACAGACATCTATACAGACTTATCTTATTGACTTGATGTTGTTTGTGTCTCTAGCTGCTCTAAATGTCATGGTAACGGGACTAAAGAATGTGAGACCTGCAAGGGCAAGCGGCAACTGTTGACCTACATCAACCTTAAAGTCGAGTGGTGAGTCCTTGGGATTTTTAAAATAAAATTATAAACTCATTAAGAGATTTATAATAAAAGTGTACATTTTTTAAGAAATGTTTTTATAAAATTGTCAACTTTGACATGTTCATCAAATTGTGAAGTTAGTAAGATATTTTTTATAAAATTGAAAACTTATGAAGAGATTTTTAGTAAAATATTTTTTTAACGGTACACTTAATAATATATTTTTTGTAAAATTGTAAAAAAAAAAAAAAGGTAACATTTGTTTACTTATTAAGAGATTTATAGTAAACATTTAAACTTATTAAGATATTTTTTGTATAGTTATATACAAAGAGATTCATTTAGAGACACAGAACAAAAATGATTGAATATGCAAAGTTGATTGTAATTGTAACTGCAACGCAATATGCACTTTTCCTAATGTGTTCACAATTTATCGTTTTTAGTTTATTTAAGTTGAATGGTGAGTTATGAGGTACACATGTTTCTGTAAATCATATCTTCTTATTAAGAGAGGATGGTTCGGAAACCAGAAAGGGTCATAAAATTTGGTATACAAATGGTGTACAACCATTTTATTATTTCAGGAAGGATAATGTTGAGGACTATGTTATTATTTCAGGAAGGATAATGTTGAGGACTATGTTATTATTTCAGGAAGGATAATGTCGAGGACTATGTTATTATTTCAGGAAGGATAATGTTGAGGACTATGTTATTATTTCAGGAAGGATAATGTCGACGACTATGTTATTATTTCAGGAAGGATAATGTCGAGGACTATGTTATTATTTCAGGAAGGATAATGTCGAGGACTATGTTATTATTTCAGGAAGGATAATGTCGAGGACTGATATTATTTCAGGAAGGATAATGTCGAGGACTGATATTATTTCAGGAAGGATAATGTTGAGGATTTTGTTGTTATTTCAGGAAGAATAATGTTGAAGACTATGTTGTGGAGCAGAACAGTGGGCTGGAGGTTAACAATCTGAGCGATGTGACGGGAAAGACACTCTTCAAAAACGCCCAGTACATGGTAAGGAAGGAACAAAACAGACTGGGTGTATTCATTAGTGATCACCGTAGCAAAAATGCTTTCCAACCAAACATTTTTTGCAATAAAAACAAACATTTCTTATTGGACATGTTTTGACCCTGCTTTACAAGGTCAGTCCCTCCTGGAAACCATTTAAAAACGTTGAAATGTCTCTCTGCTCCCTTGCTTAACTACAACTTCTGTTTAAGAACAAAACAGAACTCAACAGCTTTTAAGTCATGTGGCAGAGCGTTTAAACGGTTTTCGTTCCAAAATGTTTTACTACAGTGCAAAACGTTTGCCCTTGTTAGGTTCCCCTTGTAAACTAAGCAACACGTGACATTTTAGTATTTTTTTTCTATTGGTTAAAAAATTGTTTTATATTCTCTGACATATTACGGAAATGTTGTGTGACATCATCACATTCCTCTGTTCATCAGCTGTATCCAGTGTATGGCTTCCCAGATCCGTCTTTATCCCAGGCTTCAGACCGTTTGGTTAGAGAACACCAGGCTAAATACTCCCAGAACTCTCGCATCCTTCAACAGGTACAATATTTGTTATACCAGCGGTTCTCAAACCTCTGGGACCCGCAGCCGTTCCATGTATTTGAACTATTCCAAAAGTAGCGCACCTAATTCAAGTTGTAAACGAATTATCAAGCCCTTGACTAGTTGAATCAAGTGAGTTAGTTCAGGACTACAACCGAGGAGAGGTTTGAGAACCACTGTGTTACAGTAACAGGTACAGTACAGGCAACTTTACAAGCAGAAGTTATAATATTTGTACACAGGATATGACAACATCTGTTAGCCATGTTTCTCAACTTTAAACCCTTTTGGGGGTGGTTTTCCGGACACTGATTAAGCCTATTACTGAACTTAAAAGTAAACTCGTTGGAGAATCTTCATTTAAAATGCATTTTAGTCCCGGATTAGGCTTCATCTGTGTACAGGAAACCAGGAAACTGCCCCTTTGAGCCCCGTACTGCTTATTGATCATCACCTGTCGATCAACTAATAAGATAAATGGTCTCACTCTTCTGTTGTTGTTTCAGCAACAAACCATCGAGTTGATTCCCATCACCAAGGTGACCTACAAGTGGAAGGGAGGCATCCATGTTTACTATATCTATGGGAACGAACACCAGGTCAAAGTTCCTGACTACCCTGCCACCTGCTGCTGCTCTATCATGTAACCAGTCAAGCCAGCCAGCCAGCCAGCCAGCCAGCCAGCCACTTAACCATACCCCTTTTGGTGGATGCGTCACCAGGCCAGCCCAATACAGCTTGCCTTGACTCGACTTAGTTCAGCTCAGTATGAAAAAAGGTTGTGTTTATCAGTTAGCTAGCTAGTTAGTTAGTTAGCTAGTTAGTTAGTTAGCTAGTTAGTTAGGTAGGTATTGTAGGTAGTTCTTTAGGGCCTTCTTTGCTAATAACTACATCGCTATGTAGTCTGATATGGAGAAAAAATACAGTCGATATGAAAGCTTGATTAACTGGGCTGGTGAGCTCGGCAGTTGTCGGGCCAGCAGAAGGCCCTGAATGTCGAGAGCTGTAGTCAGTCTCTTTAGCTAATCCAACCCCTGTACTCATGTGCCAAAGAAAAAAACTCCACTTACTGGAGTAGACAGACATTTGGGCCCGGTTATCCCTCTCGCTTCACCTCTTCCGATCTGGTGTGACTCACAAAAATGTCAGTTAATTAATGACTGTAGCTCTCGCCCAACCAGTGCAATTTTGCAAATGACATATTTCTATGGCAAGGCATCATCATTCACCCAAGTGTCGTCAAGATCGGGCCTGTGCTGTCTGAGTTATTGCATGTGACTAACACTATAGACCAAAGTTGTGAAGTTAGAGAAAGGGAAGCGATTTCATCATTGGGGACAATGATGAGTACTGGTATTCGTTTCCACCATAGACCGTATAAACAGGTCTCCACACGCACCTCGGCCCCTTCCACTCTACAGTATCATGTCACTGGCAGTTGAAAAAAAATATATCAAATTCCATGACCGTGACAGCTGCACATGTTAGCTGCGGCCCTACGGATCACGATCCAGCAAGCTGTTTTTATTACGGTCACTCAGAGCATCTATGCACCATGCAGGGCCTTCAGAAAGTATTCACACGCCTTGACTTTTTCCACATTTTGTTGTGTTACAGCCTGAATTTAAAGTTGATTCGAGATCTTTTCTGTCACTGGCCTACACACAATACCCCATAATGCCAATGTGGAATTATGTTTTTTGACATTTTTACAAATTAATAAAAAATTAAAAGCTGCAATGTCTTGAGTGGATAAGTTTTCAACCCCTTTGTTATGGCAAACCTGAATAAGTTCAAGAGTAAAAATGTGCTTAACAAGTCATCCAATAAGTCTCTCTGTGTGCAATAATAGTGTTAAGCATGATTTTTGAATGACCTCATCTCTGTACCTCACACAGAATTATCTGTAAGGTCCCTCAGTCGAGCAGTGCATTTCAAACACAAAGATCAGGGAGGTTTTCGAATGCCTCGCAAAGAAGGGCACATATTGGTGAAAAAAAGCAGACATTGAATATCTCTTTTAGCATGGTGAAGTTATTAATTACACTTTGGATGGTGTATCAATACACCTAATCACTAAAAAGATACAGATACCTTCCTAACTCAGTTGCCGGAGAGGAAGGAAACTGCTCAGGAATTTCATCATTCTTTTTATTTAACCAGGAAAAGCCCATTGAGAGCAAGAGTCTCTTTTTCAAGGGAGACCTGGTCAAGAAGGCAGCAACAATCAATACATTACAGAATTAAACATACAACATGATCCAGCCTAAAATAAGCATTTACACTCCTCTGAGTCTCCCATCAAAAATGGTAGTAACTCCACAATACTAACCTAATTGACAGAGGGAAAATAAGGAAGACTGTACAGAATAAAAATATTCCAAAACATGCATCCTGTTTGCAACAAGGCACTAAAGTAATAATGCAAAAGAAAATTGGCAAAGCAATTGACTTTTTGTCCTAAATACAAAGTGTAATATTTGGGGCAAATCTAATACAACACATTACTGAGTATCACTCTCCATATTTTCAAGCATAGTGGTGGCTGTATCATGTTATGGGTATGCGTGTAATCGTTAGACTGGGGAGTTTTTCAGAATAAAAAAGAAACGGAATGGAGCTAAGCACAGGCAAAAGCCTAGAGGAAAACCTGGTTCAGTCTGTTTTCCACCAGACACTGGGAGATGAATTCACCTTTCAGCATGACAATAACCTAAAACACAAGGCCAAATCTACACTGGAGTTGCTTAGGGGTATGAATACTTATGTAAATGATATATTTCTGTATTTCATTTCTGTATTTCACAGTGGAAAGTCCCCTACAAAAAAATAAATATTGGTTGACCGAAAGTGGTCTGTTCTTTCGACCAAGTGATTGGTCAAATATCTTAAGTGTATTTCTCCATATAGACACGCTCTATGTGTTTTAATAAAATTAACTATACGCATTGAGCTTACGGTTTGATGAAATAAGACAAATGCCTCAAGAGTGCACCAGAGATCTAGATAACCAGAAGAAAAAAAAACTTAACCTGGTCCAATTATTCTCTTCCCACTCCTGCTTGCTTTCGCAGATTCTGCAGTTACTCTCCTGAAGTTGTCGGAAATAGGCTACACGAGGAGTTGGCAACCTTTCTCATGTGGAATGCCTCATGCGGAATGCTACCGATCTACGTGCCAGTTATGGTTTTCATATGCAAATTTCCGTGAAACACGGAGCAGTACTCTGGAAGCTCTGAAATTGCGTCACAACCTCCAGATGGAGCCTCGACAACATTTTCGGATCAAGCATAAATTGGCTCAAATTAAAAAAACTGACAACATTTCTTCCAAATATTGTCATTTAGAGCATTTATTTGCAGAAAATAACAACTGGTCAGACCTCAAATAATGCAAAGAAAATAAGTTAATATTCATTTTTAAACAACAAAATACTAATGTTTTAACTTAGTTCAGAAATCAATATTTGGTGGAATACGCTGATTTTCAATCACTGTAAGGCTACAGTGATTACCAAGATGGCTGTACCAAGATGGCTGTAAAAATAAAAAAGCATAAATTGGCTCAAATTAGGATCCTACATTTGTAGCATCGTATCAATGTTAGGGTCAGTTTATGGGACTTGGAGCAGTAGCCTAGACTACTATATGGAACTATTGCTGTGTCAACAATGCTCTATCAATTTTCCAATGTGGTTCAGTGGAGAAGATAAACTTCATCTAAAGACCATAACTATAGGCCATGTAACCCCCATAGAAACATTCTGAAGCAATACACAGTTAATGGTCTCCCTTGATTAAATCTGGTCGGGGACTGTTGCGCTGTCTCTGTCCATTAGTACTGTAGCCTTACTTTTGATATGACTTTTATTTTTGCGTAATGTATTGAGGCACTGTTATTGTTTGTACCCTGGCAACTTTTATTGTGAAGGCAGTAGTTTTCTCAGAGGCACCTACCTGTGAGTGAGTAGAGTAAAGGTGCAGAGTGGATGTTTTTGACTCCTTAGCTGAATCTGTTGGACCGGAGAATTTCAACTACAAGTAATAGTGTTCCTTTGTAACCAATGATGTATACAGACCCTGGATTTCTGATGTAATGTTTTGGCCAGGCTTTGAAGCCACTGGTCGGCCATATTGGTACTCCCCAGTAGGAGCAGTCCTGCACAGAAATGAATGGAATTCTACAGCATTTCCATTAAATGTTTCAAGGGCAAAATTATGTTTATTTAAGTATATTTTTGTTGTAGTGGGGACAGTGACATTAGTACTCTCAAAAAATATACTTTAAGGAAAATGTTTATATATACTTTTTTTTATTTGTATGTTCAGCTCACATAATATAATTTTAAAGTATACATTAAGGTGTCTGTAATAGAATAAATGTAAATAGCTTCCCAAAACATGTTTTACAATGGAGGGAGGAGTACCAAGATGGCTGTTTTACAATGGAGGGAGGAGTACCAAGATGGCTGTTTTACAATGGAGGGAGGAGTACCAAGATGGCTGTTTTACAATGGAGGGAGGAGTACCAAGATGGCTGTTTTACAATGGAGGGAGGAGTACCAAGATGGCTGTTTTACAATGGAGGGAGGAGTACCAAGATGGCTGTTTTACAATGGAGGGAGGAGTACCAAGATGGCTGTTTTACAATGGAGGGAGGAGTACCAAGATGGCTGTTTTACAATGGAGGGAGGAGTACCAAGATGGCTGTTTTACAATGGAGGGAGGAGTACCAAGATGGCTGTTTTACAATGGAGGGAGGAGTACCAAGATGGCTGTTTTACAATGGAGGGAGGAGTACCAAGATGGCTGTTTTACAATGGAGGGAGGAGTACCAAGATGGCTGTTTTACAATGGAGGGAGGAGTACCAAGATGGCTGTTTTACAATGGAGGGAGGAGTACCAAGATGGCTGTTTTACAATGGAGGGAGGAGTACCAAGATGGCTGTTTTACAATGGAGGGAGGAGTACCAAGATGGCTGTTTTACAATGGAGGGAGGAGTACCAAGATGGCTGTTTTACAATGGAGGGAGGAGTACCAAGATGGCTGTTTTACAATGGAGGGAGGAGTACCAAGATGGCTGTTTTACAATGGAGGGAGGAGTACCAAGATGGCTGTTTTACAATGGAGGGAGGAGTACCAAGATGGCTGTTTTACAATGGAGGGAGGAGTACCAAGATGGCTGTTTTACAATGGAGGGAGGAGTACCAAGATGGCTGTTTTACAATGGAGGGAGGAGTAACAAGATGGCTGTTTTACAATAGAGGAGTACCAGACCTGAACCCCATTGTAAACCTCTGTAATGTGATCAAGAGGAAGATGGACGGTCACAAGCCATCAAACAAAGCCGAGGTACCTGAATTTCTGCGCCAGGAGTGGCATAAAGTCACCCAACATCACTGTGATAGACTGGTGGAGAGCATGCCAAGACGCATGAAAGCTGTGATTGAAAATCAGCGTATTCCACCAAATATTGATTTCTGAACTAAGTTAAAACATTAGTATTTTGTTGTTTAAAAATGAATATTAACTTATTTTCTTTGCATTATTTGAGGTCTGACCAGTTGTTATTTTCTGCAAATAAATGCTCTAAATGACAATATTTGGAAGAAATGTTGTCAGTAGTTTATAGAATAAAACAAAAATGTTTGCTTTGTTACAGTATGTGTGTTTTTTACATTTGTCTCCTTAACTAAAACTAAAGCTTCTTTCAATCAAGTACTGGTGACTCCTCACTCCTGATACATGCATGGACTGTTGTGAATGAAGGAATGTTTACCAAAACACAGGATAAGGCTGTTTTTCTATCTTTCAGCGCTCTATGCCCCCCCGGTGCCCGCCCCAGGCCCCATGGTTCCCCCAGCTAGCATGTTTGGCAACGTACCCGGGTACGAGGACACTTTATCTGGCGGAGGAGGTAGGTGTCATCATCAGCACCCTCTAAAGATACTCAACATCATCATCGTGGCCATTTTATAATGTCTAAGATTCTTGAAAAACATTTGGGATGTTATTATGAATTTGAGTGAAGTCAGTCTCGTATTATAATGTTATGACTATTGACTGTTTAGAGATGAGCAAAATGTAAAAAACCCTTATGAAGTTATCAAGTGGGATCCCTGAGATCATTCATACCAGGTGAACAACAATAGGATTCATCATAGAGTTTCAGTATGCTTCGTTTTCATATTTAATCATTGATGAAAATATGTTTGAATTACCTAATGCCTTTGTGTCTCTATAGGTGGATATCTCCCCCCACCGATGCCCTTGCACCCGAATCGGGATCCAGAGCCTGCACCCGTACAACAAGACTGGAAGTATTGACCCATCCCTAACATTACATTATGACATGGACACTAGGTTTAGAATGATGTTCCACACACACACACACACACACACACACACACACACACACACACACACACACACACACACACACACACACACACACACACACAGAGAGTAATGGATTGATGTATTCCTTGTTAAATGTGGAGGTAATGTATTGTATGCTATTTGGCAGATGCTTTCATCCAAAGCGACTTACAGTAAGGTAGAGTGAGTTTATACATGTTTGATCCCTGTGTGAATCTAACCTTTTGGATTTCTTGCAACACGGTGTAGGGTGACGTTGCCCCCTAGATGCTTTGTGATTTCCCAACTAGTGGTTAAGGTTAGAAAGGAGGGGAAGCTGATCCTGAATCTGTACCTAGGGGAAACTTCACCCCGGAGCATGCTGTATAGCACTAGCCTTGTGCAACCAGACGGAATGCTATGCTCCCGGGTGGCGCAGTGGTCTAGGGCACTGCATCGCAGTGCTAGCTGCGCAACCAGAGTCTCTGGGTTCGCACCCAGGCTCTGTCGCAGCCGGCCGCAACCGGGAGGTCCGTGGGGCGACGCACAATTGGCATAGCGTCGTCCGGGTTAGGGAGGGTTTGGCCGGTAGGGAGGGTTTGGCCGGTAGGGAGGGTTTGGCCGGTAGGGAGGGTTTGGCCGGTAGGGAGGGTTTGGCCGGTAGGGAGGGTTTGGCCGGTAGGGAGGGTTTGGCCGGTAGGGAGGGTTTGGCCGGTAGGGGGTTTAGCCGGTAGGGAGGGTTTGGCCGGTAGGGGGTTTAGCCGGTAGGGAGGGTTTGGCCGGTAGGGAGGGTTTAGCCGGTAGGGAGGGTTTGGCCGGTAGGGAGGGTTTGGCCGGTAGGGAGGGTTTGGCCGGTAGGGAGGGTTTAGCCGGTAGGGAGGGTTTGGCCGGTAGGGAGGGTTTGGCCGGTAGGGAGGGTTTGGCCGGTAGGGAGGGTTTGGCCGGTAGGGAGGGTTTGGCCGGTAGGGAGGGTTTGGCCGGTAGGGAGGGTTTGGCCGGTAGGGAGGGTTTGGCCGGTAGGGAGGGTTTAGCCGGTAGGGAGGGTTTGGCCGGTAGGGAGGGTTAGGCCGGTAGGGAGGGTTTGGCCGGTAGGGATCCTTGTCTCAGTATGTAAAAAAAATAATAATAATAATAAAATAAAATGTATACGATCTACTCTAAGTCGCTCTGGATAAGAGCGTCTGCTAAATGACTAAAATGTAAATGTAAATGTTTGTGAGATCATTCTGCTTTAACAAGGCTAACATCATTTTGGATCAAAATTGTCTCAGGCCCGGGAGTGAAGTTTCCCGTAGGTACAGATCTAGAATGAGCTTCCCCTCTCTAATCCTAACCTTGAATATTAGTGGGGAAAATGCTAAATTGACCCAAGATTATTCTCTTAGACAATGTTGGGCGTTTTGCTCTGTCATCATGGCCTACCAGTCTGGACGACCATGTCTTTGTTCATTGATTAAATCTGTAGAGGACAGGGCACCATTAAGGGCTTTCCAGACACGAAGTGGAGGTGGATTGATTTTCAATAGAAAATCAGATAGAATTCTTGACCAGAAACTTGGGGTACTACAACAAGAGGTGTCGTCTTGCAATGACTAAGGGTGTCAACAATGCATTACCAGAATGGCAGTCAGGCTAGAGAAAGGGTGTCAACAATGCATTACCACATAGGCAGTCAGGCTAGAGAAAGGGTGTCAACAATGCATTACCACATAGGCAGTCAGGCTAGAGAAAGGGTGTCAACAATGCATTATCAGAATGGCAGTCAGGCTAGAGAAAGGGTGTCAACAATGCATTACCAGAATGGCAGTCAGGCTAGAGAAAGGGTGTCAACAATGCATTACCAGATAGGCAGTCAGGCTAGAGAAAGGGTGTCAACAATGCATTACCAGATAGGCAGTCAGGCTAAACAAAGGGTGTCAACAATGCATTACCAGATAGGCAGTCAGGCTAGAGAAAGGGTGTCAACAATGCATTACCAGCCAACCCTGTTCTGGTGTGTCATCTTGATGAGGCTCACCTTCTCTCATATTGTCTAGCATCCCCTCCATCACTGAAGATGTGGCGCGGGAGCGTTTTATAATGTACGCGTCTGGTTACTGCTGCTATAACAATGCCCCCGCCAAGGATGGAGTGATCACTAACATGCAGGCGTTCAACACCTATCGGGTAACAGACCGTCCATCTTTTCTTTTCAGTACATGTATTATTATAATGACTTAATATGTTTGTAGAATTAAGTACATTAAAACAATGTGTTGTTTCTTTTTCATGCTTAAAGAGGACAATATGTCAGGTGGAGCTACTGTTTTGCTCTCATCGCTAAACCCCCCCCCCCCCCCCCCCCCCCAATAATAGGGAAAATAAACTGATGCCCCACAACCTTATGTGCTTATTGTGTTTTTACTGTCCACAGTACCGTTTGGAGACATTCACAGAGTCTAGATCTACAGAGTGGGCCACCAAGCCTTATGAAGGTAAACTACACTACCCATCATGCTCCCTACCAGTTCTTGGTTCATCCCCAGAACTTGGTAAACTACACTACCCATCATGCTCCCTACCAGAACTTGGTTCTTTCAGATACTTTGAGCGTTTGATTGAGTTGCCTGGGAGTGTCAGATGAGCGGGGTTTGTACTTCTGGGACTATGCCATTGATACCGTTGTGCCAGGCAAGCTCAGTCAAGTGCAGGGAAAACTATTTGAAAGAAAACCGATATTATTTGAACCCAGGTCTGCTTATAGTCATTACCATCTGTCCTTATATTCTTTCCCATTCAGGATCTCAGCAGTCCTTATGGATCCATTCAGGATCTCAGCAGTCCTTATGGATCCATTCAGGATCTCAGCAGTCCTTATGGATCCATTCAGGATCTCAGCAGTCCTTATGGATCCATTCAGGATCTCAGCAGTCCTTATGGATCCATTCAGGATCTCAGCAGTCCTTATGGATCTAACCATAACTTGTGTTTCCTGTACCTGACAGGTGAACCAGCAGACTTCTACACACAGACTGCCCCCCGGCCGTGGGAAATCGCAGTGACAGGTCCCTCCCTGTTCCAAAACCACGAGGAGAACATAAAAGTCCCTTACACATCATCTAACAAGGTGTTTGTCTGTCTGTTTGAATCACAAAGGGTTATTTTCTATTGTGGCTGTATTCCAGGTTTGACTATAATTGGCCAGGAATGGACAGATTAGTCATATTTTTTTTTCGGACTTATTCTAAGAATAGATCAACAAGTAAGCTACAAGAGAGGGTAAGATGTATGAGTGAGGTTTGGTTTGATGACGCTGTCTCTGTTTGTGCAGCCCTGCCACACTTGTAGTGCCTCTGGAAAGATGCCCTGCCATGAGTGCAATGGGTCTGGAACGGTAAGAACGCACACACACACGCACACACACACACACACACACACACACACACACACACACACACACACACACACACACACACACACACACACACACACACACACACACACACCTCTTTACAATTATCCATTGATTCTTCATTTAGAAAGCTTGTTGGGTCTGCAATGGATCTGGCAGACGGGGAGGAGATAGTCCCTGCAGCCAATGCAATCAAAGAGGAAAGGAGAAGTAAGTCATTCATTCATTCATTTTGAAATAATAATACAATGACAAAATACACTCTTCAAATCAATCTGCCTCTTTTTAAGGTGTACAGTACAGACATCTATACAGACTTATCTTATTGACTTGATGTTGTTTGTGTCTCTAGCTGCTCTAAATGTCATGGTAACGGGACTAAAGAATGTGAGACCTGCAAGGGCAAGCGGCAACTGTTGACCTACATCAACCTTAAAGTCGAGTGGTGAGTCCTTGGGATTTTTAAAATAAAATTATAAACTCATTAAGAGATTTATAATAAAAGTGTACATTTTTTAAGAAATGTTTTTATAAAATTGTCAACTTTGACATGTTCATCAAATTGTGAAGTTAGTAAGATATTTTTTATAAAATTGAAAACTTATGAAGAGATTTTTAGTAAAATATTTTTTTAACGGTACACTTAATAATATATTTTTTGTAAAATTGTAAAAAAAAAAAAAAGGTAACATTTGTTTACTTATTAAGAGATTTATAGTAAACATTTAAACTTATTAAGATATTTTTTGTATAGTTATATACAAAGAGATTCATTTAGAGACACAGAACAAAAATGATTGAATATGCAAAGTTGATTGTAATTGTAACTGCAACGCAATATGCACTTTTCCTAATGTGTTCACAATTTATCGTTTTTAGTTTATTTAAGTTGAATGGTGAGTTATGAGGTACACATGTTTCTGTAAATCATATCTTCTTATTAAGAGAGGATGGTTCGGAAACCAGAAAGGGTCATAAAATTTGGTATACAAATGGTGTACAACCATTTTATTATTTCAGGAAGGATAATGTTGAGGACTATGTTATTATTTCAGGAAGGATAATGTTGAGGACTATGTTATTATTTCAGGAAGGATAATGTCGAGGACTATGTTATTATTTCAGGAAGGATAATGTTGAGGACTATGTTATTATTTCAGGAAGGATAATGTCGACGACTATGCTATTATTTCAGGAAGGATAATGTCGAGGACTATGTTATTATTTCAGGAAGGATAATGTCGAGGACTATGTTATTATTTCAGGAAGGATAATGTCGAGGACTGATATTATTTCAGGAAGGATAATGTCGAGGACTGATATTATTTCAGGAAGGATAATGTTGAGGATTTTGTTGTTATTTCAGGAAGAATAATGTTGAAGACTATGTTGTGGAGCAGAACAGTGGGCTGGAGGTTAACAATCTGAGCGATGTGACGGGAAAGACACTCTTCAAAAACGCCCAGTACATGGTAAGGAAGGAACAAAACAGACTGGGTGTATTCATTAGTGATCACCGTAGCAAAAATGCTTTCCAACCAAACATTTTTTGCAATAAAAACAAACATTTCTTATTGGACATGTTTTGACCCTGCTTTACAAGGTCAGTCCCTCCTGGAAACCATTTAAAAACGTTGAAATGTCTCTCTGCTCCCTTGCTTAACTACAACTTCTGTTTAAGAACAAAACAGAACTCAACAGCTTTTAAGTCATGTGGCAGAGCGTTTAAACGGTTTTCGTTCCAAAATGTTTTACTACAGTGCAAAACGTTTGCCCTTGTTAGGTTCCCCTTGTAAACTAAGCAACACGTGACATTTTAGTATTTTTTTTCTATTGGTTAAAAAATTGTTTTATATTCTCTGACATATTACGGAAATGTTGTGTGACATCATCACATTCCTCTGTTCATCAGCTGTATCCAGTGTATGGCTTCCCAGATCCGTCTTTATCCCAGGCTTCAGACCGTTTGGTTAGAGAACACCAGGCTAAATACTCCCAGAACTCTCGCATCCTTCAACAGGTACAATATTTGTTATACCAGCGGTTCTCAAACCTCTGGGACCCGCAGCCGTTCCATGTATTTGAACTATTCCAAAAGTAGCGCACCTAATTCAAGTTGTAAACGAATTATCAAGCCCTTGACTAGTTGAATCAAGTGAGTTAGTTCAGGACTACAACCGAGGAGAGGTTTGAGAACCACTGTGTTACAGTAACAGGTACAGTACAGGCAACTTTACAAGCAGAAGTTATAATATTTGTACACAGGATATGACAACATCTGTTAGCCATGTTTCTCAACTTTAAACCCTTTTGGGGGTGGTTTTCCGGACACTGATTAAGCCTATTACTGAACTTAAAAGTAAACTCGTTGGAGAATCTTCATTTAAAATGCATTTTAGTCCCGGATTAGGCTTCATCTGTGTACAGGAAACCAGGAAACTGCCCCTTTGAGCCCCGTACTGCTTATTGATCATCACCTGTCGATCAACTAATAAGATAAATGGTCTCACTCTTCTGTTGTTGTTTCAGCAACAAACCATCGAGTTGATTCCCATCACCAAGGTGACCTACAAGTGGAAGGGAGGCATCCATGTTTACTATATCTATGGGAACGAACACCAGGTCAAAGTTCCTGACTACCCTGCCACCTGCTGCTGCTCTATCATGTAACCAGTCAAGCCAGCCAGCCAGCCAGCCAGCCAGCCAGCCACTTAACCATACCCCTTTTGGTGGATGCGTCACCAGGCCAGCCCAATACAGCTTGCCTTGACTCGACTTAGTTCAGCTCAGTATGAAAAAAGGTTGTGTTTATCAGTTAGCTAGCTAGTTAGTTAGTTAGCTAGTTAGTTAGTTAGCTAGTTAGTTAGGTAGGTATTGTAGGTAGTTCTTTAGGGCCTTTTACCCTCTCAGGTGTTTAGGGCTAAGTGTATTCTGATCAGTATACTTCATGTTGTTGTTTATTTTTATAATAATTAATGCAGCCCTGGAATTTCAGGAATTTGTTTTTTGTTTCAACTTTCAATTTTTCACAAGTAAATTACTTTATGCAAATATCTTTTTTTTATTGTTCAGAAATGTGGTGGGTACTCTCTTCGTTCGCTGGACTTTATCCTGCTAACTGTTCCAAATGTCCGAACTGAATTTGATAAAAGGTATTTTATGTACACTGCGCCATCGTCTTGGAACACCTTATAAAATAATTTTAAACTAGAAGAACTTGTCCCGATTGGTGTTTTTTAAATCACTGATGAAGGATTTTGAGGCTGATTCCCTGACCTGTCAATGTTTTTAATTTGCTGTTTTTGATTTTGTTATACTCTTGTGAATTCTATGGTCTTTACTAGATTACTTGTAGTTTTTCATGTTTGTCTGTAATTTTTGTAATGACTTGGTGCTGCCTATCTTGGCCAGGACGCTCTTGAAAAATAGATTTTAAATCTCAATGAGCCCTTCCTGGTTAAATAAAGGTTAAATACAAAATAAAATAAATATAGAAAAACTAAAGGCTATTGAAAGGAAATTGCTGCATTTCTGATTCCTTCTTGTTACATATACTTCAGTACAGTCAATAAAGAGCAAATGTGTTATTCTTATTATATAATGAAATACTGATTTATGTGAAAAATCATTCAAACTTCAAAGAGAAAAGTTCATTTACAGTGGGGAGAACAAGTATTTGATACACTGCCGATTTTGCAGGTTTTCCTACTTACAAAGCATGTAGAGGTCTGTAATTTTTTATCATAGGTACACTTCAACTGTGAGAGACGGAATCTAAAACAAAAATCCAGAAATTCACATTGTATGATTTGTAAGTAATTCATTTGCATTTTATTATTTGTCTGGGTAGCCATTTGATTAGATGTTCAGGAGTCTTATGTCTTGGGGGTAGAAGCTGTTTAGAAGCCTCATGGACCTAGACTTGGTGCTCCGGTACCGCTTGCCATGCAGTAGCAGAGAGAGTCTATGACTAGGGTGGCTTGAGTCTTTGACAATTTTTAGGGCCTGACACTGCCTGGTATAGAGGTCCTGGATGGCAGGAAGCTTGGCCCCGGTGATGTACTGGGCCGTACGCACCCTACCCTCTGTAGTGCCTTGAGGTTGGAGGCCGAGCAGTTGACATACCAGGCAGTGATGCAACCAGTCAGGATGCTCTCGATGGTGCAGCTGTAGAACCTTTTGAGGATCTGAGGACCCATGCCAAATCTTTTCAGTCTCCTGAGGGGGAATAGGTTTTGTCGTGTCCTCTTCAGGACTGTCTTGGTGTCCTTTGACCATGTTAGTTTGTTGGTGATGTGGACACCAAGGAACTTGAAGCTCTCAACCTGCTCCACTACAGCCCCGTCGATGAGAATGGGGGCGTGCTCGGTCCTCCTTTTCCTGTAGTCCACAATCATCTCCTTTGTCTTGATCACGTTGAGGGAGAGGTTGCTGTCCTTGCATCACACGGCCAGGTCTCTGACCTCCTACGTATAGGCTGTCTTGTCGGTGTTCAGGCCTACCACTGTTGTGTCATCAGCAAACTTAATGATGGTGTTGGCGTCGTGCCTGGCCGTGCAGTCATGAGAGAACAGGAAGTACAGGAGGGGACTGAGCACGTACCCCTGAGGGGCTCCTGTGTTGACGATCAGCGGGGCGGATGTGTTGTCACCTACCCTTACCACCTGGGACCGGCCCGCCAGGAAGTTCAGGATCCAGTTGCAGAGGGAGGTATTTACGGGGACATTATCATGCTGGAACAGGAAAGGGCCTTCCCCAAACTGTTGCAACAAAGTTGGGAGCACAGAATCGTCTAGAATGTCATTGTTCGCTGTAGGTTTAAGATTTCCCTACACTGGAACTAAGGGGCCTAGCCCGAACAATAAAAAATTATTCCTCCTCTACCAAACTTTACAGTTGGCACTATGCATTGGGGCAGGAGGCGTTCTCCTGGCATCCGCCAAACCCAGATTCGTGCGTCTGACTGCCAGATGGCGAAGCGTAATTCATCACTTCAGAGAATGCGTTTCCACTGCTCCAGAGTCCAATGGCGGCAAGCTTTACACCACTCCAGCCGACGCTTGGCATTGCGCATGGTGATCTTAGGCTTGTGTGCGGCTGCTCGGCCATGGAAACACAGTTCTTGTGCTGACGTTGCTTCCAGAGGCAGTTTGGAACTCGGTAGTGAGTGTTGCAACCGAGGACAGACATTTTTTTACACGCTACGTGCTTCAGCACTCAGCAGTCCCATTCTGTGAGCTTGTGTAGTCTACCACTTTGCAGCTGAGCCATTGTTGCTGCTAGATGTTTCCACTTCACGATAACAGCACTTACAGTTGACTGGGGCAGCTCTATCAGGTCACGTTGAAAGACCCTGAGCTCTTCAGTAAGGCCATTCTACTGCCAATGTTTGTCTATGGAGATTGCATGGCGGTGTGCTCGATTTTATACACCTGTCAGCAACCAGTGCAGCTGAAATAGCCGAAGCCACTAATTTTAAGGCTTGTCTACATACTTTTGGCCAGGTAGTTCTGTCTGCGTCTGCTTTTTCCTTGTATACAGTAGGCCTGCAACACCTTCACAAAGTATTCATACCCCTTGACTTATTCCATATTTTGTTGTGTTACAGCCTGACTTCAAAATGAATAAAACACAAACGGTCTTAACCATCGACACACAATACCCCATAATGACAAAGTGAAAACATGTTTTTAGAAATTGTGATAGAAATGTTACTGTGTGTATGTGATCGTATGTTTAGCATTCTGCTGCTTTTGTAATGACCCGTCTTGGTTGGGTTCATGCTAGTGACTGGTTGACTGCACAGAGGAAACAACACAATCAACTCATAAGCAATTTGGCAGAACATTGCTCTGGGAACTACAACGTGTGACACAATATCTCAGCTTCAAGGTAAGAAGCCTGGTATGGTATCAGTTAGTCACATACAGGAACCAACCATGCTTATTGCAAACAGGATGCACGTTTTGGAACAATTTTTTGCTGTACAGGCTTCCTTCTTTTCACTCTGTCAATTAGGTTAGCATTGTGGAGTTACTACAATGTTGGTACTACAATGTTGTTGATCTATCCTCAGTTTTCTCCTATCAGTCATTATTAAACTGTAACTGTTTTAAAGTCACCATTGGCTTCATGGTGAAATCCCTGAGCGGTTTCCTTCCTCTCCGGCAACTGAGTTAGGAAGGATGCCTGTATCTTTGTAGTGACTGGGTGTATTGATAAACCATCCAAAGTGTAATTAATAACTTCAACATGCTCAAAGAGATATTCAATGTCTGCTTACCAACAGGCGCCCGTCTTTGTGAGGCATTAGAAAACCCCCGTTGTCTTTGTGGTTAAATCTGTGTTTGAAATTCACTGCTCGACTGTACCCCTCTGTGTGGGGTACAGAGATGAGGTAGTCATTCAAAAATCATTTTAACACTATTTCACACTATGCAACTTATTATGTGACTTGTTAAGCACATTTTTACTTCTGAATTTATTTAGGATTGCCATAACAAAGGGGTTGACATTTCAGCTTTTCATTTTTTATTTAAAAAAATTCATATGTAACATTTTTCTACTTTGACATTATGGGGTATTGTGTGTAGGCCTGTGACACAACATATCAATGTAAACCCTGTTAAGGCTGTAACAAAACAAAATGGGGAAAGAGTCAAGGGGTTTGAATAATTTCTGAAGACACTGTACATCCTCTTGGTTTTGTGCTGCAGTATGGGTCCTGCTTTTCAGACCACTCTTCCATCTCTATTCTATTGGATTATCTTTCACTTAACTTAACTCTCTGTCTCAGTGATGTATTTTTAGGCACATTGTATGAATGCTAATCAAGCTTTACTTCCTAGCCTTCTCCTGCTGCCATCCGTTATCACAGTGTGTTGATCTAGGGCTAAGCATGGATCTAGCAACACCAAGGTTACAGGTTTAATTCCTGCAGAGATCACACATACACATGCTAAATATGCTTTTGTCCTTACTGTAAATTGAATAGGATAAAGGCCTCTGGTAACTGACATGTTACAGTATATATATTATCTTAAATCCACATCTCATAACAGTGCACTACTTTTGAACAGAGCTGTATAGGCCCTGGTTATAAGTAGGTGGTGCTGTGTAGTGCACTACTTTTGAACAGAGCTGTATAGGCCCTGGTTATAAGTAGGTGGTGCTGTGTAGTGCACTACTTTTGAACAGAGCTGTATAGGCCCTGGTTATTAGTAGGTGGTGCTGTGTAGTGCACTACTTTTGAACAGAGCTGTATAGGCCCTGGTTATTAGTAGGTGGTGCTGTGTAGTGCACTACTTTTGAACAGAGCTGTATAGGCCCTGGTTATTAGTAGGTGGTGCTGTGTATTGCACTACTTTTGAACAGAGCTGTATAGGCCCTGGTTATAAGTAGGTGGTGCTGTGTAGTGCACTACTTTTGAACAGAGCTGTATAGGCCCTGGTTATAAGTAGGTGGTGCTGTGTAGTGCACTACTTTTGAACAGAGCTGTATAGGCCCTGGAATGGAATTATATTGCCACGTTTCCCTTTGATTCTTACACATGGGTATCAAATCACTGTGCATGATGTTTTGCGCAAACGTATAACAAAGGCGCCTAAGTATTACACACTGTATTGTGTTCTGTACTAAGTACTACACACTGTATTGTGTCATATACTAAGTACTACACACTGTATTGTGTCATATACTAAGTACTACACACTGTATTGTGTTCTGTACAAAGTACTACACACTGTATTGTGTCATATACTAAGTACTACACACTGTATTGTGTTCTGTACTAAGTACTACACACTGTATTGTGTTCTGTACTAAGTACTACACACTGTATTGTGTTCTGTACTAAGTATTACATACTCTTTGTGTCCTGTACTAAGTACTACACCCTGTATTGTGTCCTGTACTAAGTACTACACACTGTATTGTGTCATATACTAAGTACTACACACTGTATTGTGTCATATACTAAGTACTACACACTGTATTGTGTCATATACTAAGTACTACACACTGTATTGTGTCATATACTAAGTACTACACATTGTATTGTGTTCTGTACTAAGTACTACACACTGTATTGTGTTCTGTACTAAGTACTACACACTGTATTGTGTTCTGTACTAAGTACTACACACTGTATTGTGTTCTGTACTAAGTACTACATACTATTTGTGTCCTGTACTAAGTACTACACACTGTATTGTGTTCTGTACTAAGTACTACACCCTGTATTGTGTCCTGTACTGGGTACTACACACTGTACTGTGTTCTGTACTAAGTACTACACACTCTTTGTGTCCTGTACTAAGTACTACACACTGTATTGTGTTCTGTACTAAGTACTACACACTGTATTGTGTCCTGTACTAAGTACTACGGTCACGCCCTGACCATAGTTTGCTTTGTATGTTTCTATGTTTTGTTTGGTCAGGGTGTGATCTGAGTGGGCATTCTATGTTGTATGTCTAGTTTGTCTATTTCTATGTGTTTGGCCTGATATGGTTCTCAGAGGCAGGTGTTAGTCGTTGTCTCTGATTGAGAACCATATTTAGCTAGCCTGTTTTGTATTGTGGGTTGTGGGTGATTGTTCCTGTTCCTGTGTTCCTGTGTTTGGTGTTCACTATTCGGGACTGTTGCGTCTTCGTTCATTTGTCGGTTTATTGTTTTGTTCTTGGTTTCAAGTATTCTAATTAAAATGAATACACACCACGTTGCATTTTGGTCCTCCTCTCTTTCGTCCGACGAAGAACGTGACAGAATCACCCACCACCAAAGGACCAAGCAGCGTGGTAACGGGCAGCAGCAGCGATCGCAGGACTCCTGGACCTGGCAGGAGATTCTGGACGGCAAGGGACCCTGGGCACAGGCTGGAGAATATCGCCGCCCCAAGGCTGAGCTGGAGGCAGCGAAAGCGGAGAGGCGGCGGTATGAGGAAGCAGCACGAAAGCACGGCTGGAAGCCAGAGAGGCAGCCCCAAAAATTTCTTGGGGGGGGCACACGGGGAGTGTGGCTAAGTCAGGTAGGAGACCTGAGCCAACTCCCCGTGCTTACAGTGGAGAGAGAGGGACCGGGCAGGCACCGTGTTATGCCGTGAGGCAGAGTGCGCAGGCAGAGCCCGGTGCGGCACATAGCAGCGCCTCGTATCGGCCGGGCTAGAGTGGGCATCGAGCCAGGTGCCATGAAGCCGGCTCAGCGCATCTGGTCTCCAGTGCGTCTCCTCGGGCCGGGGTACATGGCACCAGCCCTACGCATGGTGTCCCCGGTTCACCAGCACAGCCCAGTGCAGGCTATTCCACCTCGCCGCACTGGCCTGGCTACGAGTAGCATTCAGCCAGGTAGGGTTGGGCAGGATTGGTGCTCGAGACCTCCAGTGCGCCTTCACGGTCCGGTCTATCCGGTGCCACCTCCACGCATCAGCCCTCCGCACCAGGCTGTCTCTCCGTCTCCTCACTACAGGTGCTCCCGCCTGCTCAGCGCCGCCTGAGTCTCCCTCCTGTCCAGCGCCGCCTGAGTCTCCCTCCTGTCCAGCGCCGCCTGAGTCTCCCTCCTGTCCAGCGCCGCCTGAGTCTCCCTCCTGTCCAGCGCCGCCTGAGTCTCCCTCCTGTCCAGCGCCGCCTGAGTCTCCCTCCTGTCCAGCGCCGCCTGAGTCTCCCTCCTGTCCAGCGCCGCCTGAGTCTCCCTCCTGTCCAGCGCCGCCAGAGTCTCCCTCCTGTCCAGCGCCGCCTGAGTCTCCCTCCTGTCCAGCGCCGCCTGAGTCTCCCTCCTGTCCAGCGCCGCCAGAGTCTCCCTCCAGTCCAGCGCCGCCAGAGTCTCCCTCCAGTCCAGCGCCGCCAGAGTCTCCCTCCAGTCCAGCGCCGCCAGAGTCTCCCTCCAGTCCAGCGCCGCCAGAGTCTCCCTCCAGTCCAGCGCCGCCAGAGTCTCCCTCCAGTCCAGCGCCGCCAGAGTCTCCCTCCAGTCCAGCGCCGCCAGAGTCTCCCTCCAGTCCAGCGCCGCCAGAGTCTCCCTCCAGTCCTGAGCCGCCAGAGCCTCCCGTCTGTCCTGAGCCGCCCCTCAGTCCAGTGGGGCCCTTTATTAGGGTTCCCAGTCCAAGGTCGGCGGCGAGGGACGCCGCTCCAAAGAGGTTACTGAAGCGGGCAATGACTATGGTGGAGTGGGGTCTACGTCCCGCGCCAGAGCCTCCACCGCGGACAGATGCCCACCCAGACCGTCCCCTATAGGTTTAGGTTTTGCGGCCGGAGTCCGCACCTTAGGGGGGGGGGGGGGGGGTACTGTCACGCCCTGACCATAGTTTGCTTTGTATGTTTCTATGTTTTGTTTGGTCAGGGTGTGATCTGAGTGGGCATTCTATGTTGTATGTCTAGTTTGTCTATTTCTATGTGTTTGGCCTGATATGGTTCTCAATCAGAGGCAGGTGTTAGTCGTTGTCTCTGATTGGGAACCATATTTAGGTACCCTGTTTTGTATTGTGGGTTGTGGGTGATTGTTCCTGTTCCTGTGTTTGGTGTTCACTATTCGGGACTGTTGCGTCTTCGTTCATTTGTCGGTTTATTGTTTTGTTCTTGGTTTCAAGTATTCGAATTCAAATGAATACACACCACGCTGCACTTTGGTCCTCCTGTACTAGGTACTACACACTGTATTGTGTTCTGTACTAAGTATTACACACTCTTTGTGTCCTGTATTAAGTACTACACACTGTATTGTGACCTATACTAAGTACCACATACTCTTTGTGTCCTGTACTAAGTATTACATACTCTTTGTGTCCTGTACTAAGTATTACACACTGTATTGTGTCCTGTACATACAGTACGTGTGTGTTTTCCAACAGAGTTTGCAGCACGTGTCCAACCATCTGGATCTAGGAGCTCCTCCATATTAACTGAGTCTGTGTAACTTCTGGGTCATGTGAGGACTAACTAGTTTCCTCGAACAGTGTTTACACAGCAAGTTAATGGTAATACAATGAATGTATGTAAATATACCACAATAGTTACTAATAATGGGATTATTATCTAAGATTTTTTGGTTAATAATATATAATTGCTCAGCTCAACTCTCCCACCTTCCAGTTCTTGTTTCGTTTAAAACTCGCCTGACTGAACTGAAGGGTGCCACTCCCGAGCCTAGACCTTTCAAGTCCAACATGATCCAGAGATCCTGGGTCATGAGAAGTGGAGTGTTGGTGGATGACAATATAGCTTCCGGTCCTCTCCCTCCCGAGGGAATGTTTGTTTTTCCTGTGGGAGAGAAGGAACGCTGTCCAGTCCTCTACTCCCCTCTAAACCCATTTCCATGACTCAAGCCTACCAGCTTGTAATGTTATGTTGTGAAGTTGTTTGCCTAATTGAGAGAGTTTTCAATGATAACTCTATTTGATCAGTTACAAAACGACAATTATATTTCTGTGGTTATACAGTCGTCGCCAAAAGTTTTGAGAATGACACAAATATTAATTTTCACAAAGTCTGCTGCCTCAGCGTCTTTAGATATTTTTGTCAGATGTTACTATGGAATACTGAAGTATAAATACAAGCATTTCATAAGTGTCAAAGGCTTTTATTGACAATTACATGAAGTTGATGCAAAGAGTCAATATTTGCAGTGTTGACCCTTCTTTTTCAAGACCTCTGCAATCCTCCCTTGCATGCTGTCAATTAACTTCTGGGCCACATCCTGACTGATGGCAGCCCATTCTTGCATAATCAATGCTTGGAGTTTGTCAGAGTTTGGGTTTTTGTTTGTCCACCCGCCTCTTGAGGATTGACCACAAATTCTCAATGGGATTAAGGTCTGGGAGTATCCTGGCCATGGACCCAAAATATCTATGTTTTGTTCCCCGAGCCACTTAGTTATCACTTTTGCCTTATGGCAAGGTGCTCCATCATGGTGGAAAAGGCATTGTTCGTCACCGAACTGTTCCTGGATGGTTGGGAGAAGTTGCTCTTGGAGGATGTGTTGGTATCATTCTATATTCATTGCTGTGTTCTTAGGCAAAATTGTGAGTGAGCCCACTCCCTTGGCTGAGAAGCAACCCCACACATGAATGGTCTCAGGATGCTTTACTGTTGGCATGACACTGGACTCATGGTTGCGCTCACCTTGTCTTCTCCGGACAAGCTTTTTTCCAAATGCCCCAAAGAATCGGAAAGGGGATTTGTCAGAGAAAATGACTTTACCCCAGTCCTCAGCAGTCCAATCCCTGTACCTTTTGCAGAATATCAGTCTGTTCCTGATGTTTTTCCTGGAGAGAAGTGGCTCCTTTGCTGCCCTTGAAACCAGGCCATCCTCCAAAAGTCTTCGCCTCACTGTGCGTGCAGATGCACTCACACCTGCCTGCTGCCATTTCTGAGCAAGCTCTGTACTGGTGGTGCCTCGATCCCGCAGCTGAATCAACTTTAGGAGACGGTCCTGGCGCTTGCTGGACTTTCTTGGGCGCCCTGAAGCCTTCTTCACAACAATTGAACCGCTCTCCTTGAAGTTCTTGATGATCCGATAAAATGGTTGATTTAGGTGCAATCTTACTGGCAGCAATATCCTTGCCTGTGAAGCCATTTTTGTGCAAAGCAATGATGGCGGCACGTGTTTCCTTGCAGGTAACCATGGTTGACAGAGGAAGAACAATGATTCAAAGCACCACCCTCCTTTTGAAGCTTCCAGTCTGTTATTCGAACTCAATCAGCATGACAGAGTGATCTCCAGCCTTGTCCTCATCAACACTCACACCTGTGTTAACGAGAGAATCACTGACATGATGTCAGCTGGCCCTTTTGTGGCAAGGCTGAAATGCAGTGGAATTCTTTGGGGGGGATTCACTTCATTTGCATGGCAAAGAGGGACTTTGCAATTAATTGCAATTCATCTGATCACTCTTCATAACATTCTGGAGTATATGCAAATTGCCATCATACAAACTGAGCCAGCAGACTTAATATTTGTGTCATTCTCAAAACTTTTGGCCACGACTGTACTCTTGTTTGTCTCATTGAGAGAGAACATTTCCAATTATGAGGCTATTTGATCAATAAGCCCAAAACAGGACTGTTGTTATCCATACAGTGTGTGTCTTTGTTGCCTGGTTCTAGAACCGAGAACTGCCTACACAAACTTCAATATGAGTTCCGCTATATCTGGTGCCCTGAGTTCTGCTATATCTGGGGCGCTGAGTTCTGCTATATCTGGGGCCCTGAGTTCTGCTATATCTGGGGCCCTGAGTTCTACTATATCACACACACACACACACACAAAGGACTGGTTGAGACAAGCACACAAAGCAGCTTACCAATCACTGTACCTGTATACAGCCAATCTGTAAATAACACACCCAACTACCCCATATTATTACTTACCCTCTTGATCTTTTGCACCCCAGTATCTCTACTTGCACATCATCAGCTGCAGCGATCGGTAAGCTGCTCAGATTGCTGATGCTTAAAGTTAGTGAGGGAGATATAAGTCTCCAACTTCAGCGATTTTTGCAATTCGTTCCATTGGCAGCAGAGAACTGTTATGAAAGGCATACAAAGGGGTGTTGGCTTTGGGGATGACTAGTGAGATATACCTGCTAGAGCGCGTGCTGCAGGTGGGTGTTGTTATGGCGACCAGTGAGCTGGCGGAGCTTTACCTAGCAAAGACTTATAGATGACCTGGAGCCAGTGGGTCTGGCGACGAATATGTAGCGAGAGCCAGCCGATGAGAGCATACAGGTCGCAGTGGTTGGTAGTATATGGGGCTTTGCTGACAAAACGGATGGCACTGTGATAGACTGCATCCAGTTTGCTGAGTAGAGTGTTGGAGGCTATTTTGTAAATGACATCGCCGAAGTCGAGGATCGGTAGGATAGTCAGTTTTACGAGGGTATGATTGGCAGCATGAGTGAAGGAGGCTTTGTTGAGAAATAGGAAGCCGATTCTAGATTTAATTTTGGATTGGAGATGCTTAATGTGAGTCTGGAAGGAGAGTTCACAGTCTAACCAGACACCTAGGTATTTGTAGTTGCTCACATATTCAAAGTCAGAACCGTCCAGAGTAGTGGAGCTAGTCGGGCGTGCGGTGCGGGCAGCAATCGGTTGAAAAGCATGCACTTAGTTTTAATAGTGTTTAAGAACAGTTGGAGGCCACGGAAGGAGTGTTGTATGGCATTGAAGCTCATTTGGAGGTTTGTTAACACAGTGTCCAAAGAAGGGCCAGATGTATACAGAATGGTGTCTACCATGGACATGGCAACAAGACCTGCCCCACCTACCATGGGCATGTAAATAAGACCTGCCCCACCTACCATGGACATGGCAACAAGACCTGTCCGACCTACCATGTACATGGCAACAAGACCTGTCCCACCTACCATGGACATGGCAACAAGACCTGTCCCACCTACCATGGACATGGCAACAAGACCTGCCCCACCTACCATGGACATGGAAACAAGACCTGCTCCACCTACCATGGACATGGCAACAAGACCTGTCCCACCTACCATGGACATGGTGACAAGACCTGCCCCACCTACCATGGACATGGCAACAAGACCTGTCCCACCTACCATGGACATGGTGACAAGACCTGCCCCACCTACCATGGACATGGCAACAAGACCTGTCCCACCTACCATGGACATGGTGACAAGACCTGCCCCACCTACCATGGACATGGCAACAAGACCTGTCCCACCTACCATGGACATGGTGACAAGACCTGCCCCACCTACCATGGACATGGTAACAAGACCTGTCCCACCTACCATGGACATGGCAACAAGACCTGTCCCACCTACCATGGACATGGCAACAAGACCTGTCCCACCTACCATGGACATGGTGACAAGACCTGCCCCACCTACCATGGACATGGCAACAAGACCTGTCCCACCTACCATGGACATGGCAACAAGACCTGTCCCACCTACCATGGACATGGCAACAAGACCTGCCCCACCTACCATGGACATGGTAACAAGACCTGTCCCACCTACCATGGACATGGCAACAAGACCTGTCCCACCTACCATGGACATGGCAACAAGACCTGTCCCACCTACCATGGACATGGCAACAAGACCTGTCCCATATGCCATGGACATGGCAACAAGACCTGCAACAAGACCTGTCCCACCTGCCATGGACATGGCAACAAGACCTGCAACAAGACCTGTCCCACCTACCATGGACATGGTGACAAGACCTGCCCCACCTACCATGGACATGGTAACAAGACCTGTCCCACCTACCATGGACATGGCAACAAGACCTGTCCCACCTACCATGGACATGGCAACAAGACCTGTCCCACCTACCATGGACATGGTGACAAGACCTGCCCCACCTACCATGGACATGGCAACAAGACCTGTCCCACCTACCATGGACATGGCAACAAGACCTGTCCCACCTACCATGGACATGGCAACAAGACCTGCCCCACCTACCATGGACATGGTAACAAGACCTGTCCCACCTACCATGGACATGGCAACAAGACCTGTCCCACCTACCATGGACATGGCAACAAGACCTGTCCCACCTACCATGGACATGGCAACAAGACCTGTCCCATATGCCATGGACATGGCAACAAGACCTGCAACAAGACCTGTCCCACCTGCCATGGACATGGCAACAAGACCTGCAACAAGACCTGCCCCACCTACCATGGACATGGCAACACGAACCTCATGCACTATATTCAGCTTACCATCACATGGTAACTGAGCTGTACTCTGCTCTACTCCCCTCTACTCTGCTGTACTCTGCTCTACTCCCCTCTACTCTGCTGTACTCTGCTCTACTCCACTCTACTCTGCTGTACTCTGCTCTACTCCCCTCTACTCTGCTGTACTCTGCTCTACTCTGCTGTACTCTGCTCTACTCTGCTGTACTCTGCTGTACTCTGCTCTACTCCCCTGTACTCTGCTCTACTCCACTCTACTCCACTCTACTCTGCTCCAATCCACTCTGCTCTACTGTTCTGACCAGTCTATAGAAATCTGATTCACTACATTCAGCTGACGGTCACGTGGTACTAGTACGTTGTGGCGTGAGGCACTCCTTTTGTGATCTAGGTTGTTACACCATGTTGTTAATCCAACTGTGTACAAAATAAGTCACAAGACCAGCTGAATAAACAGGACTTGGAACTAAAGGCTATTGTCCAGTAAACTGCAGTGTGTTGTTGTAGCTGGTAATACTGTCAACAGTAACATCCTGTGTCTCCTCTTATCCGCATAGGAAGAACCACGTGTTTGTGTTTGTACCGGACTGACTGTCCTGAGTTCCCCTTGGAGATGTTTGAGAAGGTGTCTGGGTATGCGTTCTTTGTGCATGAAAATATTCAGGTAAAAATCTATTTTTATTTTTGCCTGGATCATAGAGCTGTGTGTTCTTTAGCTAACTCCTGAGGTTGTTAGGTTAGTCAGAAGAGTTGGTTCAAGTACATCATATCTGAGACCAGACCAGACTACAAATCTCTCGCCTCTGATCATAACGATGAGGATGCCATATATTGTATTGGGATGTTAGTAGAACTCTATTTCCAGATGACCTCTCCCTCAGGTGTACCCCATCGTGGGTTTCCCTGACCAGGAGATCTGTGATGCCTCCACGAAGGCATCTCAGGAATACCACAGCAGGTTCTCACCACAGCAAGTTGCCTGTCACATCTTACAATAGGTAAGCCTTCTCTCAGTCTTGCTAGTGACCTGTCCCAATACTCATCCTACAACAGGTGAGCCTTCTCTCAGTCCTGCTAGTGACCTGTCCCCAATAATCATCCTACAACAGGTGAGCCTTCTCTCAGTCCTGCTAGTGACCTGTCCCCAATAATCATCCTACAACAGGTAAGCCTTCTCTGTCTTGCTTGTGACCTGTCCCAATACTCATCCTACAACAGGTGAGCCTTCTCTCAGTCCTGCTAGTGACCTGTCCCCAATAATCATCCTACAATAGGTAAGCTTTCTCTCAGTCTTGCTAGTGACCTGTCCCAATACTCATCCTACAATAGGTGAGCCTTCTCTCAGTCTTGCTAGTGACCTGCCCCAATACTAATCCTACAATAGGTAAGCTTTCTCTCAGTCTTGCTAGTGACCTGTCCCAATACTCATCCTACAACAGGTGAGCCTTCTCTCAGTCCTGCTAGTGACCTGTCCCCAATAATCATCCTACAACAGGTGAGCCTTCTCTCAGTCCTGCTTGTGACCTGTCCCAATACTCATCCTACAACAGGTGAGCCTTCTCTCAGTCTTGCTAGTGACCTGCCCCAATACTCATCCTACAACAGGTGAGCCTTCTCTCAGTCCTGCTAGTGACCTGTCCCAATACTCATCCTACAACAGGTGAGCCTTCTCTCAGTCTTGCTAGTGACCTGTCCCAATACTCATCCTACAACAGGTGAGCCTTCTCTGTCTTGCTAGTGACCTGTCCCAATACTCATCCTACAACAGGTGAGCCTTCTCAGTCCTGCTAGTGACCTGTCCCAATACTCATCCTACAACAGGTGAGCCTTCTCTCAGTCCTGCTTGTGACCTGTCCCAATACTCATCCTACAACAGGTGAGCCTTCTCTCAGTCTTGCTAGTGACCTGCCCCAATACTCATCCTACAACAGGTGAGCCTTCTCTCAGTCCTGCTAGTGACCTGTCCCAATACTCATCCTACAACAGGTGAGCCTTCTCTCAGTCCTGCTAGTGACCTGTCCCAATACTAATCCTACAACAGGTGAGCCTTCTCTCAGTCCTGCTAGTGACCTGTCCCAATACTCATCCTACAACAGGTGAGCCTTCTCTCAGTCCTGCTAGTGACCTGTCCCAATACTCATCCTACAACAGGTGAGCCTTCTCTCAGTCTTGCTAGTGACCTGCCCCAATACTCATCCTACAACAGGTGAGCCTTCTCTCAGTCCTGCTAGTGACCTGTCCCAATACTCATCCTACAACAGGTGAGCCTTCTCTCAGTCTTGCTAGTGACCTGTCCCAATACTCATCCTACAACAGATGAGCCTTCTCTCAGTCCTGCTAGTGACCTGTCCCAAGACTCATCCTACAACAGGTGAGCCTTCTCTCAGTCCTGCTAGTGACCTGTCCCAATACTCATCCTACAACAGGTGAGCCTTCTCTCAGTCTTGCTAGTGACCTGCCCCAATACTCATCCTACAACAGGTGAGCCTTCTCTCAGTCTTGCTAGTGACCTGCCCCAATACTCATCCTACAACAGGTGAGCCTTCTCTCAGTCCTGCTAGTGACCTGTCCCAATACTCATCCTACAACAGGTGAGCCTTCTCTCAGTCTTGCTTGTGACCTGTCCCAATACTCATCCTACAACAGGCGAGCCTTCTCTCAGTCTTGCTAGTGACCTGTCCCAATACTCACCCTACGATAGGTAAGCCTTCTCTCAGTCCTGCTAGTGACCTGTCCCAATATTCATCCTACAACAGGTGAGCCTTCTCTCAGTCTTGCTTGTGACCTGTCCCAATACTCATCCTACAACAGGCGAGCCTTCTCTCAGTCTTGCTTGTGACCTGTCCCAATACTCCTGAACCGCATCCTGCCTCCTCTGTCAGTTGCATCCTGCAGCAGGTCTGTCTACGTCTCTAGGTCTTCTCTAGAGCTTTCCACACTACTGAGCCCGAACAGAGCCGTGCCAAGCTGTACGGAGCTAGTCTGGTTACTAATCCACCTTAGCTCAGGATGATAGCGTAAAGGGTATCTTAGCCCAGGGTCATGTTCTTATACTACTGAACGGATTCCTCCCCCCTGCGATGCCCCACCTAAACACTACGATATTGTGTCAATACCAGTGGAGGCTGGTGGTAGGAGCTATAGGAGGACGGGCTCATTATAATGGCTGGACTGGAATAGACGGAACAGAGTCTAACGTGGTTTCCATATGTTTGATGTGTTTCATACCGTTCCATTCCAGCCATTACAATGAGCCCGTCCTCCTATAGCTCCTCCCACCAGCCTCCACTGGTCAATACTATTAATCTGTATCCTTCCATTCTACCTACCTTAAAAAATGCAATTGCCATTAACGGCCACTAGAGGTCAGCCCTCTCATAGCAGAGACTTTCTTTATTGAGGAGGTTTGACTACAATATGGACTTCGTAATGTGTAGTAATATCCACTCAAATGTTTCTCTACCTTTGAATGGGTTCCCGTCACTCCTGTCTTCTATAATTACAATGAAAAAAACAACTACGACTACTTTGTTTACGGTCTTGATAATAACGTTTTCTACTCCTAAATATCCCTCCGCCTGTGTTGAAGCAAACACGTTGAATTGAAAGTATATCATCAGACATTTGAATTTAAAATATATGCTATACTATAGCAATGATATCCAAAGTCTATGAAACTCGGTGATGGAATGTTTGTATTTGTAATTTTGTCATGTTCGTCTGTGTAACTGAGGTCTCTCCAGTTTGAAATCGTACAAATAGAATAATTCGGATATAATGATGGATATAATCTAGTCAATCTGTTTCTATGGTTTGGATCATCCACTGAACTCAACCAAGCTCAGAGGAGAAGGAGACTTGTTGTCGATGTGGAGCTTTGTGTGTGTTTCTAATTGTAATCAATTAAATGGTTTTATATGAATCTGAGTATTTTACTACGTCCTCCTCAGTCACAATTTACATGTTGAATTTATGAGAATCTTTTAAATATAACCTGTATTTTTATAAATGTCTTTGATTTTGTATATTTCAATTTTGGATCATTTGGAACTGGAAGGGTGGGAACATACAAAAAAAGGTATTAGGTGGACTAGGTTAGTAAAGAAATAAAAACAACAGTAAAATACAGTGAAAAATAATAGTAGCGAGGCTACATACAGGCACCGGTTAGTCGGCTGATTTGAGATAGTATGTACATGTAGATATGGTTAAAGTGACTACATTAAATAACCCTGCCCCTTTTTTGCACTATTGGTTTAGAGCCTGTAAGTAAGCATTTCACTGTAAAGGTCTACACCTGTTGTATTCGGCGCACGTGACAAATAAACGTTGATTTGATTTAATGTGGAGAAAATGTATTACTTGTCTAGGCCCGTTATTATATTACCCAACCAATACTTTATCATGATGTGCTAGATACACCTGCACAAACACATAATATTGTTCCCACTCGATGTGCGTCATGAGTGTAATGAGCAGATATTTTATTGGCGACAGACGGGAGGGAGCTGGGAAGCGCAGCCAAGGATGATGGAGAGAGGGAGTACCTACCGGAGGAGTGGCCTTCACGATCCCAGCCCAACATGCGGACTTTGTTTATAACGTGTGGAAGGGGACAATGTGGAGACATCTCACGTCGCTTAACTTTCTCAAACCCTGCGGCAGATCGTTTCACCCTGTCACTGTATCAGGAGCCCGTCTACGTTCGATTTTAGACTGGAGTAACTCATCTTCAGAAATCACTTTCAAGAAATAAAGAGTCTGGTAAGTTGCGGAAAAGTTGACTTTCTGACATTAACTTAGATTTTTGAAACGGCTTACAGTTTCGTGAGGCAGGCTATGAGGATATTGTTGGGAGGTAAAATCTGTAAAGCACATGATTTATGAGATCATACTATACATCTATTCTAGATCAATCAATAGCCTACCAAAATAATTTTACAATTTATTTTGCTCTGTTTATAAACGTGTAAACAGCCGAATATATTCCAATCTGTGTGTGACTGAGATTCAGGGAGAAGCTCAATGTCTACATTGAGAAATTGACTATGTTGATTTTCAAGGAATATTCATTTGCAATATAAGATATTGAAGATCCAATCTTAAAACACAGAGTATGTTTAGGAGCAGTAGCATAGAGAATACAGTGAACCACGCCTAAAATAAATCTCTGGTCCTGGCTGATATGAGTAAGGTGCAGTGATTGTCTATATAACATCCTGTTATGGTAGTTGACTCCTCGGTACAAACTGTCTGTCAGACTGTTGTTTCCTCCTGTGACTTGTGGCTACATTGTGCCTTTCCGTCTGTGACTGTGGCTACATTGTGCCTTTCCGTCTGTGACTGTGGCTACATTGTGCCTTTCCGTCTGTGACTGTGGCTACATTGCTTCCCTCTCTTTCCTATGACTGTATCTCTGCATTGTGTCTTTCCTCTTATCTCAGTGCTACTGGAATACTAGTTTGACGTAGGCACGGAACCTATTAAGTGAGAAGGGGAAAGATACTTTAACCTACTTGGAGAGCGCGAGAAAGAGAGAGAGAGAAACAGCACTAGATGCTTGGAGAGAGAGAGAGAGCACGAGAGAGAGAAACAGCACTAGATGCTTGGAGAGAGAGAGAAACAGCACTAGATGCTTGGAGAGAGAGAGAGAGAGAAACAGCACTAGATGCTTGGAGAAAGAGAGAAACAGCACTAGATGCTTGGAGAGAGAGAGAGAGAGAGAAACAGCACTAGATGCTTGGAGAAAGAGAGAAACAGCACTAGATGCTTGGAGAAAGAGAGAGAGAAACAGCACTAGATGCTTGGAGAGAGAGAGAGAAACAGCACTAGATGCTTGGAGAGAGAGAGAGAGAAACAGCACTAGATGCTTGGAGAGAGAGAGAGAGAAACAGCACTAGATGCTTGGAGAGAGAGAGAGAGCGCGAGAGAGAGAAACAGCACTAGATGCTTGGAGAAAGAGAGAGAAACAGCACTAGATGCTTGGAGAGAGAGAGAGAGAGAGAGAGAAACAGCACTAGATGCTTGGAGAGAGAGAGAGAGCGCGAGAGAGAGAAACAGCACTAGATGCTTGGAGAGAGAGAGAGAGAGCGCGAGAGAGAGAAACAGCACTAGATGCTTGGAGAGAGAGAGAGAGAAACAGCACTAGATGCTTGGAGAATGCTATCGGTGACACATCAAATCAAATCAAAGTTTATTTGTCACATTAGCCAGCAGACGGAACAGTTTGTCATCTCCATTGTGTTCAGATGATGACATCTTCTCCCAGAAGTCACCGGTCGTCTTCAGCTCCCTGATGAGGTGTTTTATCACGTTGCTGCCTAGGATGAGCTCATCACGTTGGCCATCCACTACTAGAACAGGGACAGAGACACTGCTGCCATACACAGACAGATTCAATTCACACACACCTACAGGCTTGGTCTTCAACCCCCCGCAGCCAACCAACACCACTTCAGTCGGACTGAGGGAGCCACTCTTGAGCACACCTGCTTTCTCAAGGCGTGGCACCACTGTAGAGCTCAATGTGCATGCCATAGAACCGCTGTCAATCATAGCGCTCACCTCTATAACATCCCCCAGTAACACACTAGTATAGAAGAGTTCATCGTTGTGGAGCACTCTCTGTGTATTTTGCATAATGACTTTCTCGTTCGACTTGACTTCATCACAAACACTTGAATATATTGACTCTAAATCTACAACACTATCGAATTGGGGCACCTCACAAGGCCCAGCACTTCCCCCCACCCAGTGCGGGCCAGCTAGTTTTCCCTGCCGCTGTGTCGTGTTGCTGTTTGATGGAGCGACGGGAGTTACCGATGAAGTGCGAGAACATTCCCGACGTGTGTGCCCAGCTGCATAACAGAGGAAGCATAGGTGGTTAGAATAACAATGATCCATTGTGCTGTGATTCGCATCCCCACACACTTTGCATTGCAAAGGCGGGTTCTCCCTTCTGGGCCTCCTCTGGAAACGGTTATTATAGCCGCCTACAGGTTGCTGAGGTCTCTGCTCCAAGACCCGTTCAAGCATGCCCATCACACGATCCAATGCCTCGGATGAGCCATTTGTGGGCTGCTGCAAGGGGTCCGGGCAGTTTGCAACAGCCGACACTGGCCTACTTACTTCCTGCGTCAGTATGGTGACCAGTGGGGCCAGCCGCAAGGGACTTGGAGCCTTACACTTCCTCTGGTACTCCTCCAGCCTGCCATGGACCTCCGCAGCCGTCCACTCATGCAATGGTTTGCACATGAATATCAATGACAGCTCTGGGTTCGGACAGTGCTTGATGAACATGACAGTCAGAACACGTGATGGATTGTCTAGCTCCTTGTTCTGCCTCTTCAAACAGTCTTCTGCCACCTCTATGGCTCTGTTCAGTCTGATCCAGTAATCAAATGGAGTTTCACCTTCCATTGGCAACGTAGAATAAACATCAGCTAGAGGCATGTCAGAGTTGATTGTGTCGCTAAAGTGATGCTTCAGAATGTCAAAAACCGGTCTAGGGCCCTGGCTTAAGTCAACTGGGTTACTGCGTAGGCTTACTCTTACCACGTCACGTGCCCGCCCTGTCAGCTTACCCAAAACTTCATCTGACCTCTCCTGCCCACCATAGCCCTTCTTCTGCATGTACACTAACATGGTCTCCTCCCACTCATGCACTGTGCATTCCTCTGAACCATCCCCCCTGAAACACACTGGTTCCCTGACATCATTTTTCACCACTACATTTAGACTAGAGCTGGCCACAACCTTGGTACCACCAACATAATCAACCTTCTGTCCCACCCCATCTCCCATAGCCTTTGATTCCAAACAAGAGGCAATATTTTCACCTATGGAGTAACCTATCTGCTTAACAATGCCCGCCAGGAAATCCATAGACACATCCTCCTTCCTAGGATTAGGTGAAACTGGCTCGAATGCACTGAGTTGAGGTAGCTCTAAATCATGTGGAAGGTGCACACTTGCCTGCGTAGTTGGCCTGGCCAGAGGTGTGGAAGTAACTGGAGAAATAGCTGCCCCCCTACCCACTGGCAGTGAAGGGTTAAACATGAAAACTCCCCTACCTCTCCCAAAACTTTCCATTTTTTTAAAATAAAAAAATAAATAATTGTTTTGTTGTTGTTGTAAATATTAAGTCCCCCCCCAAAAAATATGAAAATTATCACAATCAATATGAACACTTCTATAAAATCAGCTTGAACATAATGCACTCAAAATAAAAGTTCAGTAGTAGTTGTCTAACAAGACCAAGAATCAACACAGAAAAGTAACAAGAAACGCCTTAATAAATAGTTGTCGCCACCGTGTGGTAGAAAACGGCATCACCCTCACGTTAATTGGCTTCCGAAGGTCACTAGCGTAACAGCACAATTACATCACTAAATAATCATAACATCACCACATACAACTAATAAACAGTATATTATATTCCCCACTCACTCATGCTACCAGGAGCTCCCTGAGAACTCCACTTGCGCAGAATGCAAAACCTAGGCCTTAGGTGTGTATCAGCAACCACAGTACTTCTTGAAGCCGGGTCTCCGATCCCTCCACGTGACGTCCGGCGAAGACAAGAATCCGGGTCACGGCACCAGTGTAACAGATGTATAGTGTACTCTCCATGCGTTGTGTTTTCTCATAATAAATCACTTCGGCCAGTGGTCCCAGTTGAGCATCATTTATTTCTGCTGCTGTTGTTAAATGGGAAACAGCACGTTAGTTGTGCAGGGCTTAACAGTGTTGATGGCTGTTGATTGCAAAATCCCTTGCATCACATTTTCATACTGGGCGAACAAAATACAAAAATACAATACAAAATATAACATGTGTAAATACCTGTTGTTAAATGGGAAACAGCACGTTAGTTGTGCAGGGCTTAACAGTGTTGATGGCTGTCGATGGCAAAATCTGTAGCATGAAGATAACTGTGTTAGCCGTGGCTTATGTGACCATGACATCAGTGTATGCTAGCTAACACAATTATTTACAGCAATCATATGCCAAAGCACATCCCAGAAAGCCCCTCAATCCCTAACAGGTACCATATACCCACACATGTATAAAATCAGTAACATACAGCAAACTTGTACACATTGTAAAATAGAACATAGAAAACAGTATTCAGAACGTGACCTACCCCTTGCATCACATTTTCATACTGGGAGGACCTGACGTTCGCGATCTCCCCCTATCTGCAAGCGGGGCCAATCACAACACCCCTTATTGTCATCAGAGTTGAACTAACCAATAAGAATGCTTGAACATCAAATACACATTTCTTTAGAGGCAAGTGGAAACATAACCAACCCTGTTACATATATATCTCTTTTTAAGTTTATCCCAGGCCCCCGTCCCACCACAGGAGGCCTTTTGTCTTTTGGTAGGCCGTCGTTGTATATAAGAATTTGTTCTTAACTGACTTGCCTAGTTAAATAAAGGTTAATAAAAAATATTTTAAAATGTCTATCGCTTTTCAAATGTAAAAGTTCAGAAATCGCTGGAGGACGTCTTGCATTTGGAGGACATTGCATTTTCCATTTTAATGCATATAAAGACAATACAAAATAAAAGAGAATATTGCTTGACGTTGAGGTTTAATTGAATGAAATCAAGTCATATTTATGAGCGTTGTAGCACAATCAAAATGCATGGATCCTTTTCATAAAGACAACATCATGTAACTTATTTATAAAGACAACATCAAAGCAACTCAAAAAGAAGATCACTTTGATGTTTACTTCAAATAAATCAAAAAGTCATATTTGTGATAGTGTTGGAGCACAATCCTTTGTACAACAAACGTATTCACACGTTTTCCTCTGTTCGCTCCTTCCTCACTACCCTTCTCTGCTTCGACACGCCTACAGCTCCCATTGAAAGAAGGCAGAGGCAGAAAAATCCTCAAATGGCATCGTTTAATTGTCGAGGCTATATGTTGTGTAAGTGCAGGTGACAGGGGACCTATTTTGTTGTGGAAGGAGCTGGTGCCAAAGAGGAGCAGAACAGGACAGCCTGTAGGGAGAACCACTGTTAGAGCTGGTGCTAAAGGGGAACGGAACAGGACAGCCTGTAGGGAGAACCACTGTTAGAGCTGGTGCTAAAGGGGAACGGAACAGGACAGCCTGTAGGGAGAACCACTGTTAGAGCTGGTGCCAAAGGGGAACGGAACAGGACAGCCTGTAGGGAGAACCACTGTTAGAGCTGGTGCTAAAGGGGAACGGAACAGGACAGCCTGTAGGGAGAACCACTGTTAGAGCTGGTGCTAAAGGGGAACGGAACAGGACAGCCTGTAGGGAGAACCACTGTTAGAGCTGGTGCTAAAGGGGAACGGAACAGGACAGCCTGTAGGGAGAACCACTGTTAGAGCTGGTGCTAAAGGGGAGCGGAACAGGACAGCCTGTAGGGAGAACCACTGTTAGAGCTGGTGCTAAAGGGGAGCGGAACAGGACAGCCTGTAGGGAGAACCACTGTTAGAGCTGGTGCTAAAGGGGAACGGAACAGGACAGCCTGTAGGGAGAACCACTGTTAGAGCTGGTGCTAAAGGGGAACGGAACAGGACAGCCTGTAGGGAGAACCACTGTTAGAGCTGGTGCTAAAGGGGAACGGAACAGGACAGCCTGTAGGGAGAACCACTGTTAGAGCTGGTGCTAAAGGGGAACGGAACAGGACAGCCTGTAGGGAGAACCACTGTTAGAGCTGGTGCTAAAGGGGAACGGAACAGGACAGCCTGTAGGGAGAACCACTGTTAGAGCTGGTGCCAAATGGGAGCGGAACAGGACAGCCTGTAGGGAGAACCACTGTTAGAGCTGGTGCTAAAGGGGAGCGGAACAGGACAGCCTGTAGGGAGAACCACTGTTAGAGCTGGTGCTAAAGGGGAACGGAACAGGACAGGCTGTAGGGAGAACCACTGTTAGAGCTGGTGCTAAAGGGGAACGGAACAGGACAGCCTGTAGGGAGAACCACTGTTAGAGCTGGTGCTAAAGGGGAACGGAACAGGACAGCCTGTAGGGAGAACCACTGTTAGAGCTGGTGCTAAAGGGGAACGGAACAGGACAGCCTGTAGGGAGAACCACTGTTAGAGCTGGTGCCAAAGGGGAACGGAACAGGACAGCCTGTAGGGAGGACCACTGTTAGAGCTGGTGCCAAAGGGGAACGGAACAGGACAGCCTGTAGGGAGAACCACTGTTAGAGCTGGTGCCAAATGGGAGCAGAACAGGACAGCCTGTAGGGAGAACCACTGTTAGAGCTGGTGCTAAAGGGGAACGGAACAGGACAGCCTGTAGGGAGAACCACTGTTAGAGCTGGTGCTAAAGGGGAACGGAACAGGACAGCCTGTAGGGAGAACCACTGTTAGAGCTGGTGCCAAATGGGAGCAGAACAGGACAGCCTGTAGGGAGAACCACTGTTAGAGCTGGTGCTAAAGGGGAGCGGAACAGGACAGCCTGTAGGGAGAACCACTGTTAGAGCTGGTGCTAAAGGGGAACGGAACAGGACAGCCTGTAGGGAGAACCACTGTTAGAGCTGGTGCTAAAGGGGAACGGAACAGGACAGCCTGTAGGGAGAACCACTGTTAGAGCTGGTGCTAAAGGGGAACGGAACAGGACAGCCTGTAGGGAGAACCACTGTTAGAGCTGGTGCTAAAGGGGAGCGGAACAGGACAGCCTGTAGGGAGAACCACTGTTAGAGCTGGTGCTAAAGGGGAACGGAACAGGACAGCCTGTAGGGAGAACCACTGTTAGAGCTGGTGCTAAAGGGGAACGGAACAGGACAGCCTGTAGGGAGAACCACTGTTAGAGCTGGTGCTAAAGGGGAACGGAACAGGACAGCCTGTAGGGAGAACCACTATCGTTCCTCTCCTGAAATAGAGGTCCGATTACCTTAAATTTGAATAAGCATAAAGCTAAACTATGTGAGTGAGCGTAGTGTGTGACTGAGAGGTAATGAGTGAACTGTGTGACTGAGAGGTGAAGAGTGAACTGTGTGACTGAGAGGTGGAGAGTGAACTGTGTGACTGAGAGGTGGAGAGTGAACTGTGTGACTGAGAGGTGAAGAGTGAACTGTGTGACTGAGAGGTGGAGAGTGAACTGTGTGACAGAGGTGGAGAGTGAACTGTGTGACTGAGAGGTGGAGAGTAAACTGTGTGACTGAGAGGTGGAGAGGGAACTGTGTGACTGAGAGGTGAAGAGTGAACTGTGTGACTGAGAGGTGGAGAGTGAACTGTGTGACTGAGAGGTGGAGAGTGAACTGTGTGACTGAGAGGTGGAGAGTGAACTGTGTGACTGAGAGGTGGAGAGTGAACTGTGTGACTGAGAGGTGGAGAGTGAACTGTGTGACTGAGAGGTGGAGAGTGAACTGTGTAATCATGTTGCTGTGCTGGTTCTTTTTTGTTGCGTACAGCCACTAAATGCAAAATATGAGCTTTTCCCGACTGCTCAGTGTGAAATTCAGTTATTAGCTTTGGCATGAACTACTATCAACTGTATATGGTAAAAGGATATGAAACATTCAGATCTGTGTTGACATAGGCTTAATCATGTGCAGTTACACAACCTCTAGAGCAGGGCTCTCCATCCCTGTTACTGGAGAGGGACCCTCCTGTAGGTTTTCGCTCCATCCCTGTTACTGGAGAGGGGCCCTCCTGTAGGTTTTCGCTCCAACCCTGTTACTGGAGAGGTACCCTCCTGTAGGTTTTCGCTCCATCCCTGTTACTGGAGAGGGACCCTCCTGTAGGTTTTCGCTCCAACCCTGTTACTGGAGAGGGACCCTCCTGTAGGTTTTCGCTCCATCCCTGTTACTGGAGAGGTACCCTCCTGTAGGTTTTCGCTCCATCCCTGTTACTGGAGAGGGACCCTCCTGTAGGTTTTCGCTCCATCCCTGTTACTGGAGAGGTACCCTCCTGTAGGTTTTCGCTCCATCCCTGTTACTGGAGAGGGACCCTCCTGTAGGTTTTCGCTCCATCCCTGTTACTGGAGAGGGACCCTCCTGTAGGTTTTCGCTCCAACCCTGTTACTGGAGAGGGACCCTCCTGTAAGTTTTCGCTCCAACCCTGTTACTGGAGAGGGACCCTCCTGTAGGTTTTCGCTCCATCCCTGTTACTGGAGAGGTACCCTCCTGTAGGTTTTCGCTCCAACCCTGTTACTGGAGAGGTACCCTCCTGTAGGTTTTCGCTCCATCCCTGTTACTGGAGAGGGACCCTCCTGTAGGTTTTCGCTCCATCCCTGTTACTGGAGAGGTACCCTCCTGTAGGTTTTCGCTCCATCCCTGTTATTGGAGAGGTACCCTCCTGTAGGTTTTCGCTCCAACCCTGTTACTGGAGAGGGACCCTCCTGTAGGTTTTCACTCCAACCCTGTTACTGGAGAGGTACCCTCCTGTAGGTTTTCGCTCCATCCCTGTTACTGGAGAGGTACCCTCCTGTAGGTTTTCGCTCCATCCCTGTTACTGGAGAGGTACCCTCCTGTAGGTTTTCGCTCCATCCCTGTTACTGGAGAGGTACCCTCCTGTAGGTTTTCGCTCCATCCCTGTTACTGGAGAGGTACCCTCCTGTAGGTTTTCGCTCCAACCCTGTTACTGGAGAGGGACCCTCCTGTAGGTTTTCGCTCCATCCCTGTTACTGGAGAGGTACCCTCCTGTAGGTTTTCGCTCCATCCCTGTTACTGGAGAGGTACCCTCCTGTAGGTTTTCGCTCCATCCCTGTTACTGGAGAGGGACCCTCCTGTAGGTTTTCGCTCCATCCCTGTTACTGGAGAGGGACCCTCCTGTAGGTTTTCGCTCCATCCCTGTTACTGGAGAGGGACCCTCCTGTAGGTTTTCGCTCCATCCCTGTTACTGGAAAGGGACCCTCCTGTAGGTTTTCGCTCCAACCCTGTTACTGGAGAGGGACCCTCCTGTAGGTTTTCGCTCCATCCCTGTTACTGGAGAGGTACCTTCCTGTAGGTTTTCGCTCCATCCCTGTTACTGGAGAGGTACCCTCCTGTAGGTTTTCGCTCCATCCCTGTTACTGGAGAGGGACCCTCCTGTAGGTTTTCGCTCCAACCCTGTTACTGGAGAGGGACCCTCCTGTAGGTTTTCGCTCCAACCCTGTTACTGGAGAGGGACCCTCCTGTAGGTTTTCGCTCCAACCCTAGTGGTACCTAACCTGATTCAGCTTATCAACCTTGTAATTATTAGAATCAGGTGTGCTGGATTAGGGTTGGAGAGAACTTACTGGACGGTAGCTCTCCGGGAACAGGTTTAGAGTGAAAACTTACTGGACGGTAGCTCTCCAGAAACAGGTTTAGAGTGAAAACTTACTGGATGGTAGCTCTCCAGAAACAGGTTTAGAGTGAAAACTTACTGGACGGTAGCTCTCCAGGAACAGGTTTAGAGTGAACACTTACTGGACGGTAGCTCTCCAGGAACAGGTTTAGAGTGAAAACTTACTGGACGGTAGCTCTCCAGGAACAGGTTTAGAGTGAACACTTACTGGACGGTAGCTCTCCAGGAACAGGTTTAGAGTGAAAACTTACTGGACGGTAGCTCTCCAGAAACAGGTTTAGAGTGAAAACTTACTGGACGGTAGCTCTCCAGGAACAGGTTTAGAGTGAAAACTTACTGGACGGTAGCTCTCCAGAAACAGGTTTAGAGTGAAAACTTACTGGACGGTAGCTCTCCGGAAACAGGTTTAGAGTGAAAACTTACTGGACGGTAGCTCTCCAGAAACAGGTTTAGAGTGAACACTTACTGGACGGTAGCTCTCCAGAAACAGGTTTAGAGTGAAAACTTACTGGACGGTAGCTCTCCAGAAACAGGTTTAGAGTGAAAACTTACTGGACGGTAGCTCTCCAGAAACAGGTTTAGAGTGAAAACTTACTGGACGGTAGCTCTGCAGAAACAGGTTTAGAGTGAAAACTTACTGGACGGTAGCTCTCCGGAAACAGGTTTAGAGTGAAAACTTACTGGACGGTAGCTCTCCAGGAACAGGTTTAGAGTGAACACTTACTGGACGGTAGCTCTCCAGAAACAGGTTTAGAGTGAAAACTTACTGGACGGTAGCTCTCCAGAAACAGGTTTAGAGTGAAAACTTACTGGACGGTAGCTCTCCAGAAACAGGTTCAGAGTGAAAACTTACTGGATGGTAGCTCTCCAGAAACAGGTTTAGAGTGAAAACTTACTGGACGGTAGCTCTCCAGAAACAGGTTTAGAGTGAAAACTTACTGGACGGTAGCTCTCCAGAAACAGGTTTAGAGTGAAAACTTACTGGACGGTAGCTCTCCGGAAACAGGTTTAGAGTGAAAACTTACTGGACGGTAGCTCTCCAGGAACAGGTTTAGAGTGAACACTTACTGGACGGTAGCTCTCCAGAAACAGGTTTAGAGTGAAAACTTACTGGACGGTAGCTCTCCGGAAACAGGTTTAGAGTGAAAACTTACTGGACGGTAGCTCTCCGGGAACAGGTTTAGAGTGAAAACTTACTGGACGGTAGCTCTCCAGGAACAGGTTTAGAGTGAAAACATACTGGACGGTAGCTCTCCAGAAACAGGTTTGGAGTGAAAACTTACTGGACGGTAGCTCTCCAGAAACAGGTTTAGAGTGAAAACTTACTGGACGGTAGCTCTCCAGGAACAGGTTTAGAGTGAAAACTTACTGGACGGTAGCTCTCCAGAAACAGGTTTAGAGTGAACACTTACTGGACGGTAGCTCTCCAGGAACAGGTTTAGAGTGAAAACTTACTGGACGGTAGCTCTCCAGAAACAGGTTTAGAGTGAACACTTACTGGACGGTAGCTCTCCAGGAACAGGGTTGGAGTGAAAACTTACTGGACGGTAGCTCTCCAGGAACAGGGTTGGAGTGAAAACTTACTGGACGGTAGCTCTCCAAGAACAGGTTTAGAGTGAAAACTTACTGGACATCAGCTCTCCAGGAACAGGGTTGGAGAGCCCTGATCTAAAGGCTTAGTCATCACTTGAGTTTAACAACGGGTGTAGGTTACATTGCAAGTGTCACGCCCTGACTTTAGTTTTATGTGCTTTCTTTATTATTTGGTTAGGTCAGGGTGTGACAAGGGGTGGTTTGTTTAGTTTTTGTATTGTCTAGGTTTTTGTCTTGTCTAGTTTTTTTGGGGTTATCTATGGGGATTTTGAATTGTCTAGGGGTATGTAGGTTTATGGTGGCTTGAGTGGGTTCCCAATCAGAGACAGCTGTTTATCGTTGTCTCTGATGGGGGAGCCTATTTAGGTTGCCATTTTACAAGTTGGTTTTATGGGTAGTTGTCCTTGTTTAGTTGCCTGTGAGCACTACGTTGGCTTCACGGTTCGTTTTGTTAAGTGTTCTTCGTTTAATAAATAGAAGAATGGATTCAAATCACGCTGCGCCTTGGTCCACTCCTTTAAACGGCCGCGACAGCAAGTATGTACGCACCCTTCGACCGTTGTGATATGCATTAATTGGCACAACCGTTGTTGACAAATGCATTGCATATCCGTTGTTCCACTTGAGTGTAGACTAAGCCTGTTGATGTTCCACTATGAATGTTAGTCACTCTAACTGTGATCTTAATTTGACTCAATACGAAGTCATACCTTAAGCCGACACTTTTCTCTGGTCCTTCCTGTTAGGGTAAGACGGCTTCACGTTCAGAAAAATGGAGGACCTAAGGCAATGGAATATTAGCATAAACTATGCGTGACTTAAAGATATCCACACAGTAAATGAAGTGATCACGTTTTATGAATGAGTTTACATTTGAATGAGATTACGTACCACCGTTTTCTACTCGGGCCACCCACAATGGTGACAGCTCTTGGTTTGCTGTGTGTTTAAAAACAACAACACATAGTTACACCATGAGCAATAACAGATATGGAAATCCTTCTCAATCTAAGTAATGTCTGTAAATGAATGAGATCAGGTGTGTCTCATCTGATTGAGAATTGCTAATACTACGTGTCTATTTTCTTTAGAAAACCTGCCACTGAACTACACACTACACTTCTCTATCTAGTGAGAATACACAGAACACTGTAGCTTTAATTCTGGCTGTCCATTGAATTGTGATTGTCCCATTGAAGTCAACATGACTTTTTCATGGGAGACCTGCTGGTATGGATAAAGGCTGAAGTATTTTCACTCTTTAAAGGTAGCTAGATAACCACACAAAAAAAGTGACATCACCACAGCTGCATGAATGTGTGACATGTGTAAAGGATGGTTTTGTTCTCTTTTAACATAAATATATGCCTTATAGAAGTAGGACATGTTAATCACAAAACATAGTGTGACTGCAGAAAAGCTGTTGTTAATCTAGGGTGTCGACTGTGCAAACCACAAGGTTGAGACAAGATGGAAAATGCTGAATAACAAGAAAACAGGAACGGAGGAATGAGTAGAAACTAACAAATCAGCTCAATCTTCACAAGAACCATTCCGGACATTTCAATCCTGAGTGCTGTGACTGGACACCACCGATAGGCTAGCAAGTTTAAACCACGCTAAGCCTCTACTGTGACAGGCCAACTCTAAAGTTGGAACTAACTCTGGAACAGTATAAAAGAAGATGTCTGTACTATTTCAGTCAGTTCTCTGCTTTACCCTGCGTGGTGATACAGTGAACCCGTATATACGAAAATTGCATTTACCATTCTGAGCTTATGTTAAATAAAAATACTTAAAGTATATTCGGTGACTTTGAATCACATTTTATCCTGATACCAGATTTGATTGACGCAACCTTTCACATGGTGACCCCGACGACGTGATCTGGTTGAAAGGACTTCGCTGGACATTGGCGTGCCAGCAAATTGACCATTACTGTTATCGAACGGAGTTTCTCACAAAAAAGACCGGTCAAAATTAAAAATAAAAAAAAAGGTAAGCAGATACCTATTGTGAAAAACTAAAGTTCTGCACATTGGCATTATCCAAATTTAGTTTTGTGAGATACCTGTTTGATATAAGTTACCAAAAGTTATTAGTTTATATTGGTAAAAAATCATAAGGACAAAGTGGTGAATGCAATTTTGACTGGCCAGGTATTCTATGATATAACGAACAAATGTGATGTACTGGGTGAGATGCCAAGCGTGTATGAATAAGGGTGAGATGCCCAATGGGCTATATGTCCAAAAGCATGAGTGAGGGTGGGGATTAATACAACAGTGAATGAAGTTTATTAAGGTGAGATGCCGAGTTTGTATGATGTAAGTTGAAGCTTACTGGTGTGAATGAAGATTTAGAGACGCTCAAATCGCATGAAAGAATTACACTTGATATTTCAGTAGGAGCTGGTATCAGTTTGAATGAGGTCAGGGACCTTCAGATGAGATGTCTGCGTTGTATTAACTGAAACTGCCACGTGACTGCAGTACATTAGATATTTCAGTTGGAGCTGGTATCGGTGAGAATGATTTTTAAACGGGCGCGGACATGAAATATGAAATTTCATTTGCATGAAATACGAGAAAAGTGATACAGTAAAGTACGTTAAGATTGGCCCTGAATTTATACAATTTATACAATTTATACAATTTATACAATTTATACATTCCCCATTGGGTGTGACTGTGATTAATTGAAAGGTATATTTGGCGAAAATAACCTTGTTTTTCCCTTTTAGTTAAACATTCAATCTGATCTAACTAGTGAGTGACACAGTTAAAGGAGTGTTTATATTGTTAGAATTATATTGTTAGAATTATAGAAAGTTAAGTGAGTCCATTTACATTGTTAGATTAATAGAAAGTTAAGTGAGCCCATTTAAGCCCTAAAAACCTCTGTGAACGTATATTCCTATGTAAACGCATATCCTGATTTGAACTGTACTAATCTATTAGAACATTTGCTAAAATTACCAAACCTGTATATTCAACATTTGACAATAATTACCAAATCCATATATTTAACCACAACGTTGAATCTAGCATTGGGTATTGTGGGAAATTTACTTTTTAACTTGATTGATGAGTATTAAGTAAGGTACATATTAGATATGGGGGACATGATACAAATTGTACATTCCCCACTGGGTGTGGCCGTGATTGACGGGTGGATTACCTTATTCTCCCGTGTCCAGTTAAATAATTACTGTTTCAGAGATAAGTATATTAATAAAAATAATAGAACAATTAGTTGAGCCCAATTTGAAACCTCAAAAGTATATTCCTATTTAAACTTACCCCAGGAGTCAAATAAAAACCCTATCATGGAGCACCAATATGTTGAAAAAGTGTTGAAGACATTGAAATCCACCTTAGAAATAAATGGCGGTAAAGAGGGAAAGGAAGGGAGAAAAACTATACAGAGAGTGGATAGAGGAAGGCAGTAGTAGTGCGCCTGACGGACTCCCGGTAGACGGGGAACCCGACAGGATATTGATATACCATAGAACATAGTTATAGTAATCAGATAACAGTAAGAAGCTCTGTTCCTCTTTCTGGCACACACATAGATCATAGAGACCAGATACATACCATAGAAATATATACACATAGATAGTGGTAAATGCTATAGTGACTAGGAACGGCAAGGATTTATCAAACATGGGTAGTAAATCCTCAAAGGAGGTCCCGGAATTAACCGGGGATAAGAGGTAAATCTAATTACCATAATGGAGAAAGAAGTACGAATTTGAGGTAGAAAAATTTGAATGTAGAAAAATTAGAATTAGTGATAAGGCAAATGCATAAGGAGATAATATAGGGAAGTAGACAGAGAAGTAGAGGGGCTAGACACCGCTAGGGTGTGGTTGTCTGAAGCCAGAATAAGAGAGGGAGAGAGAGAGTGGACAGACAGGAATCGAATAAGTATTGCTACTCTAGGGAAAGTTAGGAAAGATTTAACCGAACTAGGACAGGATTTAGCAAACTTATTGAGAAAGGGAATAGAGGTAGAGAAAGTGGAGAGAAGTGTATAGAGACAGTCAAAAGAAAAGCGCAGATAGTCATTTGAAACAGCAGGTCGAGGGTTAAATACCGGGCTGTCAATCCCGGGAAGAAAAAAAAAGGTTACAAGGTAAGGGGACATACAGAGAGAACGAGAGAGAGAATAAGTAGAATCCTTGCTGGGGAAACGTTTGGACCTTTAAAATAGGGCTATTTTCTGGGAATTGTCTCATCAGAGAATTATAATAATAGGGTTATTTGCGCCTCCAAATATCTCAGCCTTGGCACCGATAGACTAAAATTAATTCTGGTTGTAATTCAAATACTGATATGTTTTGCCGGGAGAGATACGGTTAGTTAGTGTTTGTTTAGGATATAAACTGAACGTTTTAATAGCTTGTTTAGGTTAAATTGAAAGACTAATCCATTCGAAATAATAGCGAGGCGATTTCGATGTGATACGTTGTGTTGCCTAAATGTTCTTCTGAAATAATGTATAGAGACTGGAGTCATATTTAAATTACTAAATCATAGAAGACAGTTAATAACGGAGAGATACGATAGAGTTGTGCCCATCGAAATGTTATTATTCTTATGGATTGACTGACATACGTTATAAATTTAGCGAGGTACATGGTGTTTTAAAAGTAGGAGTAGAGAAAGTTGGAAAGCGTGCGATAGATTTTAAAGGGACAGTGCACGTTTATCACAGTTATGTGTGTCTAAATGGCAGGGTATTCCTATCAAGCAAAATGGGGAGACTGTTTGAAGAGAGACTGAATGGGTTTTAGATATAACCATGAAGGAAATTTAAAACTAATGATTTGAGGGGGTACAATATAATTATTTTAAAAGTTTTTAGGTTTTGTTTGTAGTAAACGTTTGGGTTTGAGGGGATTTCCATGTTTCCCAGCGATAAGGTATCTTAAAGGAATACACTCACAAATGGAATATTAGAAGTTTTATTAAATACAGGTTTTATTTTGATAAAGGAAGGTTCTGGGAACCTGGATACAACATGCAGAAAATATTTGACTTTAATTTTTTTTTTTTTATAATAATACAAAATATATATGTTTAATGTAGTAAGGAACACTTCTTTGAAGTGGTGGTATGACTTATGACTTCTATCATAGCTTTCCATTGTGGTCTGATCAGCCTCATTGGAAAGCAATTTGGATGGAGAATCTAAGGTCATTGGTAATACTGAGTTTAAGGTAATTTAATACAACAAGGCGGTGAAATTGATATTATAGTGTATTATATTTTCTTAGATAAATACGGTGAGAAAATTAGTTAGGATACGTTTTTAGAAAAGGTAGACTCATGTTAAGTATTTAGGACATATTTTAACCCAACAGGGCAGGAAAAAAGATGAAGGTAGGAACATAGTAATTTTATAAGCATTAAATTTAATTATGAAAAGAAAAATGTTGCAGTTCTTAGGGATGGTAATTACTGTAGATAATGGATCCCATACTATGCAATATTGATAGGATGGAGATAACCTTAATTAACCTATGTAAGGACTTTAGAAATTGCCACCATAGACATGTTTTTTAATTCCATCAGTTCAGATAAAGGCAAACAGTGAGACACTGAGTTAATGTTTGGAAACAACACATAGTTGTTACTGACTGTTATGAGACAGAGCTACAGACAGATAGGGGAAAGGGCAGACAGAGGGGCCCTCCCCACACTGCTGAGACCTTGAAGGTTTGAGAGCAGAGAGGAGAAAGTTTAGCACAACAGGTTGAAATAGTAGCATTGACTAGGGCCTGTGAAATAAAAAAGGAGACCATACAAAGCAGTACAGAACTCTTAAAAGTAGATAAGACACTTGACAGAGAATTGTTAGATTTGCACCAGTATTGATACAAGGGCGGAGCCATGTATCAAAAGGGGGATGGAATAGGGCACTTTGTGGTGTGGCCTATTAGTTAATAATAAATAAATAAATTAAAAAATATATCGCGTTCCCAACTTACTTGGCGGACACGAGTATGGTAACTGAAATATTAGGTCAAGATATTATCCCTAGAATTGGTTTACTAGGATAATAATGGAGGACATTCTAGCTAATCAGATAGAACAAATAGAATGACAGAGTTAGGGACCAGAACAAGTAGGCAAAGAAGAAGATATAATCAGATAGAATAAATGAGAAATTGTTTGTTAACCAAACCTGTATGTCCAAGATTTTATGCACTACAGGTGAATTACAGGAAAAGGTGATTCATGCAATCCAGTCCATGAGGAGAATAGGTGGAATGCAGCCCCGTTGGGAGGGGCCATACCAAGTATTCCTGGTGACAGCCTTTGCGGTGAGAATAGCTGAAAGAGCTACCTGGGGGCATATCACACATTGTATTAGGGTAAGACACACTGACACTGTCGAACAATCACAGGGGTAGGAGCAGAACCAGAACCAACAGGGTACTGGGGGCCAACTCTCTACTGAAGATTCCCTTATACCCGACTTTTCCCCGCTGTGAGCGTTCATAGAAGTGAAAGTGTGGCTTGGCCTCTGGCTGATGATGTGTTCTCTGGGAGAGGGTGGGGCTTTACAGAACTGGTTGTTCTGAGCTGTTTGATTGTGGGAGCCATATTCCTGATACACCATGAGCCCCCGAGAAGGCTAAAGAGGGTAACCTAACCCATAATTTAGACGATGAGGATTTTGTATTAACCAAGGATCACTTAATCTGGATAAGCAGGGAAGAAATTGAGATATTTGTGGAACCAGAAGAATTGAGCCAAAATGTTTGGTTTTAACACCTGTGTATAGGAGGGTGCCAGTGTACCTGTGTAATGGGCATGGGTGTGCTTATTGGGATTACATGATTACAAATACGGGTCCTTATTGGGAATGGAGGAGGGGTTACCCGTACAGCATAGGGGACCCGACAAAAGTAGACAGGTTTTCCCTTATCTGGGGAAGGAGTGAGGGGCAGTCTGATGTTTGTAAAGGTGATGAAATCCTACAAACAATTAAGTCTGTCAAGCTCTCGGATACAGGAACATATACGCTGGGGATAGGGGTGTCGGGACACGACCTTATGGGTTCAATTGCCCTGAAGGTACTGCCGAAACCACCACCAGTTCCAACCGGACAGAGACAGATCCAGTCGAACGGCTCCACCACTCCAGGTCCAACTCTAAATCCACCAACTAAAGTATTGAACCCGGTGCAGGTAATAAATGTTAAGGATATCACAGACAGTGACCAATTAGGCACTGAAACTGGTTATGAGGGGAGGAAAAATATGTGGTTAGCCTACATGAGGTATACAGCTAAAACACTCAACAGAAAAGACTGTGTTATCTGTGGGCATGCTAGACCTGTTCTGGCAACACACCCTTTTGCTCTAGGCACGAATTCCAGGCACTAAACCGGAATGATGGTCTGTGGCATTTGTTGCCCATTATTGGCCCAGCTATTGTTGATGCTAAGCAAACTGCCTGAATCAATTATATTTACTATAATCAACAATGAGTTAACTACACCACACCGCACTTAAGGGGATGGCTGAACAATGGGAGGCTACCTCTAGAACTGCCAGACAGAATAGGCTAGCTTTGGACATGCTCCTTGCCAGTCAGGGAGGGGTCTGTAAAATGTTTGGGGAACAATGCTGTACTTTCATCCCTAATAACACCAGCCCTGATGGGAGCATTTCAAAAGCTCTAAGTAGTCTAGATAAACTATCTGTGGAAATGAAGGGCTTGGCTGGAGTGGAGGAGGGGGGACTGTTCTCCTGGCTGGGTGGCTGGTTCGGTAAGTATACTGCATTGATGGTTACTGGATTTCTGACCCTCATTGTTGTATTCCTTATGCTGATGTGCTGTGCCGCTTGCATCATAGCCTGTTTGAAGAAATCTATTACAGATGTGGGGCGGGCTTCAGGTATGATGCCATTGCTTGAGACTCCGGAAGGAGACGCTGACACTGAGTCTAACTTCCGGAGAAAAATGGGGCTGACTGAGGATGATCCTTGGTTCGCTGTGGGTGAGGTTATGGAATGAAAAAGTTGATAATTAGTAGCTTAATGTAACTAACATACTTGTAAGAACTTGTCCTCCCTTATGTGAAGGTTTAAAGATCCTGGGTGGCAAGGAGCCCACCTGGTACAAGATAGGTGTAGTAGGGAGGACCAGATGGTTTTAATGTTTTCTACAAATATACTCTGTGTGTTTTCTAATATCAATAATGTTGTTTTTGCGCTTGCGGGTGTCAAAAGGGGGAATCATAAAAAGGGGGAATCATAAAAACACCAATAAAAAAGAGCTGTGTTCTGAATGGTCTTTAAATGTTAAGTTCCCGGGTTTAACTACAACCTAGTATGTGTGTCTCGATCATTGAACGTGATGGTATCTTTTTCTTAGTATTTACACCCGCGAGGGGTGTAAAAAGGGGGATTGTAAAGGATGGTTTTGTTCTCTTTTAGCATAAATATATGCCTTATAGAAGTAGGACATGTTAATCACAAAACATAGTGTGACTGCAGAAAAGCTGTTGTTAATCTAGGGTGTCGACTGTGCAAACCACAAGGTTGAGACAAGATGGAAAATGCTGAATAACAAGAAAACAGGAACGGAGGAATGAGTAGAAACTAACAAATCAGCTCAATCTTCACAAGAACCATTCCGGACATTTCAATCCTGAGTGCTGTGACTGGACACCACCGATAGGCTAGCAAGTTTAAACCACGTTAAGCCTCTACTGTGACAGGCCAACTCTAAAGTTGGAACTAACTCTGGAACAGTATAAAAGAAGATGTCTGTACTATTTCAGTCAGTTCTCTGCTTTACCCTGCGTGGTGATACAGTGAACCCGTATATACGAAAATTGCATTTACCATTCTGAGCTTATGTTAAATAAAAATACTTAAAGTATATTCGGTGACTTTGAATCACATTTTATCCTGATACCAGATTTGATTGACGCAGCCTTTCACACATGTTCATTTATCAATTTCTAAGCACAACTAGCTAGCCATTCGGTAAAAGTGTAACTTAGCTAGCTACTGTAACATTACTGCAATACAAGCCTACTGTAGCCTTCTAGAACCAAGCTAGATACAGTACCAGTCAAACGTTTGGACACACCTACACATTCAAGGGGTTCTTTATTTTTTTTAAACAATTTTCTACATTGTAGAATAATAGTGAAGACATAAACTATGAAATAACACAACTTCGTGATATCAAATTGGTAGTTAGTCTTGTCCCATCGCTGCAACTCCCGTACAGACTCAGGAGGCGAAGGTCTTATGAGTCAACCAAATCAGTGTTGCCAACTCCTCAGTAAGGAAAGTAGCTATTGGCTGTCCTATTTTTTTAAATTTATTTATTTACGACAAAGTGGCTAAGTTGGCAACACTGAACCAAATGTGTGCCGTGATCATTTAAAACAATAATAATTCTATCCAGTCATGTGACCTTTTAAAATATGTGCCGTAGGTCAGGTCTGACATTATTGTGTCTTGTCTCAACCTGTCCTGCGGATCCGTTTTGATTAGCACAGCTTTATTTTTCTTGGAAGAAAATATTGCTTTCAATTTCAACATATTCTTTGGTAGGTTTATTCTATTCAACAGTAACCTTTCCTTTTCAACACCCTTCTATACATGAGTAACTATCCATTTCAACAGTAATTTCAGTCCAAAAGCAATTTTGGAACGTTGCCAATGCCATGACCCGCCTTCCCTACAACGGAATGTGACATGACGTTTGGCACCACTTCAGTGTGTTGAGGAAAAGCTTTAAGAGCTCTGGTGTTGGTGGTAGTAAAGAGAGAGTCGACAGTCTGGCGGTAGTGGAGGAGTGAGCCGCTACTATTCTATCATCTCGTTCATTTAATTTAATTTCTTACGATGCTCAATCCTCATGAGGGCCAAGGTAAGTGTTTTAAAATGCATCTGTCTAAAATGTAGTATTTATAACAAACAAAAAAAATGCTTTGGGTGAGTAGGGTGCGTGTGGATTGTTTATTACTAAAGCACACACTGCAGACCAATTCCCGAGTTAGAGGAAGTGTCATATTTCAAAGGCTTGAAAGAGCGAAATCGGTGAAGACTCTACACCTCCTTGAGTTCATGTATTTATTTAGAAGTGCCCAACCAACCAGTCTATGCTTTTAGAAATACGTCAAGTGTTGTACTCCATAGTGCTGAGAGACTAGTGCTATTTGAGGCTGTTTCCGCTTTTTTTAATCGATTATAAAAAAATATATATATGTAAAATGGTTTTCGTGATATTTTTTTTTTTCTCCAGTAAAAGTAGACTTGTATTATGTGAGTTGAGTGCTTTAACACAGAATTAAACAATTAATACAAGTTATATGATGCTAGTAGCTGTCCATTACTGCTTATCATTGATTATTTTAATTTAATTAAAACTTTTACTGATTATAAACTGGATGGTTCGAGCCCTGAATTCTGAAAGCCGTGATATATTTAAGCAATAAGCACGAGGGTGTGTGGTATTTGACAGTGGTGTAAAAAGTACTCAATTCTCATACTTAAGTAAAAGTAAAGATACCTTACTAGAAAATGACTCAAGTGAAAGTACAAGTGAATTGCTAAAATGTCAAAAGTAAAAGTATAAATCATTTAAAATTCCTCATATTTAAACAAACCAGATGGCACATTTTTCTTGTTCTGTTTGATTGACGTATTGCCAGAGGCACACCAACACTCAGACTTCATTTAGAAATGAAGCATTTGTGTCCGATGAGTCCGCCAGATCATAAGCAGTAGGGATGACCCGGGATGTTCTCTTGATAACTGGACCATTTTCCTGTCAAAATCTTTGGGTGTCATGGAAAATGTATGGAATAAAAAGTACATTATTTTCTTTAGAAATATAGTCAAAAAATATAAATACCCCCAAAAACTACTTAAGTAATACTTTAAAGTATTTTTACTTATTAAGTACTTTACACCACTGGTATATGGCCGATATACCACAGCTAAGGTATGTTCTTAGGCACAACGCCTTGTTGCTATTATAAACTGGTTACCAAGGTAATTAGAGCAGTAAAATAAACGTTTTGTTATACCCGTGGTATACGGTCTGATATGCCACGACTGTCAGCCAATCAGCATTCAGGACTCAAACCACCCAGTTTAGAACAGACCTTATACCACGGCTATTACAAAACATGTCTTTTTACTGCTCTAATTACATTGGTAACCAGTTTCTAATAGCAATAAGGCACCTCGGGGGTTTGTGATACAGTATATGGCCAATATACCACGGCTAAGGGCTGTGTCCAGGTACTCTGCGTTTCGTCGTGAGTAAGAACAGCCCTTAGCTGTTGACCATATACCACACCTCCTCAGGCCTTATTGCTTAATTAACCATCATAATCTGTGTGACCTGTCGTGGTAATTTCCTGTATTACTCAATAAAGAGAGAGAGACAACCACACACAAGTCAGAGTTATATTATAAAGTACATTTTTAATATATATATATATAAGCTTCACCAAAGCCCTTTTTTGACTCTCAGATCAATTCAGTGTCTATAAATGAATTCTCTGAGTGCTTACAAAACAATTCTTAGTTTCATTTATAGCAAAGATACACCCCTTTCAACTTACAAAGAATCCTTTACCCGAAAGAGGAGTATCCTATCGCTAGACAGCATCAGCTATAAATCATCGTTCAGTTTGATCTCCCAAGACAAGGTTGAAATCTCATGCTTGGTACTTCACTGTCTACCAACCAATACCTCATCCAATGGCATATATCAATTGTCATTTGAGATACTCCCTTCTCAAATACACCCCCTCAGGGATAAGCTCAGAAAAGACAGTGAGCCTCTTAGGTCATATACTAGATCAAGATAAGGGCAACCTCAGAGGGGAAATACAATGGTTCCAAACACTGCCAAACTCCTTCCCCTTATGAGAAAAGTAGGGAGTGACTGGCGTACAGACATTGTATGAGAACTAACTGGTTCCCCATTAATAACGCCATCCCGTCACATGATTTAAGAATAGTTACAGATACATTGACTTATGAAGACAAGCCTGACCTCTCCCCTCTCTGGCCCCAAGTTACTAAGCCCTATCACAGAAGGGGAAAATGCACTGCCGACCCTATATTCCAAAGGGCACCATATGATGAAAATAACATCTTATCTATCTGTAACGGTTTTCTTCCAGGGGTGAAGGAGAGGACCAAAGTGCAGCGCGGCTAGTGTTAAACATGTTTAATAAAGAACAAGTAAAACACTACAAACAACAATACAAAATAACAAATGTGCAAAAACCGACACAGACCTATCTGGTGCAGACAATCACAGAGACAGGAAACAAACACCCACAAAATCCCAACACAAAACAAGCCTCCTATATATGATTCTCAATCAGGGACAACGATTACCATCTGCCTCTGATTGAGAACCATATTAGGCTGGACATAGAAACAGACAAACTAGACACACAACATAGAATTCCCACCCAGCTCACGTCCTGACCAACTAAACACATACAAAACAACAGAAAACAGGTCAGGAACGTGACACTATCTATGTTACTTAGCTAAATCTGATTCTGCCACGACAGAACACAGATTATCGATTCAATTGACCAGATTTTCAAGTGGCCGCTCTAACAATTTAAAATAAATGTATTGAAAAATGGAAGGCAGTTAGCCTGGGTACCAATCCTGGGTTTGACATTGAGGTAAATTTGCCATTTACTTTGTTTTTCTTGTCATGCCAGACACTCAAGATTGTACAATTCTGCCAATTGCGAAAAAATTTGAGTTGAGAAGTAAACAGTGGTGTAAAGTACTTAAGTAAAACAACTTTAAAGTACTACTTAAGTAGATCTGTACTTTACTTTACTATTAATATTTTTTAACAACTTTTACTTCACTACATTCCTAAAGAAAATAATGTACTTTTTACTCCATACATTTTCCCTGACACCCAAAAGTACGCGATATATTTTGAATGTTTAGCAGGACTGGAAAATGGTCCAATTCACACACTTATCAAGAGAACATCCCTGGTCATCCCTACTGCCTCTGATCTGGCGGACTCCCTAAACACAAATGTATCTTTTGTAAATAATGTTGGAGTGTGCCCCTGGCTATCCATAGATTTTTAAAAACAAGAAAATGTTGCCGACTGCTTTGCTTAATACAAGGGATTTGAAATTATTATTTTGATACTTAAGTATATTTAGAACCAAATACTTTTAGATTTTTACTCAAGTAGTATTTTGCTGGGTGACTTTTACTTGAGTCATTTTCTATTAAGGTATCTTCACTTTTACTCAAGTATGACAATTGGGTACTTTTTCCATCACTGAAAATAAATCATACCTCACTGAAAAACTGGGATCACACACTTTTCAATTATTGCCATCACAACTGTTGTATTTTCCCAAGATTGCATTTAGGAATGTTGCACAGTGACTGGGCTTATTACAGCATATTTCTTTCTGCACAATAATAATAAGTTTCACGCTCTTGCCCACCTGACTGTTGTAATTCAGCTGGTAATTAAACGACATAGCTCATGAACAGCTTCTGTAATTCATCTGGGTTTTAAACAATGATATAGGCCTAGACTACAGAATATAATCATTGCAATATTCATTTTTTATTTAACCAACATGTGATTCGTGTAAATAATGTTCATGGCTTAACAAGAAACCAGCATAGTGTAGGCTTTCTTTGCTAATAACTACATCGCTATGTAGTCTGATATGGAGAAAAAATACAGTCCATATGAAAGCTTGATTAACTGGGCTGGTGAGCTCGGCAGTTGTCGGGCCAGCAGAAGGCCCTGAATGTCGAGAGCTGTAGTCAGTATCTTTGGCTAATCCACCCCCTGTACTCATGTGCCAAAGAAAAAAACTCCACTTACTGGAGTAGACAGACATTTGGGCCCGGTTATCCCTCTCGCTTCACCTCTTCCGATCTGGTGTGACTCACAAAAATGTCAGTTAATGACTGTAGCTCGCGCCCAACCAGTGCAATTTTGCAAATGACATATTTCTATGGCACGGCGTCATCATTCACCCAAGTTTGGTCAAGATCGGGCCTGTGCTGTCTGAGTTATTGCATGTGACTAACACTATAGACCAAAGTTCTGAAGTTAGAGAAAGGGAAGAGATTTCATCATTGGGGACTATGGTATTCGTCTCCTCCATAGACCGTATAAACAGGTCTCCACACGCACCTCGGCCCCTTCCACACAACAGTATCATGTCACTGGCAGTTGAGAAAATATATATCAAATTCCATGACCGTGACAGCTGCACACGTAAGCTGCGGCCCTACGGATCATGATCCAGCATGCTGTTTTTATTACGGTCACTCAGAGCATCTATGCACCATGCAGGGCCTTCAGAAAGTATTCACACGCCTTGACTTTTTCCACATTTTGTTGTGTTACAGCCTGAATTTAAAGTTGATTCGAGATCTTTTCTGTCACTGGCCTACACACAATACCCCATAATGCCAATGTGGAATTATGTTTTTCGACATTTTTACAAATTAATAAAAAATTCAAAGCTGCAATGTCTTGAGTGAATTTCACCTTTGTTTAACCAGGTAGGCTAGTTGAGAACAAGTTCTCATTTGCAACTGCGACCTGGCCAAGATAAAGCATAGCACTGTGACACAGACAACAACACAGAACTACACATGGAGTAAACAATAAACAAGCCAATAACACAATAAACAAGTCAATGACACAGTAGGAAAAAGACAGTCTATATACAGTGTGTGCAAAAGGCATTTTTTTTATTTCACCTTTATTTAACCAGGTAGGCTAGTTGAGAACAAGTTCTCATTTGCAACTGCGACCTGGCCAAGATAAAGCATAGCACTGTGACACAGACAACAACACAGAACTACACATGGAGTAAACAATAAACAAGCCAATAACACAATAAACAAGTCAATGACACAGTAGGAAAAAGACAGTCTATATACAGTGTGTGCAAAAGGCATTTTTTTTATTTCACCTCTATTTAACCAGGTAGGCTAGTTGAGAACAAGTTCTCATTTGCAACTGCGACCTGGCCAAGATAAAGCATAGCTGTCAGGGTTGTGTGCGGAGAATTATCGGAGTCAAGCGCAGGACACAGGTGTTGAGCGAAACCACAGTGTTTTACTCAAAATATAGGCAAAAGTTCCACAAATGGAAATAATCACAAACACACACGTATAAACCACAACCAGTAACGCACAAACAATCACGGACAAAACAGAAATGAAAGCCAGAAGGTTAAATAGGGAACATGATGGGGGAATTGAAACCAGGTGTGTATAATACAGACAAAACAAAACGAAACTGAAAAATGGATCGATGGTGACTAGAAAGCCGGTGACTAGACCACCGAACACCACCCGAACAAGGAGAAGGGCCGACTTCGGCGGAAGTCGTGACAATAGCAGTGTGAACAGACAACAACACAGTTACACATGGAGTAAACAATAAACAAGTCAATAACATGGTAGGAAAAAAAAGAGAATCTATATACAATGTGTGCAAAAGGCATGAGGAGGTAGGCAATAAATCGAATAATTACAATTTAGCAGATTAACACGAGTGATAAATCATCAGATGATCATGTGCAAGTAGAGATACTGGTGTGCAAAAGAGCAGAAAAGTAAATAAATAAAAGCAGTATGGGGGGTGAGGTAGGTAAATTGGGTGGGCTATATACTGATGGACTATGTACAGCTGCAGCGATCGGTTAGCTGCTCGGATAGCAGATGTTTAAAGTTGTTGAGGGAGATAAGTCTCCAACTTCAGAGATTTTTGCAATTAGGGAGGTAGGCAATAAATAGGCCATAGGAGCGAATAATTACAATTTAGCAGATTAACACTAGAGTGATAAATGAGCAGATGATGATGTGCAAGTAGAGATACTGGTGTGCAAAAGAGCAGAAAGGTAAATAAAATAAAAACAGTATGGGGATGAGGTAGGTAGATTGGGTGGGCTATTTACAGATGGACTATGTACAGCTGCAGCGATCGGTTAGCTGCTCAGATAGTTGATGTTTAAAGTTGGTGAGGGAAATAAAAGTTTACAACTTCAGCTATTTTTAAATATTTTTTTAAATATATTTTTTAATTATTATTATTTATTTATTTTGCTATTCGTTCCAGTCATTGGCAGCAGAGAACTGGAAGGAAAGGCGGCCAAAACGGTGTTGGCTTTGGGGATGATCAGTGAGATATACCTGCTGGAACGTGTGTTACGGGTGGGTGTTATCGTGACCAATGAACTGAGATAAGGCGGAGCTTTAACTAGCATAGACTTATAGATGACCTGGAGCCAGTGGGTCTGGCGACGAATATGTAGCGAGGGCCAGCCGACTAGAGCATACAGGTCGCAGTGGTGGGTGGTATATGGGGCTTTGGTGACAAAACGGATGGCACTGATAGACTGCATCCAGTTTGCTGAGTAGAGTGTTGGAAGCTATTTTGTAGATGACATCGCCGAAGTCAAGGATTGGTAGGATAGTCAGTTTTACGAGGGTATGTTTGGCAGCGTGAGTGAAGGAGGCTTTGTTGCGAAATAGGAAGCCGATTTGATTTTGGATTGGAGATGTTTAATGTGAGTCTGGAAGGAGAGTTTACAGTCTAGCCAGACACCTAGGTATTTATAGTTGTCCACATATTCTAGGTCGGAACCGTCCAGGGTGGTGATGCTAGTCGGGCGGGCGGGTGCGGGCAGTGAACGGTTGAAAAGCATGCATTTGATTTTACTAGCGTTTAAGAGCAGTTGGAGGCCACGGAAGGAGTGTTGTATGGCATTGAAGCTCGTTTGGATAAGTTCAGGAGTAAAAATGTGCTTAACAAGTCATCCAATGAGTCTCTCTGTGTGCAATAAAAGTGTTAAGCATGATTTTTGAATGACCTCATCTCTGTACCCCACACATAGAATTATCTGTAAGGTTCCTCAGTCGAGCAGTGAATTTCAAACACAAATATCAGGGAGGTTTTCGAATGCCTCGCAAAGAAGGGCACCTGTTGGTGAAAAAAAGGAGACATTGAATATCTCTTTGAGCATGGTGAAGTTATTAATTACACTTTGGATGGTGTATCAATACACCTAATCACTACAACGATACAGGCGTCCTTCCTAACTCAGTTGCCGGAGAGGAAGGAAACTGTAACGGTCCTGACCTGTTGTGGTGGGTGTTCCTGTAAAGGCAGTCATTGTTGTTCTCCCCCTTAGACGAGGAGGAGCATGGATAGGACCAAGATGCGGATTGAGGGAAATAAGCCATCTTTTAATGAAAACAGCAAACAAGACACTACAAAACTACAAAACAACAAACGTGACTAACCTTCAACCGTCCATGTGTGGACACAGGAACAAACACCCACAAAACCCCAGTGAAACCCTGGCTGCCTTAGTATGACTCTCAATTAGAGACAAACGATACACACCTGTCTCTAATTGAGAATCATACCAGGCCGAACACAAAAACCAACCTAGAAATACAAAACATAGACTGCCCACCCAAAACACACGCCCTGACCATAAACACATACAAAAACAACATAAAACAGGTCAGGACCGTTACAGAAACTGCTCGGGGATTTCATCATTCTTTTTATTTAACCAGGAAAAGCCCATTGAGAGCAATAGTCTCTTTTTCAAGGGAGACCTGGTCAAGAAGGCAGCAACAATCAATACATTACAGAATTAAACATACAACATGATCCAGCCTAAAATAAGCATTTACACTCCTCTGAGTCTCCCATCAAAAATGGTAGTAACTCCACAATACTAACCTAATTGACAGAGGGAAAATAAGGAAGACTGTACAGAATAAAAATATTCCAAAACATGCATCCTGTTTGCAACAAGGCACTAAAGTAATAATGCAAAAGAAAATTGGCAAAGCAATTGACTTTTTGTCCTAAATACAAAGTGTAATATTTGGGGCAAATCTAATACAACACATTACTGAGTATCACTCTCCATATTTTCAAGCATAGTGGTGGCTGTATCATGTTATGGGTATGCGTGTAATCGTTAGACTGGGGAGTTTTTCAGAATAAAAAAGAAACGGAATGGAGCTAAGCACAGGCAAAATCCTAGAGGAAAACCTGGTTCAGTCTGTTTTCCACCAGACACTGGGAAATGAAACCACCTTTCAACAGGACAATAACCTAAAACACAAGGCCAACTCTACACTGAAGTTGCTTAGGGGTATGAATACTTATGTAAATGATATATTTCTGTATTTCATTTGGTGATCAAATTAGGATCCTACATTTGTAGCATCGTATCAATGTTAGGGTCAGTTTATGGGACATGGAGCAGTAGCCTAGACTACCATATGGAACTATTGCTGTGTCAACAATGCTCCATCAATTTTCCAATGTGGTTCAGTGGAGAAGATAAACTTCATCTAAAGACCATAACTACAGGCCATATAACCCCCATAGTAACATTCTGAAGCAATACACAGTTAATGGTCTCCCTTGATTAAATCTGGTAGGGGACTGTTGCTCTGTCTCTGTCCATTAGTACTGTAGCCTTACTTTTGATATGACTTTTATTTTTGCGTAATGTATTGAGGCACTGTTATTGTTTGTACCCTGGCAACTTTTATTGTGAAGGCAGTAGTTTTCTCAGAGGCACCGACCTGTGAGTGAGTAGAGTAAAGGTGCAGAGTGGATGTTTTTGACTCCTTAGCTGAATCTGTTGGACCGGAGAATTTCAACTACAAGTAATAGTGTTCCTTTGTAACCAATGATGTATACAAACCCTGGATTTCTGATGTAATGTTTTGGCCAGGCTTTGTAGCCACCGGTCGGCCATATTGGTACTCCCCAGTAGGAGCAGTCCTGCACAGGAATGAATGGAATTCCACAGTATTTCCATTAAATGTTTCAAGGGCAAAATTACATGTATTTAAGTATATTGTTATAAGTATAGTATATTGTTATATAGTATAAGGCTGTTTTTTCTATCTTTCAGCGCTCTATGCCCCCCCGGTGCCCGCCCCAGGCCCCATGGTTCCCCCAGCTAGCATGTTTGGCAACGTACCAGGGTACGAGGACACTTTAGCTGGCGGAGGAGGTAGGTGTTATTATCAGAACCCTCTAAAGATACTCAACATCATCATCGTGGCCATTTTATAATGTCTAAGATTCTTGAAAACATTTGGGGTGTTATTATGAATTTGAGTGAAGTCAGTCTCGTATTATAATGTTATGACTATTGACTGTTTAGAGATGAGCAAAATGTAAAAAACCCTTATGAAGTCATCAAGTGGGATCCCTGAGATCATTCATACCAGGTGAAAAACAATAGGATTCATCATAGAGTATCAGTATGCTCCGTTTTCATATTTAATCATTGATGAAAGTATGTTTGAACTACCTAATGCCTTTGTGTCTCTATAGGTGGATATCTCCCCCCACCGATGCCCTTGCACCCGAATCGGGATCCAGAGCCTGCACCCGTACAACAAGACTGGAAGTATGGACCCATCCCTAACATTACATTATGACATGGACACTAGGTTTAGAATGATGTTCCACACACACACACACACACACACACACACACACACACACACACACACACACACACACACACACACACACACACACACACACACACACACACACACACACACACACACACACACACACACACACACACACAGAGTAATAGATCCCTGTGTGAATCTAACCTTTTGGATTTCTTGCAACACGGTGTAGGGTGACGTTGCCCCCTAGATGCTTTGTGATTTCCCAACTAGTGGTTAAGGTTAGAAAGGAGGGGAAGCTGATCCTGAATCTGTACCTAGGGGAAACTTCACCCCGGAGCATGCTGTATAGCACTAGCCTTGTGCAACCAGACGGAATGCTATGCTCTCTTCGTTTGTGAGATCATTCTGCTTTAACAAGGCTAACATCAATTTGGATCAAAATTCTCTCAGGCCCGGGAGTGAAGTTTCCCGTAGGTACAGATCTAGAATCAGCTTCCCCTCTCTAATCCTAACCTTGAATATTAGTGGGGAAAATGCTAAATTGACCCAAGATTATTCTCTTAGACAATGTTGAGCGTTTTGCTCTGTCATCATGGCCTACTAGTCTGGACGACCATGTCTTTGTTCATTGATTAAATCTGTAGAGGACAGGGCACCATTAAGGGCTTTCCAGACACGAAGTGGCGGTGGATTGATTTTCAATAGAAAATCAGATAGAATTCTTGACCAGTAACTTGGGGTACTACAACAAGAGGTGTCGTCTTGCATTGACTAAGGGTGTCAACAATGCATTACCAGATAGGCAGTCAGGCTAGAGAAAGGGTGTCAACAATGCATTACCAGAATGGCAGTCAGGCTAGAGAAAGGGTGTCAACAATGCATTACCACATAGGCAGTCAGGCTAGAGAAAGGGTGTCAACAATGCATTATCAGAATGGCAGTCAGGCTAGAGAAAGGGTGTCAACAATGCATTACCAGATAGGCAGTCAGGCTAAACAAAGGGTGTCAACAATGCATTATCAGAATGGCAGTCAGGCTAGAGAAAGGGTGTCAACAATGCATTACCAGATAGGCAGTCAGGCTAAACAAAGGGTGTCAACAATGCATTACCAGAATGGCAGTCAGGCTAGAGAAAGGGTGTCAACAATGCATTACCAGATAGGCAGTCAGGCTAAACAAAGGGTGTCAACAATGCATTACCACATAGGCAGTCAGGCTAAACAAAGGGTGTCAACAATGCATTACCAGATAGGCAGTCAGGCTAAACAAAGGGTGTCAACAATGCATTACCAGAATGGCAGTCAGGCTAGAGAAAGGGTGTCAACAATGCATTACCAGATAGGCAGTCAGGCTAAACAAAGGGTGTCAACAACGCATTACCAGCCAACCCTGTTCTGGGGTGTCATCTTGATGAGGCTCACCTTCTCTCATATTGTCTAGCATCCCCTCCATCACTGAAGATGTGGCGCGGGAGCGTTTTATAATGTACGCGTCTGGTTACTGCTGCTATAACAATGCCCCCGCCAAGGATGGAGTGATCACTAACATGCAGGCGTTCAACACCTATCGGGTAACGGACCGTCCGTCTTTTCTTTTCAGTACATGTATTATTATAATGACTTAATATGTTTGTAGAATTAAGTACATTAAAACAATGTGTTGTTTCTTTTTCATGCTTAAAGAGGACAATATGTCAGGTGGAGCTACTGTTTTGCTCTCATCGCTAACCCCCCCCCCCCCCCCCCCCCACAATAATAGGGAAAATAAACTGATGCCCCACAACCTTATGTGCTTATTGTGTTTTTACTGTCCACAGTACCGTTTGGAGACATTCACAGAGTCTAGATCTACAGAGTGGGCCACCAAGCCTTATGAAGGTAAACTACACTACCCATCATGCTCCCTACCAGTTTTGGTTCATCCCCAGAACTTGGTAAACTACACTACCCATCATGCTCCCTACCAGAACTTGGTTCTTTCAGATACTTTGAGCGTTTGATTGAGTTGCCTGGGAGTGTCAGATGAGCGGGGTTTGTACTTCTGGGACTATGCCATTGATACCGTTGTGCCAGGCAAGCTCAGTCAAGTGCAGGGAAAACTATTTGAAAGAAAACCGATATTATTTGAACCCAGGTCTGCTTATAGTCATTACCATCTGTCCTTATATTCTTTCCCATTCAGGATCTCAGCAGTCCTTATGGATCCATTCAGGATCTCAGCAGTCCTTATGGATCCATTCAGGATCTCAGCAGTCCTTATGGATCCATTCAGGATCTCAGCAGTCCTTATGGATCCATTCAGGATCTCAGCAGTCCTTATGGATCTAACCATAACTTGTGTTTCCTGTACCTGACAGGTGAACCAGCAGACTTCTACACGCAGACTGCCCCCCGGCCGTGGGAAATCCCAGTGACAGGTCCCTCCCTGTTCCAAAACCACGAGGAGAACATAAAAGTCCCTTACACATCATCTAACAAGGTGTTTGTCTGTCTGTTTGAATCACAAAGGGTTATTTTCTATTGTGGCTGTATTCCAGGTTTGACTATAATTGGCCAGGAAAGGACAGATTTGTCATACTTTATTTTCAGACTTAGGTCTAAGAATAGATCAACAAGTAAGCTAGAAGAGAGGGTAAGATGTATGAGTGAGGTTTGGTTTGATGACGCTGTCTCTGTTTGTGCAGCCCTGCCACACTTGTAGTGCCTCTGGAAAGATGCCCTGCCATGAGTGCAATGGGTCTGGAACGGTAAGAACGCACACACACACACACACACACACACACACACACACACACACACACACACACACACACACACACACACACACACACACACACACACACACACACACACACACACACACACACACACACACACACACACACACACACACACACACACCTCTTTACAATTATCCATTGATTCTTCATTTAGAAAGCTTGTTGGGTCTGCAACGGATCTGGCAGACGGGGAGGAGATAGTCCCTGCAGCCAATGCAATGAAAGAGGAAAGGAGAAGTAAGTCATTCATTCATTCATTTTGAAATAATAATACAATGACAAAATACTCTTCAAAGACAATCTGCCTCTTTTTAAGGTGTACAGTACAGACATCTATACAGACTTATCTTATTGACTTGATGTTGTTTGTGTCTCTAGCTGCTCTAAATGTCATGGTAACGGGACTAAAGAATGTGAGACCTGCAAGGGCAAGCGGCAACTGTTGACCTACATCAACCTTAAAGTCGAGTGGTGAGTCCTTGGGATTTTTAAAATAAAATTATAAACTCATTAAGAGATTTATAATAAAAGTGTACATTTTTTAAGAAATGTTTATATAAAATTGTCAACTTTGACATGTTCATCAAATTGTGTAGTTAGTAATATAATTTTTATAAAATTGAAAACTTAAGAAGAGATTTTTAGTAAAATATTTTTAAATTAGGTAACATTTGTTTACTTATTAAGAGATTTATAGTAAACATTTAAACTTATTAAGATATTTTTTTGTATAGTTATATACAAAGAGATTACATTTAGAGACACAGAACAAAAATGATTGAATATGCAAAGTTGATTGTAATTGTAACTGCAACGCAATATGCACTTTTCCTAATGTGTTCACAATTTATCGTTTTTAGTTTATTTAAGTTGAATGGTGAGTTATGAGGTACACATGTTTCTGTAAATCATATCTTCTTATTAAGAGAGGATGGTTCGGAAACCAGAAAGGGTCATAAAATTTGGTATACAAATGGTGTACAACCATTTTATTATTTCAGGAAGGATAAGGTTGAGGACTGATATTATTTGAGGAAGGATAAGGTTGAGGACTGATATTATTTCAGGAAGGATAATGTTGAGGACTTATTATTTCAGGAAGGATAAGGTTGAGGACTTATTATTTCAGGAAGGATAATGTCGAGGACTGATATTATTTCAGGAAGGATAATGTTGAGGACTATGTTATTATTTCAGGAAGGATAATGTTGAGGACTATGTTATTATTTCAGGAAGGATAATGTTGAGGACTATGTTATTATTTCAGGAAGGATAATGTCGAGGACTGATATTATTTCAGGAAGGATAATGTTGAGGACTATGTTATTATTTCAGGAAGGATAATGTTGAGGACTATGTTATTATTTCAGGAAGGATAATGGTGAGGACTATGTTATTATTTCAGGAAGGATAATGTTGAGGACTATGTTATTATTTCAGGAAGAATAATGTTGAGGACTATGTTATTATTTCAGGAAGGATAATGTTGAGGACTATGTTATTATTTCAGGAAGGATAATGTTGAGGTCTATGTTATTAATTCAGGAAGGATAATGTTGAGGTCTATGTTATTCATTCAGGAAGGATAATGTTGAGGACTATGTTATTATTTCAGGAAGGATAATGTTGAGGACTATGTTATTATTTCAGGAAGGATAATGTTGAGGACTATGTTATTATTTCAGGAAGGATAATGTCGAGGACTGATATTATTTCAGGAAGGATAATGTTGAGGACTATGTTATTAATTCAGGAAGGATAATGTTGAGGTCTATGTTATTAATTCAGGAAGGATAATGTTGAGGACTATGTTATTATTTCAGGAAGGATAATGTTGAGGACTATGTTATTATTTCAGGAAGGATAATGTTGAGGACTATGCTATTATTTCAGGAAGGATAATGGCGAGGACTGATATTATTTCAGGAAGGATAATGTTGAGGACTATGTTATTATTTCAGGAAGGATAATGTTGAGGACTATGTTATTATTTCAGGAAGGATAATGTTGAGGACTATGTTATTATTTCAGGAAGGATAATGTTGAGGACTATGTTATTATTTCAGGAAGGATAATGTTGAGGTCTATGTTATTAATTCAGGAAGGATAATGTTGAGGTCTATGTTATTAATTCAGGAAGGATAATGTTGAGGACTATGTTATTATTTCAGGAAGGATAATGTTGAGGACTATGTTATTATTTCAGGAAGGATAATGTTGAGGACTATGTTATTATTTCAGCAAGGATAATGTTGAGGACTATGTTATTATTTCAGCAAGGATAATGTCGAGGACTATGTTATTATTTCAGGAAGGATAATGTTGAGGACTATGTTATTATTTCAGGAAGGATAATGTTGAGGACTATGTTATTATTTCAGGAAGGATAATGTTGAGGACTATGTTATTATTTCAGGAAGGATAATGTTGAGGACTATGTTATTATTTCAGGAAGGATAATGTTGAGGACTATGTTATTATTTCAGGAAGGATAATGTTGAGGTCTATGTTATTAATTCAGGAAGGATAATGTTGAAGACTGATATTATTTCAGGAAGGATAATGTTGAGGATTTTGTTGTTATTTCAGGAAGAATAATGTTGAAGACTATGTTGTGGAGCAGAACAGTGGGCTGGAGGTTAACAATCTGAGCAATGTGACGGGAAAGACACTCTTCAAAAACGCCCAGTACATGGTAAGGAAGGAACAAAACAGACTGGGTGCATTCATTAGTGATCACCGTAGCAAAAATGCTTTGCAACCAAACATTTTTTTGCAATAAAAACAAACATTTCTTATTGGACATGTTTTGACCCTGCTTTACAAGGTCAGTCCCTCCTGGAAACCATTTAAAAACGTTGAAATGTCTCTCTGCTCCCCTGCTTAACTACAACTTCTGTTTAAGAACAAAACAGAACTCAACAGCTTTTAAGTCATGTGGCAGAGCGTTTAGAGTAAACGGTTTTCGTTCCAAAATGTTTTACTACAGTGCAAAACGTTTGCCCTTGTTAGGTTCCCCTTAGTAAACTAAGCAACACATGTGACATTTTAGTATTTTTTTTCTATTGGTTAAATAAAAAAAAAATATTCTCTGACATATTACGGAAATGTTGTGTGTGACATCATCACATTCCTCTGTTCATCAGCTGTATCCAGTGTATGGCTTCCCAGATCCGTCTTTATCCCAGGCTTCAGACCGTTTGGTTAGAGAACACCAGGCTAAATACTCCCAGAACTCTCGCATCCTTCAACAGGTACAATATTTGTTATACCAGCGGTTCTCAAACCTCTGGGACCCGCAGCCGTTCCATGTATTTGAACTATTCCAAAAGTAGCGCACCTAATTCAAGTTGTAAACGAATTATCAAGCCCTTGACTAGTTGAATCAAGTGAGTTAGTTCAGGACTACAACCGAGGAGAGGTTTGAGAACAACTGTGTTACAGTAACAGGTACAGTACAGGCAACTTTACAAGCAGAAGTTATAATATTTGTACACAGGATATGACAACATCTGTTAGCCATGTTTCTCAACTTTAAACCCTTTTGGGGGTGGTTTTCCGTACACTGATTAAGCCTAGTACTGGACTTAAAAGTAAACTCGTTGGAGAGTCTTCATTTAAAATGCATTTTAGTCCCGGATTAGGCTTCATCTGTGTACAGGAAACCAGGAAACCGCCCCTTTGAGCCCCATACTGCTTATTGATGATCACCTGTCAATCAACTAATAAGATAAATGGTCTCACTCTTCTGTTGTTGTTTCAGCAACAAACCATCGAGTTGATTCCCATCACCAAGGTGACCTACAAGTGGAAGGGAGGCATCCATGTTTACTATATCTATGGGAACGAACACCAGGTCAAAGTTCCTGACTACCCTGCCACCTGCTGCTGCTCTATCATGTAACCAGTCAAGCCAGCCAGCCAGCCAGCCAGCCAGCCAGCCAGCCACTTAACCATACCCCTTTTGGTGGATGCGTCACCAGGCCAACCCAATACAGCCTTGACTCGACTTAGTTCAGCTCAGTATGAAAAAAGGTTGTGTTTATCAGTTAGCTAGTTAGTTAGTTAGTTAGCTAGTTAGTTAGGTAGGTATTGTAGGTAGTTCTTTAGGGCCTTTTACCCTCTCAGGTGTTTAGGGCTAAGTGTATTCTGATCAGTATACTTCATGTTGTTGTTTATTTTTATAATAATTAATGCAGCCCTGGAATTTCAGGAATTTGTTTTTTGTTTCAACTTTCAATTTTTCACAAGTAAATTACTTTATGCAAATATCTTTTTTTTATTGTTCAGAAATGTGGTGGGTACTCTCTTCGTTCGCTGGACTTTATCCTGCTAACTGTTCCAAATGTCCGAACTGAATTTGATAAAAGGTATTTTATGTACACTGCGCCATCGTCTTGGAACACCTTATAAAATAATTTTAAACTAGAAGAACTTGTCCCGATTGGTGTTTTTTAAATCACTGATGAAGGATTTTGAGGCTGATTCCCTGACCTGTCAATGTTTTTAATTTGCTGTTTTTGATTTTGTTATACTCTTGTGAATTCTATGGTCTTTACTAGATTACTTGTAGTTTTTCATGTTGTTTCTGTCATTTTTGTAATGACTTGGTGCTGCCTATCTTGGCCAGGACGCTCTTGAAAAATAGATTTTAAATCTCTATGAGCCCTTCCTGGTTAAATAAAAAATAAAATAAATATAGAAAAACTAAAGGCTATTGAAGGAAATTGCTGCATTTCTGATTCATTCTTGTTACATATACTTTAGTACAGTCAATAAAGAGAAGGTGTTAATCTTATTCGATAATGAAATACTGATATATGTGAAAAATCATTCAAACTTCAAAGAGAAAAGTTAATTTACAGTGGGGAGAACAAGTATTTGATACACTGACGATTTAGCAGGTTTTCCTACTTACAAAGCATGTAGAGGTCTGTCATTTTTATCATAGGTACACTTCAACTGTGAGAGACGGAATCTAAAACAAAAATCCAGAAATTCACATTGTATGATTTGTAAGTAATTCATTTGCATTTTATTATTTGTCTGGGTAGCCATTTGATTAGATGTTCAGGAGTCTTATGTCTTGGGGGTAGAAGCTGTTTAGAAGCCTCATGGACCTAGACTTGGTGCTCCGGTACTGCTTGCCATGCAGTAGCAGAGAGTCTATGACTAGGGTGGCTGGAGTCTTTCACAATTTTTAGGGCCTTCTGACACCGCCTGTTATAGAGGTCCTGGATGGCAGGAAGTTTGGCCCCGGTGATGTACTGGGCCGTACGCACTACCCTCTGTAGTGCCTTGAGGTTGGAGGCCGAGCAGTTGACATACCAGGCAGTGATGCAACCAGTCAGGATGCTCTCGATGGTGCAGCTGTAGAACCTTTTGAGGATCTGAGGACCCATGCCAAATCTTTTCAGTTTCCTGAGGGGGAATAGGTTTTGTCGTGCCCTCTTCAGGACTGTCTTGCTGTCCTTTGACCATGTTAGTTTGTTGGTGATGTGGACACCAAGGAACTTGAAGCTCTCAACCTGCTCCACTACAGCCCCGTCGATGAGAATGGGGGCGTGCTCAGTCCTCCTTTTCCTGTAGTCCACAATCATCTCCTTTGTCTTGACCACGTTGAGGGAGAGGTTGCTGTCCTTGCATCACACTGCCAGGTCTCTGACCTCCTACGTATAGGCTGTCTCGTCGTTGTCGGTGGTCAGGCCTACCACTGTTGTGTCATCAGCAAACTTAATGATGGTGTTGGAGTCGTGCCTGGCCGTGCAGTCATGAGAGAACAGGAAGTACAGGAGGGGACTGAGCACGTACCCCTGAGGGGCTCCTGTGTTGAGGATCAGCGGGGCGGATGTGTTGTTGCCTACCCTTACCACCTGGGACCGGCCCGCCAGGAAGTTCAGGATCCAGTTGCAGAGGGAGGTGTTTACGGGGACATTATCATGCTGGAACAGGAAAGGGCAGTCCCCAAACTGTTGCAACAAAGTTGGGAGCACAGAATTGTCTAGAATGTCATTGTTTGCTGTAGGTTTAAGATTTCCCTACACTGGAACTAAGGGGCCTAGCCCGCACAATAAAAAATTATTCATCCTCTACCAAACTTTACAGTTGGCACTATGCATTGGGGCAGGTAGCGTTCTCCTGGCATCCGCCAAACCCAGATTCGTCCGACTGACTGCCAGATGGCGAAGCGTAATTCATCACTCCAGAGAATGCGTTTCCACCGCTCCAGAGTCCAATGGCGGCAAGCTTTACACCACTCCAGCCGACGCTTGGTATTGCGCATGGTGATCTTAGGCTTGTGTGCGGCTGCTCGGCCATGGAAACACAGTTCTTGTGCTGACGTTGCTTCCAGAGGCAGTTTGGAACTCGGTAGTGAGTGTTGCAACCGAGGACAGACGTTTTTTACACGCTACGTGCTTCAGCACTCAGCAGTCCCATTCTGTGAGCTTGTGTTGTCTACCACTTTGCAGCTGAGCCATTGTTGCTGCTGGACGTTTCCACTTCACAATAACAGCACTTAGAGTTGACTGGGGCAGCTCTAGCAGGTCACGTTGAAAGACCCTGAGCTCTTCACTAAGGCCATTCTACTGCCAATGTTTGTCTATGGAGATTGCATGGCGGTGTGCTCGATTTTATACACCTGTCAGCAACCAGTGTGGCTGAAATAGCCGAAGCCACTAATTTTAAGGCTTGTCTACATACTTTTGGCCAGGTAGGTCTGTCTGTCTGCTTGTTCCTTGTATACAGTAGGCCTACAACACCTTCCCAAAGTATTCATACCCCTTGACTTATTCCATATTTTGTTGTGTTACAGCCTGACTTCAAAATGAATAAAACACAAACGGTCTTAACCATCGACACACAATACCCCATAATGACAAAGTGAAAACATGTTTTTAGAAATTGTGATAGAAATGTTACTGTGTGTATGTGATCGTATGTTTAGCATTCTGCTGCTTTTGTAATGACCCGTCTTGGTTGGGTTCATGCTAGTGACTGGTTGACTGCACAGAGGAAACAACACAATCAACTCATAAGCAATTTGGCAGAACATTGATCTGGGAACTACAACGAGTGACACGATATCTCAGCTTCAAGGTAAGAAGCCTGGTGTGGTATCAGTTAGTCACATACAGGAACCAACCATGCTTATAACTTGTTTGTTGCAAACAGGATGCACGTTTTGGAATATTTGTATTCTTTATAGGCTTCCTTCTTTTCACTCTGTCATTTAGGTTAGCATTGTGGAGTAACTACAATGTTGTTCCTACAATGTTGTTGATCTATCCTCAGTTTTCTCCTATCAGTCATTAAACTCTGTAACTGTTTTAAAGTCATGGTGAAATCCCTGAGAGGTTTCCTTCCTCTCCGGCAACTGAGTTAGGAAGGACGCCTGTATCTTTGTCGTGACTGGGGTGTATTGATACACCGTCCAAAGTGTAATTAATAACTTCAACATGCTCAAAGAGATATTCAATGTCTGCTTACCAACAGGCGCCCTTCTTTGTGAGGCATTAGAAAACCCCCGTGGTCTTTTGTGGTTAAATCTGTGTTTGAAATTCACTGCTCGACTGAGGGACCTTACAGATAATTGTATGTGTGGGGTACAGAGATGAGATAGTCATTCAAAAATCATGTTTAACGCTATTTCACACAGACTGAATCTATGCAACTTATTATGTGACTTGTTAAGCACATTTTTACTCCTGAATTAATTTAGGATTGCCATAACAAAGGGGTTGACATTTCATTTTTTCATTTTTTATTAAAACAATTAAAATGTAAAAATGTTCTACTTTGACATTGTGGGGTATTGTGTGTAGGCCTGTGACACAACATGTCAATGTAAACCCTGTTAAGACTGTAACACAACATGTCAATGTAAACCCTGTTAAGACTGTAACACAACATGTCAATGTAAACCCTGTTAAGACTGTAACACAACATGTCAATGTAAACCCTGTTAAGACTGTAACACAACATGTCAATGTAAACCCTGTTAAGACTGTAACACAACATGTCAATGTAAACCCTGTTAAGACTGTAACACAACATGTCAATGTAAACCCTGTTAAGACTGTAACACAACATGTCAATGTAAACCCTGTTAAGACTGTAACACAACATGTCAATGTAAACCCTGTTAAGACTGTAACACAACATGTCAATGTAAACCCTGTTAAGACTGTAACACAACATGTCAATGTAAACCCTGTTAAGACTGTAACACAACATGTCAATGTAAACCCTGTTAAGACTGTAACACAACATGTCAATGTAAACCCTGTTAAAACTGTAACACACCATGTCAATGTAAACCCTGTTAAGACTGTAACACAACATGTCAATGTAAACCCTGTTAAGACTGTAACACAACATGTCAATGTAAACCCTGTTAAGACTGTAACACAACGTGTCAATGTAAACCCTGTTAAGACTGTAACACAACATGTCAATGTAAACCCTGTTAAGACTGTAACACAACATGTCAATGTAAACCCTGTTAAGACTGTAACACAACATGTCAATGTAAACCCTGTTAAGACTGTAACACAACATGTCAATGTAAACCCTGTTAAGACTGTAACACAACGTGTCAATGTAAACCCTGTTAAGACTGTAACACAACGTGTCAATGTAAACCCTGTTAAGACTGTAACACAACATGTCAATGTAAACCCTGTTAAGACTGTAACACAACATGTCAATGTAAACCCTGTTAAGACTGTAACACAACATGTCAATGTAAACCCTGTTAAGACTGTAACACAACATGTCAATGTAAACCCTGTTAAGACTGTAACACAACATGTCAATGTAAACCCTGTTAAGACTGTAACACAACATGTCAATGTAAACCCTGTTAAGACTGTAACACAACATGTCAATGTAAACCCTGTTAAGACTGTAACACAACATGTCAATGTAAACCCTGTTAAGACTGTAACACAACATGTCAATGTAAACCCTGTTAAGACTGTAACACAACAAAATGGGGAAAGAGTCAAGGGGTTTGAATAGTTTCTGAAGACACTGTACATCCTCTTGGTTTTGTGCTGCAGTATGGGTCCTGCTTTTCAGACCACTCTTCCATCTCTATTCTATTGGATTATCTTTCACTTAACTTGATGCAAGCCCCACCCTACAGTAGTACTCTCTGTCTCAGTGATGTATTTTTAGGCACATTGTATGAATGCTAATCAAGCTTTACTTCCCAGCCTTCTCCTGCTGCCATCCGTTATCACAGTGTGTTGATCTAGGGCTAAAGCATGGATCTAGCAACACCAAGGTTACGGGTTTAATTCCTGCAGAGATCACACATACACATGCTAAAAATGCTTTTGTCCTTACTGTACATTGAGTAGGATAAAGGCCTCTGGTAACTGACATGTTACAGTATATATATTATCTTAAATCCACATCTCATAACAGTGCACTACTTTTGAACAGAGCTGTATAGGCCCTGGTTATAAGTAGGTGGTGCTGTGTAGTGCACTACTTTTGAACAGAGCTGTATAGGCCCTGGTTATTAGTAGGTGGTGCTGTGTAGTGCACTACTTTTGAACAGAGCTGTATAGGCCCTGGTTATTAGTAGGTGGTGCTGTGTATTGCACTACTTTTGAACAGAGCTGTATAGGCCCTGGTTATTAGTAGGTGGTGCTGTGTAGTGCACTACTTTTGAACAGAGCTGTATAGGCCCTGGAATGGAAATCTATTGCCACGTTTCCCTTTGATTCTTACACATGGGTATCAAATCACTGTGCATGATGTTTTGCGCAAACGTATAACAAAGGCGCCTAAGTATTACACACTGTATTGTGTTCTGTACTAAGTACTACACACCGTATTGTGTTCTGTACTAAGTACTACACACTGTATTGTGTTCTGTACTAAGTACTACACACTGTTTTGTGTCCTGTACTAAGTACTACACACTGTTTTGTGTCATGTACTAAGTACTACACACTGTACTGTGTTCTGTACTAAGTACTACACACTGTATTGTGTTCTGTACTAAGTACTACACACTGTATTGTGTTCTGTACTAAGTACTACACACTGTATTGTGTTCTGTACTAAGTATTACATACTCTTTGTGTCCTGTACTAAGTATTACATACTCTTTGTGTCCTGTACTAAGTACTACACACTGTATTGTGTTCTGTACTAAGTAATACACACTGTATTGTGTTCTGTACTAAGTATTACATACTCTTTGTGTCCTGTACTAAGTATTACATACTCTTTGTGTCCTGTACTAAGTACTACACACTGTATTGTGTTCTGTACTAAGTACTACACCCTGTATTGTGTCCTGTACTAAGTACTACACACTGTATTGTGTTCTGTACTAAGTACTACACACTGTATTGTGTTCTGTACTAAGTACTACACACTGTATTGTGTTCTGTACTAAGTACTACTGTCACGCCCTGACCATAGTTTGCTTTGTATGTTTCTATGTTTTGTTTAGTCAGGGTGTGATCTGAGTGGGCATTCTATGTTGTATGTCTAGTTTGTCTATTTCTATGTGTTTGGCCTGATATGGTTCTCAATCAGAGGCAGGTGTTAGTCGTTGTCTCTGATTGGGAACCATATTTAGTTAGCCTGTTTTGTATTGTGGGTTGTGGGTGATTGTTTCTGTTCCTGTGTTTGGTGTTCACTATTCGGGACGGTTGCGTCTTCGTTCATTTGTCGGTTTATTGTTTTGTTCTTGGTTTCAAGTATTCTAATTAAAATGAATACACACCACGCTGCATTTTGGTCCTCCTCTCTTTCGTCCGACGAAGAACGTGACAACTACACACTGTATTGTGTTCTGTACTAAGTACTACACCCTGTATTGTGTCCTGTATTAAGTACTACACACTCTATTGTGTCCTATACTAAGTACTACACACTGTATTGTGTTATGTACTAAGTACTACACCCTGTATTGTGTCCTGTATTAAGTACTACACACTCTATTGTGTCCTGTACTAAGTACTACACCCTGTATTGTGTTATGTACTAAGTACTACACACTGTATTGTGTTCTGTACTAAGTACTACACACTGTATTGTTTTCTGTACTAAGTACTACACACTGTATTGTTTTCTGTACTAAGTACTACACCCTGTATTGTGTCCTGTACTAAGTATTACATACTCTTTGTGTCTTGTACTAAGTACTACACACTGTATTGTGTCTTGTACTAAGTACTACTGTCACACCCTGGCCTTTGTTATATTGATTTTCTTTATTAGTTTAGTTAGGTCAGGGTGTGACATGGGGGATGTTTGTGTGTTTTGTCTAGTTTAGGGTGTGTGTATTGTTTAGGGGGTTTTGTAGAGTGTATGGGGTTGTGTTCAGTAGAGAGGTTTAGGAAAGTCTATGGTTGCCTGGTTTGGTTCTCAATCAGAGACAGCTGTTTATTGTTGTCTCTGATTGGGAGCCATATTTAAGGCAGCCATAGGCTTTAGGTGATTGTGGGTAATTGTCTATGTTCTATGTTGCATGTGTGCACTTAGTCTTTTATAGCTTCACGTTTGTTGTTTTGTTTTCGTTCGTTTTCGTCTTCCAATAAAAGAAGATGTATTTTTCACACGCTGCGCCTTAGTCCACTCATTGTCCTTTAGACGATCGTGACAACTACACACTGTATTGTTTTCTGTACTAAGTACTACACACTGTATTGTTTTCTGTACTAAGTACTACACACTGTATTGTGTTCTGTACCAAGTACTACACCCTGTATTGCGTCCTGTACTAAGTATTACACACTCTTTGTGTCCTGTACTAAGTACTACACACTGTATTGTTTTCTGTACTAAGTACTACACACTGTATTGCGTCCTGTACTAAGTACTACACACTGTATTATGTTCTGTACTAAGTACTACACACTGTATTGCGTTCTGTACTAAGTACTACACACTGTATTGTGTCCTGTACTAAGTACTACACACTGTATTGTTTTCTGTACTAAGTACTACACCCTGTATTGTGTCCTGTACTAAGTATTACACACTCTTTGTGTCCTGTACTAAGTACTACACACTGTATTGCGTTCTGTACTAAGTACTACACACTGTATTGTGTCCTGTACTAAGTACTACACACTGTATTGTTTTCTGTACTAAGTACTACACCCTGTATTGTGTCCTGTACTAAGTATTACACACTCTTTGTGTCCTGTACTAAGTACTACACCCTGTATTGTGTCCTGTACTAAGTATTACACACTCTTTGTGTCCTGTACTAAGTACTACACACTGTATTGTGTCCTGTACTAAGTACTACACACTCTTTGTGTCCTGTACTAAGTACTACACACTCTTTGTATCCTGTACTAAGTACTACACACTGTATTGTGTTCTGTACTAAGTACTACACACTGTATTGTGTTCTGTACTAAGTACTACACCCTGTATTGTGTTCTGTACTAAGTACTACACACTGTATTGTTTTCTGTACTAAGTACTACACCCTGTATTGTGTTCTGTACTAAGTATTACACACTCTTTGTGTCCTGTACTAAGTACTACACCCTGTATTGTGTTCTGTACTAAGTATTACACACTCTTTGTGTCCTGTACTAAGTACTACACCCTGTATTGTGTCCTGTACTAAGTACTACACACTGTATTGTTTTCTGTACTAAGTACTACACCCTGTATTGTGTTCTGTACTAAGTACTACACCCTGTATTGTGTCCTGTACTAAGTACTACACACTCTTTGTGTCCTGTACATGCAGTACGTGTGTGTTTTCCAACAGAGTTTGCAGCACGTGTCCAACCATCTGGGTCTAGGAGCTCCTCCATATTAACTGAGTCTGTGTAACTTCTGGGTCATGTGAGGACTAACTAGTTTCCTCTAACAGTGTTTACACAGCAAGTTAATGGTAATACAATGAATGTATGTAAATATACCACAATAGTTACTAATAATTGGATTATTATCTAAGATTTATTGGTTAACAATATATAAATGGGTCCGTTTCTCAGCTCAACTCTCCCACCTTCCAGTTCTTGTTTTGTTTAAAACTCGCCTGACTGAACTGAAGGGTGCCACTCCTGAGCCTAGACCTTTCAAATCCAACATCATCCAGAGATCCTGGGTCATGAGAAGAGGAGTGTTGGTGGATGACAATATAGCTTCCGGTCCTCTCCCTCCCGAGGGAATGTCTGTTTTTCCTGTGGGAGAGAAGGAACGCTGTCCAGTCCTCTACTCCCCTCTAAACCCATTTCCATGACTTTGCATAATTGAGAGAGTTTTCAATGATAACTCTATTTGATCCGTTACAAAACGACAGTTTTCAACAGAGCATTTGTATATTTTTGTGTCTCTATTATGCAGTTATATTTCTGTGGTTATACAGTCGTCGCCAAAAGTTTTGAGAATGACACAAATATGAATTTTCACAAAGTCTGCTGCCTCAGTGTCTTTAGATATTTTTGTCATATGTTACTATGGAATACTGAAGTATAATTACAAGCATTTCATAAGTGTCAAAGGATTTTATTGACAATTACATGAAGTTGATGCAAAGAGTCAATATTTGCAGTGTTGACCCTTCTTTTTCAAGACCTCTGCAATCCGCCCTGTCATGCTGTCAATTAACTTCTGGGCCACATCCTGACTGATGGCAGCCCATTCTTGCATAATCAATGCTTGGAGTTTGTCAGAGTTTGTCGGTTTTTGTTTGTCCACCCGCCTCTTGAGGATTGACCACAAATTCCCAATGGGATTAAGGTCTGGGGAGTTTCCTGGCCATGGACCCAAAATATCTATGTTTTGTTCTCCGAGCCACTTAGTTATCACTTTTGCCTTATGGCAAGGTGCTCCATCATGGTGGAAAAGGCATTGTTCGTCACCAAACTGTTCCTGGATGGTTGGGAGAAGTTGCTCTTGGAGGATGTGTTGGTATCATTCTACATTCATTGCTGTGTTCTTAGGCAAAATTGTGAGTGAGCCCACTCCCTTGGCTGAGAAGCAACCCCACACATGAATGGTCTCAGGATGCTTTACTGTTGGCATGACACTGGACTCATGGTTGCGCTCACCTTGTCTTCTCCGGACAAGCTTTTTTCCAAATGCCCCAAAGAATCGGAAAGGGGATTTGTCAGAGAAAATGACTTTACCCCAGTCCTCAGCAGTCCAATCCCTGTACCTTTTGCAGAATATCAGTCTGTCCCTGATGTTTTTCCTGGAGAGAAGTGGCTTCTTTGATGCCCTTGAAACCAGGCCATCCTCAAAAAAGTATTCGCCTCACTGTGCGTGCAGATGCACTCACACCTGCCTGCTGCCATTCCTGAGCAAGCTCTGTACTGGTGGTGCCCCGATCCCGTAGCTGAATCAACTTTAGGAGAAACATTCGTTCCAGTCATTGGCAGCAGAGAACTGGAAGGAAAGGCAGCCAAAGGAGGTGTTGGCTTTGGGGGTGACTAGTGAGATATACCTGCTGGAGCGCGTGCTACGGGTGGGTGTTGTTATGGTGACCAGTGAGATATACCTGCTGGAGCGCGTGCTACGTGTGGGTGTTGTTATGGCGACCAGTGAGCTGAGATGAGCTTTACCTAGCAAAGACTTATAGATGACCTGGAGCCAGTGGGTCTGGCGACGAATATGTAGCTGATGAGAGCATATGTATGTAGCCGATGAGAGCATACAGGTCGCAGTGGTGGGTAGTATATGGGGCTTTGCTGACAAAACGGATGGCACTGTGATAGACTGCATCCAGTTTGCTGGGTAGAGTGTTGGAGGCTATTTTGTAAATGACATCGCCGAAGTCGAGGATCGGTAGGATAGTCAGTTTTACGAGGGTATGATTGGCAGCATGAGTGAAGGAGGCTTTGTTGAGAAATAGGAAGCCAATTCTAGATTTAATTTTGGATTGGAGATGCTTAAAGTGAGTCTGGAAGGAGAGTTTACAGTCTAACCAGACACCTAGGTATTTGTAGTTGCTCACATATTCAAAGTCAGAACCGTCCAGAGTAGTGATGCTAGTCGGGCATGCGGTGCGGGCAGCAATCGGTTGAAGAGCATGCATTTAGTTTTACTAGTGTTTAAGAGCAGTTGGAGGTCACGGAAGGAGTGTTGTATGGCATTGAAGCTCATTTGGAGGTTTGTTAACACAGTGTCCAAAGAAGGGCCAGATGTATACATAATGGCGTCTACCATGGACATGGCAACAAGACCTGCCCCACCTACCATGGGCATGTAAATAAGACCTGCCCCACCTACCATGGACATGGCAACAAGACCTGTCCGACCTACCATGTACATGGCAACAAGACCTGTCCCACCTACCATGGACATGGCAACAAGACCTGTCCCACCTACCATGGACATGGCAACAAGACCTGTCCCACCTACCATGGACATGTAAACAAGACCTGCCCCACCTACCATGGGCATGGCAACAAGACCTGTCCCACCTACCATGGACATGGCAACAAGACCTGTCCTACCTACCATGGACATGGCAACAAGACCTGTCCCACCTACCATGGACATGGCAACAAGACTTGTCCCACCTACCATGGGCATGGCAACAAGACCTGTCCCACCTACCATGGACATGGCAACAAGACCTGTCCCACCTACCATGGACATGGCAACAAGACCTGTCCCACCTACCATTGACATGGCAACAAGACCTGTCCCACCTACCATGGACATGGCAACAAGACCTGTCCCACCTACCATGGACATGGCAACAAGACCTGTCCCACCTACCATGGACATGGCAACAAGACTTGTCCCACCTACCATGGACATGGCAACAAGACCTGTCCCACCTACCATGGACATGGCAACAAGACCTGTCCCACCTACCATGGACATGACAACAAGACCTGTCCCACCTACCATGGACATGGCAACAAGACTTGTCCCACCTACCATGGACATGGCAACAAGACCTGTCCCACCTACCATGGACATGGCAACAAGACCTGTCCCACCTACCATGGACATGGCAACAAGACCTGTCCCACCTACCATGGACATGGCAACGAGACCTGTCACACCTACCATGGACATGGCAACAAGACCTGTCCCACCTACCATGGACATGGCAACAAGACCTGTCCCACCTACCATGGACATGGCAACGAGACCTGTCACACCTACCATGGACATGGCAACGAGACCTGTCCCACTTACCATGGACATGGCAACAAGACCTGTCCCACCTACCATGGACATGGCAACAAGACCTGTCCCACCTCCCATGGACATGGCAACAATACCTGTCCCACCTCCCATGGACATGGCAACAAGACCTGTCCCACCTACCATGGACATGGCAACAAGACCTGTCCCACCTACCATGGACATGTAAACAAGACCTGCCCCACCTACCATGGACATGGCAACAAGACCTGTCCCACCTACCATGGACATGTAAACAAGACCTGCCCCACCTACCATGGACATGGCAACACGAACCTCATGCACTATATTCAGCTTACCATCACATGGTAACTGAGCTGGACTGAGCTGTACTCTGCTCTACTCCACTCTGCTCTAATCTAATCTGCTCTACTCTGCTCTACTCTACTCCGCTCTACTCTGCTCTACTCCACTCTGCTCTACTCCACTCTACTCTGCTCTACTCCACTCTGCTCTACTCCACTCTACTCTGCTGTACTCTACTCTGCTCTACTCCACTCTGCTCTACTCCGCTCTACTCTGCTCTACTCCACTCTGCTCTACTCCACTCTACTCTGCTGTACTCTACTCTGCTCTACTCCACTCTGCTCTACTCCACTCTACTCTGCTCTACTCCACTCTGCTCTACTCCACTCTACTCTGCTGTACTCTACTCTGCTCTACTCCACTCTGCTCTACTCCACTCTACTCTGCTGTACTCTACTCTGCTCTACTCTACTCTGCTCTACTCCACTCTGCTCTACTCCACTCTACTCCGCTCTACTCTGCTCTACTCCACTCTGCTCTACTCCACTCTACTCTGCTCTACTCCACTCTGCTCTACTCCACTCTACTCTGCTCTGCTCTGCTCTACTCCACTCTGCTCTACTCCACTCTACTCCGCTCTACTCTGCTCTGCTCTACTCTGCTCTGCTCTGCTCTACTCTGCTCTACTCCACTCTGCTCTACTCCACTCTACTCTGCTGTACTCTACTCTGCTCTACTCTACTCTGCTCTACTCCACTCTGCTCTACTCCACTCTACTCCGCTCTACTCTGCTCTACTCTGCTCTGCTCTGCTCTACTCTACTCTGCTCTGCTCTACTCCACTCTGCTCTACTCTACTCTACTCTGCTCTGCTCTACTCTGCTCTACTCTGCTCTACTCTGCTCTACTACGCTCTGCTCTACTCTACTGTACACTACTCTGCTCTACTCTGCTCTACTCTACTCTGCTCTGCTCTACTCTGCTCTGCTCTACTCTGCTCTGCTCTGCTCTACTCTGCTCTACTCCACTCTGCTCTACTACGCTCTGCTCTACTCTACTCTACTCTGCTCTACTCTGCTCTACTCTGCTCTGCTCTACTCTGCTCTGCTCTACTCTGCTCTGCTCTACTCTACTCTGCTCTGCTCTACTCTGTTCTACTCTACTCTACTCTGCTCTACTCTGCTCTACTCTACTCTGCTCTGCTCTACTCTGCTCTACTCTGCTCTACTCTGCTCTACTCTGCTCTGCTCTACTCTGCTCTGCTCTACTCTGCTCTGCTCTACTCTACTCTGCTCTGCTCTACTCTGCTCTACTCTACTCTACTCTACTCTGCTCTGCTCTACTTTGCTCTACTCTACTCTGCTCTGCTCTACTCTGCTCTGCTCTACTACGCTCTGCTCTACTCTACTCTACTCTGCTCTGCTCTACTACGCTCTGCTCTACTCTACTCTACTCTGCTCTGCTCTACTCTGCTCTACTCTACTCTACTCTACTCTACTCTACTCTGCTCTACTCCACTCTGCTCTACTCTGCTCTGCTCTACTCTGCTCTGCTCTGCTCTACTCTGCTCTACTCCACTCTGCTCTACTCTACTCTACTCTGCTCTGCTCTACTCTGCTCTGCTCTGCTCTGCTCTACTCTGCTCTACTCCACTCTGCTCTACTCTACTCTACTCTGCTCTACTACGCTCTGCTCTACTCTACTCTACTCTGCTCTACTCCACTCTGCTCTGCTCTGCTCTGCTCTACTCTGCTCTGCTCTACTCTACTCTACTCTGCTCTGCTCTACTACGCTCTGCTCTACTCTACTCTGCTCTGCTCTACTCTGCTCTGCTCTACTCTACTCTGCTCTGCTCTACTCTGCTCTACTCTACTCTACTCTACTCTACTCTGCTCTACTACGCTCTGCTCTACTCTACTCTGCTCTACTCCACTCTGCTCTGCTCTGCTCTACTCTACTCTACTCTACTCTACTCTACTCTACTCTACTCTACTCTACTCTGCTCTACTACGCTCTGCTCTACTCTACTCTACTCTGCTCTACTCCACTCTGCTCTGCTCTACTCTACTCTACTCTACTCTACTCTACTCTGCTCTACTACGCTCTGCTCTACTCTACTCTGCTCTGCTCTGCTCTGCTCTACTCTACTCTGCTCTGCTCTACTCTACTCTACTCTACTCTACTCTACTCTACTCTACTACGCTCTGCTCTACTCTACTCTGCTCTGCTCTACTACGCTCTGCTCTACTCTACTCTACTCTGCTCCGCTCCGCTCCGCTCCGCTCTGCTCTGCTCTACTCTACTCTACTCTACTCTGCTCTGCTCTGCTCTGCTCTACTACGCTCTGCTCTACTCTACTCTGCTCTGCTCTACTCTGCTCTACTCTGCTCTGCTCTACTCTACTCTGCTCTGCTCTACTCTGCTCTGCTCTGCTCTACTCTGCTCTACTCTGCTCTGCTCTACTACGCTCTGCTCTACTCTGCTCTACTCTACTCTACTCTACTCTGCTCTACTCTACTCTACTCTACTCTGCTATGCTCTACTCTGCTCTGCTCTACTCCACTCTGCTCTGCTCTACTCCACTCTGCTCTACTCTACTCTACTCTGCTCTGCTCTGCTCTGCTCTACTACGCTCTGCTCTGCTCTACTACGCTCTGCTCTACTCTACTCTACTCTACTCTACTCTGCTCTGCTCTACTCTGCTCTGCTCTACTCTACTCTGCTCTAATCTACTCTACTCTGCTCTGCTCTACTCTGCTCTACTCCACTCTGCTCTACTCTACTCTACTCTGCTCTGCTCTACTCTGCTCTGCTCTACTCTACTCTACTCTACTCTGCTCTGCTCTACTCTGCTCTACTACGCTCTGCTCTACTCCACTCTACTCTACTCTGCTCTACTCCACTCTACTCTACTCTACTCTACTCTACTCTGCTCTACTCCACTCTGCTCTACTCTGCTCTGCTCTGCTCTACTCTACTCTACTCCCCTCTACTCCACTCTACTCTACTCTACTCTGCTCTACTCCACTCTACTCTGCTCTACTCTACTCTGCTCTACTCCACTCTACTCTGCTCTACTCTACTCTGCTCTACTCCACTCTACTCTGCTCTACTCTGCTCTACTCCACTCTACTCTGCTCTACTCTACTCTGCTCTACTCCGCTCTGCTCTGCTCAACTCTACTGTTCTGACCAGTCTATAGAAATCTGATTCACTACATTCAGCTGACGGTCACGTGGTACTAGTACGTTGTGGCGTGAGGCACTCCTTTTGTGATCTAGGTTGTTACACCATGTTGTTAATCCAACTGTGTACAAAATAAGTCACAAGACCAGCTGAATAAACAGGACTTGGAACTAAAGGCTATTGTCCAGTAAACTGCAGTGTGTTGTTGTAGCTGGTAATACTGTCAACAGTAACATCCTGTGTCTCCTCTTATCCGCATAGGAAGAACCACGTGTTTGTGTTTGTGCCGGACTGACTGTCCTGAGTTCCCCTTGGAGATGTTTGAGAAGGTGTCCGGGTATGCGTTCTTTGTGGATGAAAATATTCAGGTAAAAATCTATTTTTATTTTTGCTCACCTCATGTTCTTATACTACTGAACGGATTCCTCCCCCCTGCGATGCCCCACCTGAACACTACGAACTTGTGTCAATACCAGTGGAGGCTGGTGGTAGGAGCTATAGGAGGACGGGCTCATTGTAATGGCTGGACTGGAATAGACGGAACAGAGTCTAACATGTTGTTTCCATATGTTTGATGTGTTTCATACCGTTCCATTCATTCCATTCCAGCCATTACAATGAGCCCGTCCTCCTATAGCTCCTCCCACCAGCCTCCACTGGTCAATACTATTAATCTGTATCCTTCCATTCTCCCTACCTTAAAAAATGCAATTGCCATTAACGGCCACTAGAGGTCAGCCCTCTCATAGCAGAGACTTTCTTTATTGAGGAGGTTTGACTACAATATGGACTTCGTAATGTGTAGTAATATCCACTCAAATGTTTCTATACCTTTGAATGGGTTCCCGTCACTCCTGTCTTCTATAATTAAAATGGAAAAAAACTACGACTACTTTGTTTATGATAATAAAGTTTTCTACTCCTAAATATCCCTCCCCCTGTGTTGAAGCAAACACGTTGAATTGAAAGTATATTCATCACACATTTGAATTTAAAATATATGCTATACTATAGCAATGATATCCAAAGTCTATGAAACTGGATGATGGAATGTTTGTATTTGTAATGTTGTCATGTTCGTCTGTGTAACTGAGGTCTCTCCAGTTTGAAATTGTACAAATAGAATAATTCGGATATAATGATGGATATAATCTAGTCAATCTGTTTCTATGGTTTGGATCATCTGAACTCAACCAAGCTCAGAGGAGAAGGAGACTAGTTGCCGATGTGCAGCTTTGTGTGTGTTTCTAATTGTAATCAATTAAATGGTTTTATATGAATCTGAGTATTTTACTACGTCCTCCTCAGTCACAATTTACATGTTAAATTTATGAGAATTTTTAAAAATATAACCTGTATTTTTATAAATGTATTTGATTTTGTATATTTCTATTTTTGATCATTTGGAACTGGAAGGATGGGAACATGCAAAAAAAGGTATTAGGTGGACAATAGGTTAGTAAAGAAATAAAAACAACAGTAAAATACAGTGAAAAACAACAGTAGCGAGGCTACATACAGGCACCGGTTAGTCGGCTGATTTGAGATAGTATGTACATGTAGATATGGTTAAAGTGACTACATTAAATAACCCTGCCCCTTTTTTGCACTATTGGTTAGAGCCTGTAAGTAAGCATTTCACTGTAAAGGTCTACACCTGTTGTATTCGGCGCACGTGACAAATACACTTTGATTTAATGTGGAGAAAATGTATTACTTGTCTAGGCCCGTTATTATATTACCCAACCAATACTTTATCATGATGTGCTAGATACACCTGCACAAACACATAATATTGTTCCCACTCGATGTGCGTCATGAGTGTAATGAGCAGATATTTTATTGGCGACAGACGGGAGGGAGCTGGGAAGCGCAGCCAAGGATGATGGAGAGAGGGAGTACCTACCGGAGGAGTGGCCTTCACGATCCCAGCCCAACATGCGGACTTTGTTTATAACGTGTGGAAGGGGACAATGTGGAGACATCTCACGTCGCTTAACTTTCTCAAACCCTGCGGCAGATCGTTTCACCCTGTCACTGTATCAGGAGCCCGTCTACGTTCGATTTTAGACTGGAGTAACTCATCTTCAGAAATCACTTTCAAGAAATAAAGAGTCTGGTAAGTTGCGGAAAAGTTGACTTTCTGACATTAACTTAGATTTTTGAAACGGCTTACAGTTTCGTGAGGCAGGCTATGAGGATATTGTTGGGAGGTAAAATCTGTAAAGCACATGATTTATGAGATCATACTATACATCTATTCTAGATCAATCAATAGCCTACCAAAATTATTTTACAATTTATTTTGCTCTGTTTATAAACGTGTAAACAGCCGAATATATTCCAATCTGTGTGTGACTGAGATTCAGTGAGAAGCTCAATGTCTACATTGAGAAATTGACTATGTTGATTTTCAAGGAATATCCATTTGCAATATAAGATATTGAAGATCCAATCTTAAAACACAGAGTATGTTTAGGAGCAGTAGCATAGAGAATACAGTGAACCATCCCTAAAATAAGTCCTGGCTGATATGAGTAAGGTGCAGTGATTGTCTATATAACATCCTGTTATGGTAGTTGACTCCTCGGTACAAACTGTCTGTCAGACTGTTGTTTCCTCCTGTGACTGTGGCTACATTGTGCCTTTCCGTCTGTGACTGTGGCTACATTGCTTCCCTCTCTTTCCTATGACTGTATCTCTGCATTGTGTCTTTCCCCTTATCTCAGTGCCACTGGAATAATAGTTTGACGTAGGCACGGAACCTATTAAGTGAGAAGGGGAAAGATACTTTAACCTACTTGGAGAGAGGGAGAGAAACAGCACTAGATGCTTAGAGGGAGAGAGAGAGAGAAACAGCACTAGATGCTTAGAGGGAGAGAGAGAGAGAAACAGCACTAGATGCTTAGAGAGAGAGAGAGAGAGAGAGAAACAGCACTAGATGCTTAGAGAGAGAGAGAGAGAGAGAGAAACAGCACTAGATGCTTAGAGGGAGAGAGAGAGAGAAACAGCACTAGATGCTTAGAGAGAGAGAGAGAGAGAGAGAAACAGCACTAGATGCTTAGAGAGAGAGAGAGCGAGAGAAACAGCACTAGATGCTTAGAGAGAGAGAGAAAGAGAAACAGCACTAGATGCTTAGAGAGAGAGAGAGAGAGAAAGAGAAACAGCACTAGATGCTTAGAGAGAGAGGGAGAGAGAGAGAGAAACAGCACTAGATGCTTAGAGGGAGAGAGAGAGAGAAACAGCACTAGATGCTTAGAGAGAGAGAGAGAGAGAAAGAGAAACAGCACTAGATGCTTAGAGAGAGAGAGAGAGAGAAAGAGAAACAGCACTAGATGCTTAGAGAATGCTATCGGTGACACATCAAATCAAATCAAAGTTTATTTGTCACATGCACCGAATACAACAGGTGTAGGTAGACCTTACAGTGAAATGCTTACTTACAGGCTCTAACCAATAGTGCAAAAAAGGTATTAGGTGAACAATAGGTAAGTAAAGAAATAAAACAACAGTACAAAAACAAGCTATATACAGTAGCCAGTCTATAAAAGTAGCGAGGCTACATAAAGACACCGGTTAGTCAGGCTGATTGAGGTAGTATGTACATGAATGTATAGTTAAAGTGACTATGCATATTTGATAAATATGTTGAACCTCTTTGCATAGCCAGGTACTTCACTCTTTCAGTGGGTGCTCCAGTGTTCACACTTCACAATGCTTATCTGGCTGGTGCCCTGCTCCAACGGTAACTGAGCTGCCTCGGCCACAGCCTAGCAAACAATAGCCCACCTCATATACCTGATCAACATTGATTTGTTTTTATCCTCCCATACTCGAAGTCCTGTTATCTACATATTCCAAGTCATTGTTTGAAATTGAAACGCATTTCTGAGTTGACATTGAGTATCAATAGAATGAGAATAGAATGTCTACTTTGTTGTCCATTTTTTGTGAGAAACAGAAATGTGTCCTCTGCATATGTCAAAATGGTACAACAAAATAGATCTGTTCTCACGTTTTCAATCTCTATTCAAGGGTGTTGATGACATCGTGATGGAATTATCACTGTATCTTATTGCCACGAGTGTCTGTTTGACATAAAGAGACAGATGTTTAAAGTACCGTACAGTGCCATATATATCCATCAGCGGTGTAATCATTCCCAGGAGCTACACAGCCTTCTGACTGTTTGAACATCGTTTACAACTTGAACAACACATGTCCCAATATGCTTTGTGTTTACCATGAACAAGCACGCACACACGCTCGCACACACACACACACACACACAAGCGCTCGCACACAAACACACGCACGCTCGCACACACACACACACACACACACGCACACAATAAGCTTTGTATTTACCATGAACATGCACTGTTGGGAGCATCCCAATCTCACGGTTGTACCGTGAGAAATGAAGGCTATTCCATGCGAGAAATTGGCAAGACACTGAAGATCTCGTACAGCGCTGTGTACTACTCCCTTCACAGAACAGCGCAAACTGTCTCTAACCAGAATATAAAGACGAGTGTGAGGCCCCGGTGCACAACTGAGCAAGAGGACAAGTATAGTAGAGTGTCTAGTTTGAGAAACAGACGTCTCACAAGTCCTCAACTGGCAGCTTCTTTAAATAGTACCCGTAAAACACCAGTCTCAACATCAATAGTGAAGAGGTGACTCCGGGATGCTGGCCTTCTAGGCAGAGTTCCTCTGTCCAGTGTCTTTGTTCTTTTGCCCATCTTAATCTTTTATTTTTATTGGCCAGTCTGCGATATGGCTTTTTCTTTGCAACTCTGCCATTTTTCAGAACAAGAATAGACTGATGAGTTTCAGAATAAATGTATTTGTTTCTGGCCATTTTGAGCCTGTAATCGAACCCACAAATGTTGATGCTCCAGATACTCAACTAGTCTAAAGAAGGACAGTTTTATTGCTTCTTTAATCAGGACAACAGTTTTCAGCTGTGCTAACATAATTGCAAAAGGGTTTTCTAATGATTAATTAGCCTTTTGAAATGATAAACTTGGATTAACTAACACAACATGCCATTGGAACACAGGAGTGATGGTTGCTGATAATGGGCCTCTGTACGCCTATGTAGATATTCCATAAAAAATCTGCCGTTTCCAGCTACAATAGTCATTTACAACATTAACAATGTCTACACTGAATTTCTGATAAATTTGATGTTATTTTAATGGACAAAACATTTGCTTTTCTTTCAAAAACAAGGACATTTCAAAGTGACCCCAAACTTTTGAACGGTAGTCTTTGTATCACGTACTGTAGTCTATATATCATGTACTGTAGTCTATGTATCAGGCACTGTAGTCTATAATATATATATTTTTTAATGTAACCTTTATTTAACTAGGCAAGTCGGTTTAGAACAAATTCTTATTTACAATGACGGCCTACCCTGACAAAACCTGGACGAAGCTGGGCCACAAACAAAATCTATCAGTGTGTCTGCATGGAGAGAGTCTCCCCAATGAATGGGGAAGAGATGCATTTATCCTGGGACACACCCAGGCCCAGGTGTGTCTCATTTCGCTGACGACCCTCCCGGCTCCGCCCACCGACATCCTGTTAAGGGAAACAAGAGCAAAGAGAAAGAATTTGGCAGAGTGGGAGGGTCGTTACAATGGTCTTCACTCTCTCCCCCTCTCTGTCTCTGACGTGTAGTTTCATCATGATAATAGAGGCTACAGACAGATCTGAGCTAGTCATAGGCAGTAACTACTTGTAGGGGGCCTGAGTTGTAACATGAGTTGTAAACATGAGTTGTAACATGAGTTGTAAACATGGGTTGTAAACATGAGTTGTAAACATGAGTTGTAAACATGAGTTGTAAACATGAGTTGTAACATGAGTTGTAAACATGGGTTGTAACATGAGTTGTAAACATGGGTTGTAACATGAGTTGTAAACATGAGTTGTAAACATGGGTTGTAACATGAGTTGTAAACATGAGTTGTAAACATGAGTTGTAAACATGAGTTGTAACATGAGTTGTAAACATGGGTTGTAACATGAGTTGTAAACATGGGTTGTAACATGAGTTGTAAACATGAGTTGTAAACATGAGTTGTAACATGAGTTGTAAACATGAGTTGTAACATGAGTTGTAAACATGGGTTGTAAACATGAGTTGTAAACATGAGTTGTAAACATGAGTTGTAAACATGAGTTGTAACATGAGTTGTAAACATGGGTTGTAACATGAGTTGTAAACATGAGTTGTAAACATGGGTTGTAAACATGAGTTGTAAACATGAGTTGTAAACATGAGTTGTAAACATGAGTTGTAACATGAGTTGTAAACATGGGTTGTAAACATGAGTTGTAAACATGAGTTGTAAACATGAGTTGTAAACATGAGTTGTAACATGGGTTGTAACATGGGTTGTAACATGAGTTGTAAACATGAGTTGTAACATGAGTTGTAAACATGAGTTGTAAACATGAGTTGTAAACATGAGTTGTAAACATGAGTTGTAAACATGAGTTGTAACATGAGTTGTAAACATGGGTTGTAAACATGAGTTGTAAACATGAGTTGTAAACATGAGTTGTAAACATGAGTTGTAACATGGGTTGTAACATGAGTTGTAAACATGAGTTGTAACATGAGTTGTAAACATGGGTTGTAAACATGAGTTGTAAACATGAGTTGTAACATGAGTTGTAAACATGGGTTGTAAACATGAGTTGTAAACATGAGTTGTAAACATGAGTTGTAACATGAGTTGTAACATGAGTTGTAAACATGAGTTGTAAACATGAGTTTGTAACATGAGTTGTAAACATGAGTTGTAACATGAGTTGTAAACATGGGTTGTAAACATGAGTTGTAAACATGAGTTGTAAACATGAGTTGTAACATGAGTTGTAACATGAGTTGTAAACATGAGTTGTAAACATGGGTTGTAAACATGGGTTGTAACATGAGTTGTAACATGAGTTGTAAACATGAGTTGTAAACATGAGTTGTAAACATGAGTTGTAAACATGGGTTGTAAACATGAGTTGTAAACATGAGTTGTAAACATGAGTTGTAAACATGGGTTGTAAACATGAGTTGTAAACATGGGTTGTAAACATGGGTTGTAACATGAGTTGTAACATGAGTTGTAACATGGGTTGTAACATGGGTTGTAAACATGAGTTGTAAACATGAGTTGTAAACATGAGTTGTAAACATGAGTTGTAAACATGGGTTGTAAACATGGGTTGTAACATGAGTTGTAACATGAGTTGTAAACATGAGTTGTAAACATGGGTTGTAAACATGGGTTGTAACATGGGTTGTAACATGAGTTGTAACATGAGTTGTAACATGAGTTGTAAACATGGGTTGTAACATGAGTTGTAAACATGAGTTGTAAACATGAGTTGTAAACATGGGTTGTAAACATGAGTTGTAACATGAGTTGTAAACATGAGTTGTAAACATGAGTTGTAAACATGAGTTGTAAACATGGGTTGTAACATGAGTTGTAACATGAGTTGTAAACATGAGTTGTAACATGAGTTGTAAACATGGGTTGCAACATGAGTTGTAAACATGGGTTGCAACATGAGTTGTAAACATGAGTTGTAAACATGAGTTGTAAACATGAGTTGTAAACATGAGTTGTAACATGAGTTGTAAACATGGGTTGTAACATGAGTTGTAAACATGAGTTGTAAACATGAGTTGTAAACATGAGTTGTAAACATGAGTTGTAAACATGAGTTGTAACATGAGTTGTAAACATGGGTTGTAACATGAGTTGTAAACATGAGTTGTAAACATGAGTTGTAAACATGAGTTGTAAACATGAGTTGTAACATGAGTTGTAAACATGGGTTGTAACATGAGTTGTAAACATGAGTTGTAAACATGGGTTGTAAACATGGGTTGTAACATGAGTTGTAAACATGAGTTGTAACATGAGTTGTAAACATGAGTTGTAAACATGGGTTGTAAACATGGGTTGTAACATGAGTTGTAAACATGGGTTGTAACATGAGTTGTAAACATGAGTTGTAACATGAGTTGTAAACATGGGTTGTAACATGAGTTGTAAACATGAGTTGTAAACATGAGTTGTAAGCATGGGTTGTAAACATGGGTTGTAACATGAGTTGTAACATGAGTTGTAAACATGAGTTGTAAACATGAGTTGTAAACATGGGTTGTAAACATGGGTTGTAACATGAGTTGTAAACATGGGTTGTAACATGAGTTGTAAACATGAGTTGTAAACATGAGTTGTAAACATGGGTTGTAACATGAGTTGTAAACATGAGTTGTAAACATGAGTTGTAACATGAGTTGTAAACATGGGTTGTAACATGAGTTGTAACATGAGTTGTAAACATGAGTTCTAAACATGAGTTGTAAACATGGGTTGTTAACATGGGTTGTAACATGAGTTGTAAACATGGGTTGTAACATGGGTTGTAACATGAGTTGTAAACATGAGTTGTAAACATGAGTTGTAAACATGGGTTGTAACATGAGTTGTAAACATGAGTTGTAAACATGAGTTGTAAGCATGGGTTGTAAACATGGGTTGTAACATGAGTTGTAACATGAGTTGTAAACATGAGTTGTAAACATGAGTTGTAAACATGGGTTGTAAACATGGGTTGTAACATGAGTTGTAAACATGGGTTGTAACATGAGTTGTAACATGAGTTGTAAACATGAGTTGTAAACATGAGTTGTAAACATGGGTTGTAAACATGGGTTGTAACATGAGTTGTAAACATGGGTTGTAACATGAGTTGTAACATGAGTTGTAAACATGAGTTGTAAACATGAGTTGTAAACATGGGTTGTAACATGGGTTGTAACATGGGTTGTAACATGAGTTGTAAACATGGGTTGTAACATGGGTTGTAACATGAGTTGTAAACATGAGTTGTAAACATGAGTTGTAAACATGAGTTGTAAACATGAGTTGTAAACATGGGTTGTAACATGAGTTGTAAACATGGGTTGTAACATGAGTTGTAACATGAGTTGTAACATGAGTTGTAAACATGAGTTGTAAACATGAGTTGTAAACATGGGTTGTAACATGAGTTGTAAACATGGGTTGTAACATGAGTTGTAACATGAGTTGTAAACATGAGTTGTAAACATGAGTTGTAAACATGGGTTGTAAACATGGGTTGTAACATGGGTTGTAACATGAGTTGTAACATGAGTTGTAACATGAGTTGTAAACATGAGTTGTAAACATGAGTTGTAAACATGGGTTGTAACATGAGTTGTAACATGAGTTGTAACATGAGTTGTAAACATGAGTTGTAAACATGGGTTGTAAACATGGGTTGTAACATGGGTTGTAACATGAGTTGTAACATGAGTTGTAAACATGAGTTGTAAACATGAGTTGTAACATGAGTTGTAACATGAGTTGTAACATGAGTTGTAAACATGAGTTGTAAACATGAGTTGTAAACATGGGTTGTAAACATGAGTTGTAAACATGGGTTGTAACATGAGTTGTAACATGAGTTGTAACATGAGTTGTAAACATGAGTTGTAAACATGAGTTGTAAACATGGGTTGTAACATGAGTTGTAACATGAGTTGTAACATGAGTTGTAAACATGAGTTGTAAACATGAGTTGTAAACATGGGTTGTAAACATGGGTTGTAACATGGGTTGTAACATGGGTTGTAAACATGAGTTGTAAACATGAGTTGTAAACATGAGTTGTAAACATGAGTTGTAACATGAGTTGTAAACATGAGTTGTAACATGAGTTGTAACATGAGTTGTAAACATGGGTTGTAAACATGGGTTGTAACATGGGTTGTAACATGGGTTGTAAACATGAGTTGTAAACATGAGTTGTAAACATGAGTTGTAAACATGAGTTGTAACATGAGTTGTAACATGAGTTGTAAACATGAGTTGTAAACATGAGTTGTAAACATGAGTTGTAAACATGAGTTGTAACATGGGTTGTAACATGAGTTGTAACATGAGTTGTAACATGAGTTGTAAACATGAGTTGTAACATGAGTTGTAAACATGAGTTGTAACATGAGTTGTAAACATGGGTTGTAACATGGGTTGTACACATGAGTTGTAACATGAGTTGTAAACATGGGTTGTGACATGAATACAGTGTAACACCATTCCCTCATCAACACATAGACTGAGATATTTATTTATTTTAAAATCTGCCACTTTGAGAGATGATCCGTCCTGATCCAATAAGCGATGTTACATGTTACTAAGAGGTCTCCAGTGTATTAGAACCAGAATCCGGTGACCAGAACCTGCTCATGTGTTCTCTTCCTCTCCATGTCCAGTTTATTGAGTTTACCTAAAGGGGACTGTGCCAGGGCTCAGAGGTTACAGGCTGGTCTGAGGCTGGGCTGAGAGGGTCTGAAGATGTGTCCAAAATACCACAGTAGTACCTATATAGTGCACTACTTTTGACTAGAGCCTTAAACGACCCTGGTCAAAAGTAGCGCACAATATAGGACACAGCCTGAGGCTGAGCCGGACTTAGAATGGACTGAGAGGGGTCTGAATCTAGAGGCTGAGCTGGAGGTCAGTCTGTCTGTTGGGACACCTCCAGTCCTCTGTTGCCAGTCAGCCAAGCACAGTGGGCGGCAGGTTTTGTTCCTCAAATTAACCCAGAGGTCCCATGCACATCTCATGGGACCAGCTCTCTGATCTTACCCTCCCTATATCTCTCCCAGCACTCCACCCCTCCACCCCTCCCCATGCCCCAGCTACCTCCCTCTGGGTTGCTGCTACTCCGTCAGGGACTAGGTAAAGCTCTGGGTCTGGTTCTCCTCACAGCAGACTGACAGAGCTGCAGTGGGAAGGGAGGGAAGGCTGAGGAGAGAGCGAGAGAGAGAGAAGGTGGGGGGGGGGGTGGAGGGAGGGAGAGGGGGACAGAGCGAGAGAGAGAGAGATATGAAGGGGGAGGGAGGGAGAGGGGGACAGAGCGAGAGCGAGAGAGATGAAGGGGGAGGGAGAGAGAGATGAGGGAGAGGAGGAGAGAGAGATGAGGGAGGGAGAGGAGGAGAGAGAGAGAGAGATGAAGGGAGAGGGAGATGAGGGAGGGAGAGGAGGAGAGAGAGAGCGAGATGAAGGGGGAGGGAGAGAGATGAGGGAGGGAGAGGAGGAGAGAGAGAGAGATGAAGGGGGAGGGAGAAGGAGATGAAGGGGGGGTGATGAGTATTACATGTTGCATTCTCTTTCTAGTTCAGGTCCTACAGTCAGAATATAAATCTAGAACCAGTAGAACATATTGAATATGTAACATTATCTATAAGACGTATCATATTGCCTCTTTTGTCTATAAGACGTATCATATTGCCTCTTTTGTCTATAAGACGTATCATATTGCCTCTTTTGTCTATAAGACGTATCATATTGCCTCTTTTGTCTATAAGACGTATCATATTGCCTCTTTTGTCTATAAGACGTATCATATTGCCTCTTTTGTCTATAAGACGTATCATATTGCCTCTTTTGTCTATAAGACGTATCATATTGCCTCTTTTGTCTATAAGACGTATCATATTGCCTCTTTTGTCTATAAGACGTATCATATTGCCTCTTTTGTCTATAAGACGTATCATATTGCCTCTTGTCTATAAGACGTATCATATTGCCTCTTTTGTCTATAAGACGTATCATATTGCCTCTTTTGTCTATAAGACGTATCATATTGCCTCTTTTGTCTATAAGACGTATCATATTGCCTCTTGGTGTACCGTCTGTTTCAGTCAGAGGTGGTGTACCGTCTGTTTCAGTCAGAGGTGGTGTACCGTCTGTTTCAGTCAGAGGTGGTGTACCGTCTGTTTCAGTCAGAGGTGGTGTACCGTCTGTTTCAGTCAGAGGTGGTGTACTGTCTGTTTCAGTCAGAGGTGGTGTACCGTCTGTTTCAGTCAGAGGTGGTGTACCGTCTGTTTCAGTCAGAGGTGGTGTACTGTCTGTTTCAGTCAGAGGTGGTGTACCGTCTGTTTCAGTCAGAGGTGGTGTACCGTCTGTTTCAGTCAGAGGTGGTGTACCGTCTGTTTCAGTCAGAGGTGGTGTACCGTCTGTTTCAGTCAGAGGTGCTGTACCGTCTGTTTCAGTCAGAGGTGGTGTACCGTCTGTTTCAGTCAGAGGTGGTGTACCGTCTGTTTCAGTCAGAGGTGGTGTACCGTCTGTTTCAGTCAGAGGTGGTGTACCGTCTGTTTCAGTCAGAGGTGGTGTACCGTCTGTTTCAGTCAGAGGTGCTGTACCAGCTGTCTATAGGTATGACAGAGTTTTATATCCTCCTATTTAAATTATTCATTTTTGATAATAATAATAATAATTGATTGATTATTTTTATTAGCGTAATTGGGAGAACACCCTAATTCAGCTGCATAGTGTGTGTGTGTGTTTAAGTATCAATCAGATGGAATTTCAGCCCCACACTCCCCAGCTGTGTCTGTGGCAGCGCCTTGAAGAACAGAGTTCCATGTCCTCCTCCAACTCAGATTGGTTACAATATACTGTATGTAGAGCGATTAGGTGACTAACATATACATTCCTCCTCATTTCCCCTCTGGGTTATTAAGGCATGTGTCTATAAATCATGTGATTATACAGTTGTGATATAAACCAGACAAGCTGACATGTTAATAATATAATACAAACCTCACTACCCACTTGTATATATATTGCATTTTAATTTGATCACCCGGTTTCAGGATGCAAACATCCTGTTGTTTCAAATGTAAACTTCTAAAGTTTGTAATTTCCATTTTAAAATGTATCAAACCCTACAACAACAAAAAAAGTCCATTAATTATAATCCACATCATATTTCACATTTCCTGTTGCTGCAGGATTATTTTCCTTCTGTGAGAAACTAAGTCAAATTTAAGACATCACATCTGTAGTACTACGCCCTGTATCCTGTTTCCTTAGGGTAGGGCTGGGGTATGGGTACGTTCTGTCCACTGGTTCTCGCTGGACATAAAGAGAGGAAGTTGGACGTTCTCAGGAGTGGTTGTGGTTTGCTGTGTGTGAACAAAGCTTGTATTGGGAAGGTGAAATAACATTAGCAAGTGCATGTTACATGGCAGTCCAGTCAAGGCTTTGTGAAAGAGGGCCATTGTGGTTATTGGGATGTTACACACACTGTTTATTTTTTGTTCCTTCCTCTCTTGCTGTTTCCTGTGTGTGTGTGTGTGTGTGTGTGTGTGTGTGTGTGTGTGTGTGTGTGTGTGTGTGTGTGTGTGTGAACCCAACCAGAACGTCACTAGTGTCCTCTCTCTCCAGACAGTGCTGGAGCAGAGCAATAGGCCTGTTCCTTCCGATGATACAACGGAAGCAATGCAAAAAGTAGCTAGGTCATGTTAAGGCGTTCTCTTCCGCTGCTCTTCTCACACAGGAGACACACTGACTGGAATGTTATGATGCAACTGTTAAAACATAATGAAACGCACCAGCAGCTCACCGGACTTGAGTGCCGGCACCTCAAAATGTTCTACTGCTTGAGGTCCTGTTCCTCTGACAGAATATTAGGACAAAAGTATTGAGGAGTTCCTGCACCTAAATATAAACAGTACCTGTACACAAAATGAATACTGTCACCTGTTTCAGTCCAAGACTAGCACTGATACACATGCAGGGTTAGATGAAAAGGTAGGCAGGGATGGAAGGTAGGGAGGGATGGAAGGTAGGCAGGGATGGAAGGTAGGGAGGGATGGAAGGTAGGGAGGGATGGACGGTAGGGAGGGATGGAAGGTAGGGAGGGATGGAAGGTAGGGAGGGATGGAAGGTAGGGAGGGATGGAAGGTAGGCAGGGATGGAAGGTAGGGAGGGATGGAAGGGAGGCAGGGATGGAAGGGAGGCAGGGATGGATGGTAGGCAGGGGTGGACGGTAGGCAGGTGTGGACGGTAGGCAGGTGTGGACGGTAGGGAGGTGTGGAAGGTAGGCAGGAATGGAAGGTAGGCAGGGATGGAAGGTAGGGAGGGATGGAAGGTAGGCAGGGATGGAAGGTAGGGAGGGATGGAAGGTAGGGAGGGATGGACGGTAGGGAGGGATGGAAGGTAGGCAGGGATGGAAGGTAGGGAGGGATGGATGGTAGGCAGGGATGGAAGGTAGGGAGGGATGGAAGGTAGGGAGGGATGGAAGGTAGGGAGGGATGGAAGGTAGGCAGGGATGGAAGGTAGGCAGGGATGGAAGGTAGGCAGGGATGGACGGTAGGGAGGGGTGGAAGGTAGGGAGGGATGGAAGGTAGGGAGGGATGGAAGGTAGGGAGGGATGGAAGGTAGGGAGGGATGGAAGGTAGGCAGGGATGGAAGGTAGGGAGGGGTGGAAGGTAGGCAGGGATGGAAGGTAGGCAGGGATGGAAGGTAGGCAGGGATGGAAGGTAGGCAGGGATGGAAGGTAGGGAGGGATGGAAGGTAGGCAGGGATGGAAGGTAGGGAGGGATGGAAGGTAGGCAGGGATGGAAGGTAGGGAGGGATGGAAGGTAGGCAGGGATGGAAGGTAGGGAGGGATGGAAGGTAGGCAGGGATGGAAGGTAGGCAGGGATGGACGGTAGGGAGGGGTGGAAGGTAGGGAGGGATGGAAGGTAGGGAGGGATGGAAGGTAGGGAGGGATGGACGGTAGGCAGGGATGGACGGTAGGCAGGGATGGACGGTAGGCAGGGATGGAAAGGTAGGAAGGGATGGAAGGTAGGCAGGGATGGAAGGTAGGCAGGGATGGAAGGTAGGCAGGGATGGAAGGTAGGCAGGGATGGAAGGTAGGGAGGGGTGGAAGGTAGGCAGAGATGGAAGGTAGGAAGGGATGGAAGGTAGGGAGGGATGGAAGGGAGGCAGGGATGGAAGGTAGGCAGGGATGGACGGTAGGCAGGGATGGAAGGGAGGCAGGGATGGAAGGGAGGCAGGGATGGAAGGGAGGCAGAGATGGAAGGTAGGCAGGGATGGAAGGGAGGCAGGGATGGAAGGGAGGCAGGGATGGAAGGGAGGCAGAGATGGACTGTAGGCAGGGATGGACGGTAGGGAGGGATGGAAGGTAGGGAGGGATGGAAGGTAGGCAGGGATGGAAGGTAGGGAGGGATGGATGGTAGGCAGGGATGGAAGGTAGGGAGGGATGGAAGGTAGGGAGGGATGGAAGGTAGGGAGGGATGGAAGGTAGGCAGGGATGGAAGGTAGGCAGGGATGGAAGGTAGGCAGGGATGGACGGTAGGGAGGGGTGGAAGGTAGGGAGGGATGGACGGTAGGCAGGGATGTAAGATAGGGAGGGATGGAAGGTAGGGAGGGATGGAAGGTAGGCAGGGATGGAAGGTAGGGAGGGGTGGAAGGTAGGCAGGGATGGAAGGTAGGCAGGGATGGAAGGTAGGCAGGGATGGAAGGTAGGGAGGGATGGAAGGTAGGCAGGGATGGAAGGTAGGGAGGGATGGAAGGTAGGCAGGGATGGAAGGTAGGGAGGGATGGAAGGTAGGCAGGGATGGAAGGTAGGCAGGGATGGACGGTAGGGAGGGGTGGAAGGTAGGGAGGGATGGAAGGTAGGGAGGGATGGAAGGTAGGGAGGGATGGACGGTAGGCAGGGATGTAAGATAGGGAGGGATGGAAGGTAGGGAGGGATGGAAGGTAGGCAGGGATGGAAGGTAGGGAGGGGTGGAAGGTAGGCAGGGATGGAAGGTAGGCAGGGATGGAAGGTAGGGAGGGATGGAAGGTAGGCAGGGATGGAAGGTAGGCAGGGATGGAAGGTAGGCAGGGATGGAAGGTAGGCAGGGATGGAAGATAGGCAGGGATGGAAGGTAGGGAGGGATGGAAGGTAGGCAGGGATGGAAGGTAGGCAGGGATGGAAGGTAGGCAGGGATGGAAGGTAGGGAGGGATGGAAGGGAGGCAGGGATGGAAGGGAGGCAGGGGTGGAAGGTAGGCAGGGGTGGAAGGTAGGCAGGGATGGAAGGTAGGGAGGGGTGGAAGGTAGGGAGGGATGGAAGGTAGGGAGGGATGGAAGGTAGGGAGGGATGGAAGGTAGGCAGGGATGGAAGGTAGGCAGGGATGGAAGGTAGGCAGGGATGGAAGGTAGGCAGGGATGGAAGGTAGGGAGGGATGGAAGGTAGGCAGGGATGGAAGGTAGGGAGGGATGGACGGTAGGCAGGGATGGACGGTAGGCAGGGATGGACGGTAGGCAGGAATGGAAGGAAGGCAGGGGTGGAAGGTAGGGAGGGGTGGAAGGTAGGCAGGGATGGAAGGTAGGCAGGGATGGAAGGTAGGGAGGGATGGAAGGTAGGCAGGGATGGAAGGTAGGGAGGGATGGACGGTAGGCAGGGATGGACGGTAGGCAGGGATGGACGGTAGGCAGGAATGGAAGGAAGGCAGGGATGGAAGGGAGGCAGGGATGGAAGGTAGGGAGGGGTGGAAGGTAGGCAGGGATGGAAGGTAGGGAGGGGTGGAAGGTAGGCAGGGATGGAAGGTAGGGAGGGATGGAAGGTAGGGAGGGATGGAAGGTAGGCAGGGATGGAAGGTAGGGAGGGATGGAAGATAGGGAGGGATGGACGGTAGGGAGGGATGTTAAATGTAAATAGAAAATTTGAAACTCTGATTCCTGCAAAAGGCAACATGTCAAAAGCCTCTTAGAACAGGACATTGTTTTGTGTCATCATTAGTCTTGAAATGACTAGATATAAACAAATGAATGTATGTTTGGGATTGTGTTGATTGAGACTAATATGGTATTGTTTTCACTCCCTTTTGAGTGTCACATGGCCTTCATCACCTTCACCTTTACTATTTAAACTAACTTAACCTTCACAGCTTTAGTCTAAACTAGGCTGTCGGCAGTGATATCTCTCATAGGTTTTATGTTGTCATTCTCAGCTGAGGTGTTACCCTTCAATTGTGTGTCTGGAACTCTTTGCTTGGGCCTGGTCTGTAATGCCAGGTGACGACAGATACGGATCAGTGTGTCCATGTTGAGGTGATGAATGTGATCTGGTCTGTCTGTTGTTGAGTCCATGTCCAGGTGACGACAGATACGGATCAGTCTGTCACCTAGTTCACAGGCAGCGGGTTAGAGCCTCTGATTAACTACTTACAGGAGATCTCTCTCTCTCTAGCCCTTTTTACATAAGCAGATGTCACAAAGTGCCTATACAGAAACCCAACCTAAAACCCCAAACAGCAAGCAATGCAGATGTAGAAGCACGGTGGCTAGAAAAAACTCCTTAGAAAGGCAGGAACCTAAGAAGAAACCTAGAGAGGAACCAGGCTTTGAGGGGTGGCCAGTCCTCTTCTGGCTGTGCCGGGTAGAGATTATAGGAGTACATCGTTCTTCAATATGTTCAAACATTCATAGAAGACCAGCAGGGTCAAATAATAATCACAGTGGTTGTAAAGGGTGCAACAGGTCAGTACCTCAGGAGTAAATGTCAGTTGGCTTTTCATAGCCGAGCATTCAGTGGTTGAGACAATACAGTAGGTGCGGTAGAGAGAGAGAAGAAGGGAGGGGAGAGAGAGTCGAAAACAGCAGGTCTGGGACAAGGTAGCACGTCCGGTGAACAGGTCAGGATTCCATAGCTGCAGGCAGAACAGTTGAAACTGGAGCTGCGGCTTGACAAGGTGGACCTTGACAAGGTGGACTTTCTAGGGAGTTTTTCCTAGCCACCGTGCTTCTACACCTGCATTACTAGCTGTTTGGGGTTTTAGGCTGGGTGTCTGTACAGCACTTCGAGATATTAGCTGATGTACGAAGGGCTATATAAAATAAAATTGAAATTGATTGACTGGGGACAGCCAGGAGACATCAGGCCAGGTAGTCCTGAGGCATGGTCCTAGGGCTCAGCAACCCCCCCCCCCCCCATCATCTCCCTGGTGTCCTGTGACATCTTGTTAGGTATTTTTTGTTTTGGGATGTTCAGTGATAATTGTCTATAATTACCCCCTGCTCAACAGCTGAGTTAGGGTGAGGGTTCTAGCCTCCAGAAAAAGTCTACAGCTTAAATGCTGTTGGTCTTCATGTTTTGTTGATAGTGTTTTACTATCAGCTGTTCTGTTTACTAAAGACCTTGGTCCTAGAACACCTGCCAGATCAAATATTATCTTTCATTTGACAGATAACATTCCATACATGATAAAGAATGTGTTATGTGCAGATTTGGGAGCACACAGTGTATTCAAATCCACATGTGAAAGTGTTATGAAAAATTAAGAAAGAAAAAACAGGTTTAGAGACAAATGAAGTGTATCATCGTGAGTTATATGGAAAGAGTAGCAATCTGGGGAGAGTATTAATCTGGGGAGAGTATTAATCTGGAGAGAGTATTAATCTGGAGAGAGTAGCAATCTGGAGGGAGTAGTAATCTGGAGAGAGTAGTAATCTGGAGAGAGCAGTAATCTGGAGAGAGCAGTAATCTGGAGAAGGTAGTAATCTGGAGAAGGTAGTAATCTGGAGAAGGTAGTAATCTGGAGAGAGTAGTAATCTGGAGGGAGTAGTAATCTGGAGAGAGTAGTAATCTGGAGAGAGTAGTAATCTGGAGAGAGTAGTAATCTGGAGAGAGTAGCAATCTGGAGAGAGTAGCAATCTGGAGAGAGTAGCAATCTGGAGAGAGTAGCAATCTGGAGAGAGTAGTAATCTGGAGAGAGTAGTAATCTGGAGAGGGTAGCAGTCTGGAGAGAGTAGCAATCTGGAGAGAGTAGCAATCTAGAGAGAGTAGTAATCTGGAGAGAGTAGTAATCTGGAGAGGGTAGCAGTCTGGAGAGAGTAGTAATCTGGAGAGAGTAGTAATCTGGAGAGAGTAGCAATCTGGAGAGAGTAGCAATCTGGAGAGAGTAGCAATCTGGAGAGAGTAGCAATCTGGAGAGAGTAGCAATCTGGAGAGAGTAGTAATAAGGAGAGGGTAGTAATCTGGAGAGAGTAGTAATCTGGAGAAGGTATCAATCTGGAATCAGATTTGACCGTTCAGACACAAGTCGCATGGCCAGGATCAGATTTCAATCTGACTTCAAGCCACCTACGTAGGTGGTCCTCTAAATCACAGCATATTGTTTTGATAATGTCGTTTAAAATAACACACACACACACCCTGACACTCAGAGCAGTCAGTCTGAACTAAAAGAGGTCAAGGCGGCAGCTCTGAGGAACAATGGCTAACAAAAATAAATGCGTTCATGTCGAGCACATTGTCCTGCTATAATTCAAACAAACGTCTAAGGATGGGGAATCGTAACGGAGTATTTGTGGAGCTCTCTAACCATAACACCACATGACAGTGTCAGACCTCAGCAACACGTAACAGAATGACAGCAAATCTGGAGCATGTTTTCTTTCCCATGTTGGGGGCAGCGTCTGTGTGTTGCTCTACGTTTAAAAAATACAATATATACAGTTGTCATTTAGCAGACTGTCACGATCGTCGTATGGTGGAAGAGAGGAGGACCAAAGCGCAGCGTGGTTAGAATACATTCTTCTCGTTTAATGACACGAAACGAAGAACACTTTACAAACTAAACAAAACAACAAACCGACGAACGTGAAGCTATATAAACAATGTGCATACATGCAACATAGACATAGACAATCACCCACGAACTACCTAATGAATATTGTTGCCTAAATATGGTTCCCAATCAGAGACAACGATAGACAGCTGTCTCTAATTGAGAACCAATCTAGGCAACCATAGACATACATACACCTAGACTAGACACTGCCCCATAAACATACATAACCCCTAGACAATACAAAACACATACATCCCCCATGTCACACCCTGACCTAACTAAAATAATAAAGAAAACAAAGATAACTAAGGCCAGGGCGTGACACAGACACTCTTATCCAGAGCAATTTACTCTAGAGAGTGCATAAATCAAATCAAATCACATTTTATTTATAAAGCCCTTCGTACATCAGCTGATATCTCAAAGTGCTGTACAGAAACCCAGCCTAAAACCCCAAACAGCAAGCAATGCAGGTGTAGAAGCACGGTGGCTAGGAAAAACTCCCTAGAAAGGCCTAAACCTAGGAAGAAACCTAGAGAAGAACTAGGCTATGAGGGGTGGCCAGTCCTCTTCTGGCTGTGCCGGGTGGAGATTATAACAGAACATGGCCAAGATGTTCAAATGTTCATAAATGACCAGCAGGGTCAAATAATAATAATCACAGTAGTTGTCGAGGGTGCAGCAAGTCAGCTCCTCAGGAGTAAATGTCAGTTGGCTTTTCATAGCCGATCATTAAGAGTATCTCTACCGCTCCTGCGGTCTCTAGAGAGTTGAAAACAGCAGGTCTGGGACAGGTAGCACATCCGGTGAACAGGTCAGGGTTCCATAGCCGCAGGCAGAACAGTTGAAACTGGAGCAGCAGCACGGCCAGGTGGACTGGGGACAGCAAGGAGTCATCATGCCAGGTAGTCCTGGTCCTAGGGCTCAGGTCCTCCAAGAGAGAGAAAGAAAGAGAGAATTAGAGAGAGCATACTTAAATTCACACAGGACACCGGATAAGACAGGAGAAGTACTCCAGATATAACAAACTGACCCTAGCCCCCTGACACATAAACTACTGCAGCATAAATACTGGAGGCTGAGACAGGAGGGGTCAGGAGACACTGTGGCCTCATCCGATGATACCCCCGGACAGGGCCAAACAGGAAAGATATAACCCCACCCACTTTGCCAAAGCACAGCCCCCACACCACTAGATATCTTCAACCACCAACTTACCATCCTGAGACAAGGCCGAGTATAGCCCACAAAGATCTCCGCCACGGCACAACCCAAGGGGGGGCGCCAACCCAGACAGGAAGATCACATCAGTGACTCAACCCACTCAAGTGACGCACCTCTCCTAGGGACGGCATGAAAGAGCACCAGTAAGCCAGTGACTCAGCCCCTGCAATAGGGTTAGAGGCAGAGAATCCCAGGGGAACCGGCCAGGCAGAGACAGCAAGGGCAGTTCGTTGCTCCAGAGCCTTTCCGTTCACCTTCACACTCCTGGGCCAGACTACACTCAATCATAGGACCTACTGAAGAGATGAGTCTTCAGTAAAGACTTAAAAGTTGAGACCGAGTCTGCGTCTCTCACATGGGTAGGCAGACCATTCCATAAAAATTGAGATCTATAGGAGAAAGCCCTGCCTCCAGCTGTTTGCTTAGAAATTCTAGGGACAATTAGGAGGCCTGCGTCTTGTGACCGTAGCGTACGTGTAGGTATGTACGGCAGGACCAAATCGGAAAGATAGGTAGGAGCAAGCCCATGTAATGCTTTGTAGGTTAGCAGTAAAACCTTGAAATCAGCCCTTGCCTTAACAGGAAGCCAGTGTAGGGAGGCTAGCACTGGAGTAATATGATCAAATTGTTTGGTTCTAGTCAGGATTTTCATACTGGTCCCCCATGGGAATCAAACCCACAACCCTGGCATTGCAAGCACCATGCTCTACCCACTGAGCTACACAGGACTTCTGTGTGGTTGTGTTTTTATTTTATTTCACCTTTATTTAACCAGGTAGACTAGTTGAAGACAAGTTCTCATTTACAACTGCGACCTGGCCAAGAATAAAGCAAAGCAGTTCGACACAAACAACAACAACAGAGTTACACATGGAATAAACAAAACATACAATCAATAATACAGTAGAAAAATAAGTCTATATACAGTGTGAGCAAGTGAGGTGAGATAAGGGAGGTGAAGGCAAAAATAAGGCCATGGTGGCAAAGTAAATACAATATAGCAAGTAAAACACTGGAATGGTTGATTTGCAGTGGAAGAATGTGCAAAGTAGAGATAGAAATAATGGGGTGCAAAGGAGCAAAATAAATAAATACAGTAGGGAAAGAGGTAGTTGTTTGGGCTAAATTATAGATGGGCTATGTACAGGTGCAGTGATCTGTGAGCTGCTCTGACAGCTGGTGCTTAAAGCTAGTGAGGGAGATAAGTGTTTTCAGTTTCAGAGATTTTTGTAGTTCGTTCCAGTCATTGGCAGCAGAGAACTGGAAGGAGAGGCGGCCAAAGGAAGAATTGGTTTTGGGGGTGACCAGAGAGACATACCTGCTGGAGCGCGTGCTACAAGTGGGTGCTGCTATGGTGACCAGCGAGCTGAGATAAGGGGGGACTTTACCTAGCAGGGTCTTGTAGATGACCTGGAGCCAGTGGGTTTGGCGACGAGTATGAAGCGAGGGCCAGCCAACGAGAGCGTACAGGTCGCAGTGGTGGGTAGTATATGGGGCTTTGGTGACAAAACGGATGGCACTGTGATAGACTGCATCCAATTTATTGAGTAGGGTTGTATAGCCTTGTGTAATGTTATGTTGTGCTGTATGACGTTGTGCTGTACGATGTTCTGTTGTGTTGTGCTGTATGGCATTGTGCTGTATGCCATTGTGTTTATGTTGTGTTCTGTTCTTTGTTTTGTGTTTTGATGTATGCCGTTGTGTTAGATTGTGTTGTGTTTATATTGTGTTATGTTGTGTTGTGTTGTGCTGTATGGCATTGTGGTGTATGGCATTGTGTTTATGTTGTGTTTTGATGTATGCCGTTGTGTTATGTTGTGTTGTGTTGTGTTATGTTGTGTTGTCCGTTGCTCTACGTTGTCATGTTTTATTGTGTTATATTGTGTTGTGTTGTCCGTTGCTCTACGTTGTCATGTTTTATTGTGTTGTGTTATATTGTGTTGTATTGTCCGTTGCTCTACGTTGTCATGTTTTATTGTGTTGTGTTGTGTATGTTGTATTGTCCATTGCTCTACGTTGTCATGTTTTGTTGTGTTGTGTTGTGTATGTTGTGTTGTCTGTTGCTCTACGTTGTCATGTTTTATTGTGTTGTGTTATATTGTGTTCTGTTGTGTTGTCCGTTGCTCTACGTTGTCATGTTTTATTGTGTTGTGTTGTGTATGTTGTGTTGTATTGTCCGTTGCTCTACGTTGTCATGTTTTATTGTGTTGTGTTATATTGTGTTGTGTTGTATTGTCTGTTGCTCTACGTTGTCATGTTTTATTGTGTTGTGTTATATTGTGTTATGTTGTGTTGTCCGTTGCGCTACGGTGTCATGTTGTGTTGTGTTATATTGAGATTGTGATGCTCTCTGTTGCTGCTCTGTGTCCTGTCGCTGCTCTGTGTCCTGTCGCTGCTCTGTGTCCTGTCGCTGCTCTGTGTCCTGTCGCTGCTCTGTGTCCTGTCGCTGCTCTGTGTCTTGTCTTATTGTGTTATGTGCTGTGTAGTCACTTACTCCCTCTCCCCATGTCTTCCTGGGGTTGGCGCCAGACCCCAGCTTCACCCGGACACACAACTCTAGGAGGAAGGAAGCTCACTGACGGCCTCTGCTTGGCAGGACCACTGCATTATTGTTGACTCAGTTCAAGAGGATAAGAAGTCATTAATTAACATAACAGAAGAAGAAAAAACAATGGCTTATTGGACTCCCAGCTGAAGAGCTTGGAGAGTAAACTGAATCCTAAATGGAACCATATTCCCTTTATAGTTCACTACTTTTGGTCATGGTCCATAGTGTGAGGGACTGGTCAAAAATAGAGTCCTATGTAGAGCATAGGGTGGCACTTCAGACACAGTCTGTTGGCATGCCACTTCACAGACTACAACACTTAAACATCTGTTGAGGGAGTGTGTGTGTGTGTGTGTGTGTGTGTGCGTGCGTGTGTGTGTGTGTGTGTGTGTGTGTGTGTGTGCGTGTGTGCGTGATTACAGTGTAAGGGTCTGGTGTCGGTGCGTGACAGGAAGCAGACTATGTGATAACCATGGGGCTGCAGCTCAGTGTCAGGGCCTCAGGGCCGCAAGATAAGGTACTTGTGTGTGTGTGTCAGGGCCGGACACACACACAGCCCTGTTACTGTAACAGATATACACCAACACAGCCCTGTTACTGTAACAGATATACACCAACAAATCACTGTTACTGTAACAGATATACACCAACACAGCCCTGTTACTGTAACAGATATACACCAACACAGCCCTGTTACTGTAACAGATATACACCAACAAATCACTGTTACTGTAACAGATATACACCAACAAATCACTGTTACTGTAACAGATATACACCAACAAATCACTGTTACTGTAACAGATATACACCAACACAGCCCTGTTACTGTAACAGATATACACCAACACAGCCCTGTTACTGTAACAGATATACACCAACAAATCCATGTGATTACTTCCCTAGCCAGTAGTACATCAGATACTTCTCTAGCCAGTAGTACATCAGATACTTCTCAGTAGTACATCAGATACTTCTCAGTAGTACATCAGCTACTTCTCTAGCCAGTAGTACATCCTATTTTTCTCAGCATGTACATCAGATACTTCTCTAGCCAATAGTACATCAGATGCTTCTCTAGCTAGTTGTACATCAGATACTTCTTTAGCCAGTAGTACATCAGATACTTCTCTAGCCAGTAGGTCATCCGATACTTCTTTAGCCAGTAGTACATCCGATACTTCTTTAGCCAGTAGTACATCAGATACTTCTCTAGCCAGTAGTACATCAGATACTTCTCTAGCCAGTAGTACATCAGATACTTCTCTAGCCAGTAGTACATCAGATACTTCTCTAGCCAGGAGTACATCAGATACTTCTCTAGCCAGGAGTACATCAGATACTTCTCTAGCCAGTAGTACCTCAGATACTTCTCTAGCCAGTAGTACATCAGATACTTCTCTAGCCAGTAGTACCTCAGATACTTCTCTAGCCAGTAGTGCATCAGATACTTCTCTAGCCAGTAGTACCTCAGATACTTCTCTAGCCAGTAGTACATCAGATACTTCTCTAGCCAGTAGTACATCAGATACTTCTCTAGCCAGTAGTACCTCAGATACTTCTCTAGCCAATAGTACATCAGATACTTCTCTAGCCAGTAGTACATCAGATACTTCTCTAGCCAGTAGTACATCAGATACTTCTCTAGCCAGTAGTACATCAGATACTTCTCTAGCCAGTAGTACATCAGATACTTCTCTAGCCAGTAGTACATCAGATACTTCTCTAGCCAGTAGTGCATCAGATACTTCTCTAGCCAGTAGTACATCAGATACTTCTCTAGCCAGTAGTACATCAGATACTTCTCTAGCCAGTAGTACATCAGATACTTCTCTAGCCAGTAGTACATCAGATACTTCTCTAGCCAGGAGTACATCAGATACTTCTCTAGCCAGGAGTACATCAGATACTTCTCTAGCCAGGAGTACATCAGACACTTCTCTAGCCAGTAGTACATCAGATACTTTTCTAGCCAGTAGTACATCAGATACTTCTCTAGCCAGTAGTACATCAGATACTTCTCTAGCCAGTAGTACATCAGATACTTCTCTAGCCAGTAGTACATCAGATACTTCTCTAGCCAGTAGTACATTAATTAATTCATTAATTTATTTAACCAGGCAAGTCAGTTAAGAACAAATTCTTATTTACAATGACGGCCTACCATAAGGCCTTCTGCGGGGACGGGGGCTGGAATTAAAAATACAAGTATATATAAATATAGGACAAAACGCCACACTACATAAAGAAAGACCTAAGACAACAACATAACAAGGCAGCAACACATGACAACACAGCATGGTAGCAACACAACATGGTAGCAACACAACATGATAGCAACACAACATGGTACAAACATTATTGGGCACAGACAACAGCACAATGGGCAAGAAGGTAGAGACAACAATACATCATGCAAAGCAGCCACAACTGTCAGTAAGAGTGTCCATGATTGAGTCTTTGAATGAAGAGACTGAGATAAGATACTTCTCTAGCCATTAGTACATCAGATACTTTTCAGTAGTACATCAGATACTTCTCTAGTCAGTAGTACATCAGATACTTCTGTAGCTAGTAGAACATCATATTTCTTTATTTGAATATGATACATTTTGTGTCTTGAGATATCACAAGGCATCTATGCTATATTGTCAGAGACGAACGTAAACAATCCTTGTTAAAGAAGTAATTTGGATAGACCCATGACGACACGTTAAAGAAGTAATCTGGATAGACCCATGACGACACGTTAAAGAAGTAATTTGGATAGACCCATGACGACATGTTAAAGAAGTAATCTGGATAGACCCATGACGACACGTTAAAGAAGTAATCTGGATAGACCCATGACGACACGTTAAAGAAGTAATTTGGATAGACCCATGACGATACGTTAAAGAAGTAATCTGGATAGACCCATGACGACACGTTAAAGAAGTAATCTGGATAGACCCATGACGACACGTTAAAGAAGTAATCTGGATAGACCCATGACGACACGTTAAAGAAGTAATCTGGATAGACCCATGACGACACGTTAAAGAAGTAATCTGGATAGACCAATGACGACACGTTAAAGAAGTAATCTGGATAGACCTATGACGACACGTTAAAGAAGTAATCTGGATAGACCCATGACGACACGTTAAAGAAGTAATCTGGATAGACCCATGACGACACGTTAAAGAAGTAATTTGGATAGACCCATGACGACACGTTAAAGAAGTAATCTGGATAGACCCATGACGACACGTTAAAGAAGTAATCTGGATAGACCCATGACGACACATTAAAGAAGTAATCTGGATAGACCCATGACGACACGTTAAAGAAGTAATCTGGATAGACCCATGACGACACGTTAAAGAAGTAATCTGGATAGACCCATGACGACACTTTAAAGAAATAATCTGGATAGACCCATGATGACGCGTTAAAGAAGTAATCTGGATAGACCCATGACGACGCGTTAAAGAAGTAATCTGGATAGACCCATGACGACACGTTAAAGAAGTAATCTGGATAGACCCATGACGACACGTTAAAGAAGTAATTTGGATAGACCCATGACGACATGTTAAAGAAGTAATCTGGATAGACCCATGACGACACGTTAAAGAAGTAATCTGGATAGACCCATGACGACACGTTAAAGAAGTAATTTGGATAGACCCATGACGATACGTTAAAGAAGTAATCTGGATAGACCCATGACGACACGTTAAAGAAGTAATCTGGATAGACCCATGACGACACGTTAAAGAAGTAATCTGGATAGACCCATGACGACACGTTAAAGAAGTAATCTGGATAGACCCATGACGACACGTTAAAGAAGTAATCTGGATAGACCAATGACGACACGTTAAAGAAGTAATCTGGATAGACCTATGACGACACGTTAAAGAAGTAATCTGGATAGACCCATGACGACACGTTAAAGAAGTAATCTGGATAGACCCATGACGACACGTTAAAGAAGTAATTTGGATAGACCCATGACGACACGTTAAAGAAGTAATCTGGATAGACCCATGACGACACGTTAAAGAAGTAATCTGGATAGACCCATGACGACACGTTAAAGAAGTAATCTGGATAGACCCATGACGACACGTTAAAGAAGTAATCTGGATAGACCCATGACGACACGTTAAAGAAGTAATCTGGATAGACCCATGACGACACTTTAAAGAAATAATCTGGATAGACCCATGATGACGCGTTAAAGAAGTAATCTGGATAGACCCATGACGACGCGTTAAAGAAGTAATCTGGATAGACCCATGACGACACGTTAAAGAAGTAATCTGGATAGACCCATGACGACACGTTAAAGAAGTAATTTGGATAGACCCATGACGACACGTTAAAGAAGTAATCTGGATAGACCCATGACGACACGTTAAAGAAGTAATTTGGATAGACCCATGACGACACGTTAAAGAAGTAATTTGGATAGACCCATGACGACACGTTAAAGAAGTAATCTGGATAGACCCATGACGACACGTTAAAGAAGTAATCTGGATAGACCCATGACGACACGTTAAAGAAGTAATCTGGATAGACCCATGACGACACGTTAAAGAAGTAATCTGGATAGACCCATGACGACACGTTAAAGAAGTAATCTGGATAGACCCATGACGACACTTTAAAGAAATAATCTGGATAGACCCATGACGACGCGTTAAAGAAGTAATCTGGATAGACCCATGACGACACGTTAAAGAAGTAATCTGGATAGACCAATGACGACACGTTAAAGAAGTAATCTGGATAGACCTATGACGACACGTTAAAGAAGTAATCTGGATAGACCCATGACGACACGTTAAAGAAGTAATCTGGATAGACCCATGACGACACGTTAAAGAAGTAATTTGGATAGACCCATGACGACACGTTAAAGAAGTAATCTGGATAGACCCATGACGACACGTTAAAGAAGTAATCTGGATAGACCCATGACGACACGTTAAAGAAGTAATCTGGATAGACCCATGACGACACGTTAAAGAAGTAATCTGGATAGACCCATGACGACACGTTAAAGAAGTAATCTGGATAGACCCATGACGACACTTTAAAGAAATAATCTGGATAGACCCATGATGACGCGTTAAAGAAGTAATCTGGATAGACCCATGACGACGCGTTAAAGAAGTAATCTGGATAGACCCATGACGACGCGTTAAAGAAGTAATCTGGATAGACCCATGACGACACGTTAAAGAAGTAATTTGGATAGACCCATGACGACACGTTAAAGAAGTAATCTGGATAGACCCATGACGACACGTTAAAGAAGTAATTTGGATAGACCCATGACGACACGTTAAAGAAGTAATTTGGATAGACCCATGACGACACGTTAAAGAAGTAATCTGGATAGACCCATGACGACACGTTAAAGAAGTAATCTGGATAGACCCATGACGACACGTTAAAGAAGTAATCTGGATAGACCCATGACGACACGTTAAAGAAGTAATCTGGATAGACCCATGACGACACGTTAAAGAGGTAATCTGGATAGACCCATGACGACACTTTAAAGAAATAATCTGGATAGACCCATGACGACGCGTTAAAGAAGTAATCTGGATAGACCCATGACGACACGTTAAAGAAGTAATCTGGATAGACCCATGACGACACTTTAAAGAAATAATCTGGATAGACCCATGACGACGCGTTAAAGAAGTAATCTGGATAGACCCATGACGACACGTTAAAGAAGTAATCTGGATAGACCCATGACGACACGTTAAAGAAGTAATTTGGATAGACCCATGACGACACGTTAAAGAAGTAATCTGGATAGACCCATGACGACACGTTAAAGAAGTAATTTGGATAGACCCATGACGACACGTTAAAGAAGTAATTTGGATAGACCCATGACGACACGTTAAAGAAGTAATCTGGATAGACCCATGACGACACGTTAAAGAAGTAATCTGGATAGACCCATGACGACACGTTAAAGAAGTAATCTGGATAGACCCATGACGACACGTTAAAGAAGTAATCTGGATAGACCCATGACGACACATTAAAGAAGTAATTTGGATTGACCCGTGACGACACGTTAATTAAAGAAGTCATCTGGATAGACCCATGACGACACGTTAAAGAAGTAATTTGGATAGACCCATGACGACACGTTAAAGAAGTAATCTGGATAGACCCATGACGACACGTTAAAGAAGTAATCTGGATAGACCCATGACGACACGTTAAAGAAGTAATCTGGATAGACCCATGACGACACGTTAAAGAAGTAATCTGGATAGACCCATGACGACACTTTAAAGAAATAATCTGGATAGACCCATGACGACGCGTTAAAGAAGTAATCTGGATAGACCCATGACGACACGTTAAAGAAGTAATCTGGATAGACCCATGACGACACGTTAAAGAAGTAATTTGGATAGACCCATGACGACACGTTAAAGAAGTAATCTGGATAGACCCATGACGACACGTTAAAGAAGTAATCTGGATAGACCCATGACGACACGTTAAAGAAGTAATCTGGATAGACCCATGACGACACGTTAAAGAAGTAATCTGGATAGACCCATGACGACACATTAAAGAAGTAATTTGGATTGACCCGTGACGACACGTTAATTAAAGAAGTCATCTGGATAGACCCATGACGACACGTTAAAGAAGTAATTTGGATAGACCCATGACGACACGTTAAAGAAGTAATCTGGATAGACCCATGACGACCATGTTTTTATACCTCATGTGTTAATACTCTATAAACCTCTGCCTGGTGACATCATCCATGTAAGTTCTGCTCAACCTGAGTCAGAGACAGTTCCTCAGGCTCTAAAATCCAACTTGATTTTACAAACTAACGTTGCTGCCCAGGCACATACATTACACACTTTTTATTATGAAAAATGTCTGAAATCATGGACGGGTCTGATAGTAGTAGAGTAAAACCCTAAATCATCCTGTGAGTTTATCTGAACATGAGGAAAATAAGCTACTGACTAGTGCCATGTCTTTTTTTTCCCTGTGTGGGCAGTGACGTTAGTTCATACCGTGAGGTGGGCTTGATGGAGGTTTTTTATGAGTAGGATGCTGACCAGACCAGACCTGTTGCAGATCCCTGATCCCTGTGTGTCAGTGAGATGTCTACAGGGACTAGTTCTCCCTCTGTAAAACCTCTGTGTTGTTTCCACACTTAACTGCCGTCAGAGCTAAAGTTCTCCAGGCCAAAGACCCTGATAAATCACTGGGAGATTATGAAGAAGTGTGCATCAGGAGGGGGGAGATCTACATGTTCAGATTAAACTATAGGATCTCTGCTGTCTTTTAGTCCTGATTACAGCCAGTCTCATAGCATCCTGTGTCTGATCTGTCTCCTGTAGAAAACAAAGGCACAAGGTTCCTAATAGCCCTGACAAAAGGACAACGAGCTGATGGCTCATAACTTCACATTCCTCACACTATCTGTTTACAATTAGGTGTCCCGGGTGGAAATCATTTTTGTCAGGCCCAAACCCCCCCTCCCCCCGACCACGTAAATTACCCCAACAGAGACCTGACCCCTGTGAAAACGCTATTGAGTTAACTTATGGTTTCGGCCCCGTAGGTATCGCGTGTAGAGTTATGCCTCTGTAGTCTTATCGCCCATCTTCAAACCACCCTACTTAAAAACAGCAAGGATCAGACAGCTTTCAAAGTCATTGGGCCCGATTCCGACAGGAATTTGCGTCTTTCCTACACACGCGTTTCCTACGCACTTCTCAGTATTTGATATTCAGACTTACCTTATTCCGTCGCGTAACGCGCTCTACAGGTGGAACTGCCTTGCGCACTCTGAATAAATGTCATTCAACCACTGAAAACCTGTCACGTGTGCTCCCTTTCCCGGTCTCTAGGTCACCCGCCTGCTCATTATGGCACACAACTGTCACCATTGTTACACACACCTCCGCGTCATCGGATTCACCTGGTCTCCATCACCTCCCTGATTACCTTCCCTATATATGTCACTCCCTTTGGTTACTTCCCCAGGCGTTATTGTTTCTGTTTCTTGTCTGTGTGCTGTTTGTGTTTCTTGTTTTGTATTATGTTCCGTATATTTATTAAAACGCTCACTCCCTGAACTTGCTTCCTGACTCCCAGTGCACATTGTTACAAAACCCTCCCACTTGCTGGCCAACAGATTTTCTTGTGCAGTTTTCATTAAATAGGGTTTTCAGAATATTTATTTTAAACCGTCCCTTTAAATACGGTGTACCTTTTTAGTTAGAATTTTGTCAACAGACTCAAGAGATATTAGGAATCAATGAAAAAAAGCCATCTAACAAAACAATGTGATTAATTGAAATGATAATGTAGGCTATACGAACTGAAGGAAATTAACAGAAAATTGGCGGTTGAATATGCGTGGTTATTAGGCCTACTGACTATCGATACTGATAGTGGCTAACATTTAAAATGATAGAAATAGGAAACAGAGAAAGTCAGAATAGTCTATAATAAAGACATCTGAGAGTGCCCCTCCCTGCAAAAAGGCTGTACAATTTAAATGCTGCATAATGGCACAGCATTTCATAAACTTTACTGTAAGGAAAGTTGATATGTTTCAGTTTACTGCCATATGACATTTGTCTCCAGCGATTTTATAAGGTCAGATAGATCTAAAACAAGTGTCATTTATATTTACAATTCCCTTATCCAATCGGATTACTCATTTATCTAGCTCTTATCAATAGCTCTTATCAAGTGGTAAATTACAGTGCATGGAAAATTCAGTTTTATTCTATCGGGGAAACTAAATATTTATGCTTTTTCCACTCGGAACTGGGACGTTCACTCGGCCTTATTCATGGAGAGAAAAGTGCATAAAAAACAGAATTAGGTGCCATTTATCCGCGCTTAACTCGGGTTGGAATCGGGCCCGTAGAAAGTAGTCTGTGGATATAAACTATAAAGAATTGGTACCCTGCCCCTCCAGTCCAGTTCATCTCTTTATAAGTTCCTCAATCAACAGAGAACAACCCCTCTCCAAAGTCCCTTAATGAACCACAATACAGACAGTGTTATTACCCTCTGTCATTATGGTTGATCACACACACATATCATTGTGGCTGATCTCAGTCTGGGGTTTAAAGTCGTCGTCCCCGAACCCCAGGGGTACAGTTAAGAACAAGCTGAACGCTCTCTGGAAATGCTTTGGATAATTCCAGGAAACTACCTTGCCTTTATAATTAAGTTTCTATACAGGCTACAAAGTGGTCCAGACTCTTTCCTCTGAAAGAAAGGAGGGGAATATATTAAATAGTTTAAAGTACACTAATGTCTACAGTACACAACACGGATGTGTTAGCCATACCACTTCACACATGTGCCACATCACTCCCCCAAAACCCCTCCCACCTGCCCCAAATTAGAACACGTTCACAGAAAGAAAATCTGATCTCAATTAATTCACTTTAGAGAAGAGTGAAGCCAAACATGTGTGGTGTGAGATCCACTAAAGTTGTACTGCTTGGCAGAGAGAGAGAGAGTACTGATATGAGGCCTTAGAGGGCAGCCGGACCCTCGTTTCCTCCTGTTAAAGTGATTCCTGATATGAGGCCTTAGAGGGCAGCCGGACCCTCGTTTCATTCTGTAAAAGTGATTCCTGACATGAGGCCTTAGAGGGCAGCCGGATCCTCGTTTCATCCTGTAAAAGTGATTCCTGACATGAGGCCTTAGAGGGCAGCCAGACCCTCGTTTCATCCTGTAAAAGTGATTCCTGACATGAGGCCTTAGAGGGCAGCCGGACCCTCGTTTCCTCCTGTAAAAGTGATTCCTGACATGAGGCCTTAGAGGGCAGCCGGACCCTCGTTTCCTCCTGTAAAAGTGATTCCTGACATGAGGCCTTAGAGGGCAGCCGGACCCTCGTTTCATCTTGTAAAAGTAGGACTAGAAACTATTTATGAGTCTTTACTGAATGAAATATTTCCACTACCTTTTTCAAACAATGTCTATCTTTATTTCCCAAACAATATTCAATACAATCACAACCACTTTTTGTTTTTTAATCATTTTTTATGCATCTTTTAACACCTAACAACATTTAGTACTTTTTGTTTTACACTTTTGTCATAGACCAGGCCCTGTTGTTACTTAATATCCTAGCAATTATGCCTTGCATTACACCTGGGAAGAAAACACTTCAATTTGATCAATTTGCCATTGGCTCAATCTTTGGCTCAATTTACACCATGGCTATTGGCTCAATTTCTAAAATGTTGACTATGTTAGCCCACACAGCTACAAGGATGCACTTCCATGCTAGATGTAGGACTTCATATTGAAAATGATAGAGACCTGATGTATAGAACAATCTTAAAATGATCTACTTTGGTTTAGATACCAGCATCGTGAAACCTCTAACACAATAAATTCACTTGCTTACAAATCAAATCAAATGTTATTGGTCACATGATTAGCAGATGTTATTGCGGGTGTAGCGAAATGCTTGTGCTTCTAGCTCCGACAGTGCAGTAATATCTAACAAGTAATATCTAACAGTTTCACAACAATACACTCAATACACACAAATCTACAGTAGTTACCACTTTTTCCATGTGTTTTTTTTTACTTCGCAGACTCCATGAAATGATGAACTCTTCCTAAATATGTGGTCAAATGATACATTTTGTGTATGGTTTCCTAGAAACAAGGGTGGCTCAACTTACCCCACTTTTCCCACCTTCGATTACTCCGTTTCGCATTGTTCGTATCACATTTCCACATTGTGAATTCCTCTTTAAGACCCATGCATGCTGCATGTTTGGAACTCTCACCATTGACCAAAGAGGGACAACTTAAGCTCTTGTCTCCCTCTTGTAGGAAGTGACTTCCTAAATGGTAATAGCCTACACCAGTGGTTCCCAACTCCAGTCCTCCAGTACCCCAACAGTGGTTCCCAACTCCAGTCCTCCAGTACCCCCAACAGTGGTTCCCAACTCCAGTCCTCCAGTCCCCCCAACAGTGTTTCCCAACTCCAGTCCTCCAGTCCCCCCAACAGTGTTTCCCAACTCCAGTCCTCCAGTACCCCAACAGTGGTTCCCAACTCCAGTCCTCCAGTACCCCCAACAGTGTTTCCCAACTCCAGTCCTCCAGTACCCCCAACAGTGGTTCCCAACTCCAGTCCTCCAGTACCCCAACAGTGGTTCCCAACTCCAGTCCTCCAGTCCTCCCAACAGTGGTTCCCAACTCCAGTCCTCCAGTCCCCCCAACAGTGTTTCCCAACTCCAGTCCTCCAGTACCCCAACAGTGGTTCCCAACTCCAGTCCTCCAGTCCCCCCAACAGTGGTTCCCAACTCCAGTCCTCCAGTCCCCCCAACAGTGGTTCCCAACTCCAGTCCTCCAGTCCCCCCAACAGTGGTTCCCAACTCCAGTCCTCCAGTACCCCGAACAGTGGTTCCCAACTCCAGTCCTCCAGTCCCCCCAACAGTGGTTCCCAACTCCAGTCCTCCAGTACCCCAACAGTGGTTCCCAACTCCAGTCCTCCAGTACCCCCAACAGTGGTTCCCAACTCCAGTCCTCCCAACAGTGGTTCCCAACTCCAGTCCTCCAGTACCCCCAACAGTGGTTCCCAACTCCAGTCCTCCAGTACCCCAACAGTGGTTCCCAACTCCAGTACCCCCAACAGTGGTTCCCAACTCCAGTCCTCCAGTACCCCAACAGTGGTTCCCAACTCCAGTCCTCCCAACAGTGGTTCCCAACTCCAGTCCTCCAGTACCCCCAACAGTGGTTCCCAACTCCAGTCCTCCAGTACCCCCAACAGTGGTTCCCAACTCCAGTCCTCCAGTACCCCCAACAGTGGTTCCCAACTCCAGTCCTCCAGTACCCACAACAATGTTTCCCAACTCCAGTCCTCCAGTACCCACAACAGTGTTTCCCAACTCCAGTCCTCCAGTACCCACAACAGTGTTTCCCAACTCCAGTCCTCCAGTACCCACAACAGTGTTTCCCAACTCCAGTCCTCCAGTACCCCCAACAGCACACATTGTTGTTGTTGCCCCATACAAACTCACTTGATTCAACTCATTGAAAGCTTGATGATTAGTTGACAAGTTGAATTCGGTGTGCTTCTCCAGGGGTACTCGAGGACTGGAGTCAGGAAACACTGGACTAGTCTGTCCAAAAACAGTTAAACCACCTCAGGACTCAACCTCCATGTTAGGATTATGAAGGACAGACAGGCTTTAAACGGACATTTCTGGAGAGGGGCAACAGGTGGATTTAACAAAAACATGTGACGTCTACTTAGACTAAACAAGAAAGAGACAAAACAATGCTTGTAGCCTTTAATAAAACAGTGTGAACATGTGCACACACTAAAATAGTTAATAAAGTTTGAGAGGGTTTTGGCTCCCTGTCTGTACTTAGAGGAAGAACGTGGCTGAGACACGTGTGGAGGTCAAACAATTCAATCCAATCCAATAAATCTTTATTGTCCCCGGAGTGGAGACAAGAAAGACACGATGGCGGGGTTAGAGGATACGGTCTGTGTGGGGTTCTTTTCTCCTGCAGGTCGGGAAACCTATTGTCCATCAGGCACTATGTACTGTCTTAAGGGAATGGTGGGAGGGGGAGGGGATAGGGAGGTCAGGGTAGTCACATAAACCACTGGATACAAGGCCATGCTACTTTGAATTGTTACACTGTTTGTTTTCAACAAGAATACAATCTGAAGACTGTTGTCTGCTTGACGCTGAGAGGAAATTAGGTGGAATTCTCTCTCTCTCTCGGGGTGTGTGTGTCTGTGTGTGTGTGTGTTTTATCATCTCCTGTCCTCTAGTTTCCTGTTCCTTCATACGGGAGGAAGAATTAGAATTCCTATATTTGGGAAGACATTAGAGCATTGGAATCTGAATGCTCCCGAGACTACCCAATGTCCATTCTCACATTCTTCCTGCTCTGCTGTACAAATGTATTGTGTTCCTCACAGTTCCTGAACAACACCAATGCGTGTGGTTGATATCATGTTCAGCCAAGCACATTCAAATGGACCCATTGTCCAAGAGTAGAGGAATTCAGTTCAGATGTTTTTTCTTCCTCAGAGTTTATTTATCAGACTGACATGTTTTTCTGTTCCACTTCACCTTCCATGTTGTCATTTCATACCAGAGATAACCCCTGTTTTAAACCGACTGACCACACTGTATGTACAGCGGTCAGCACGACTAGGAACTATAGCGGTCAGCACGACTAGAAACTACAGCGGTCAGCACGACTAGAAACTACAGCGGTCAGCACGACTAGAAACTACAGCGGTCAGCACGACTAGAAACTACAGCGGTCAGCACGACTAGAAACTACAGCGGTCAGCACGACTAGAAACTACAGCGGTCAGCACGACTAGAAACTACAGCGGTCAGCACGACTAGAAACTACAGCGGTCAGCACGACTAGAAACTACAGCGGTCAGCACGACTAGAAACTACAGCGGTCAGCACGACTAGGAACTACAGCGGTCAGCACGACTAGAAACTACAGTAGTCAGTAGGACTAGAAACTACAGTAGTCAGTAGGACTAGAAACTACAGCGGTCAGTAGGACTAGAAACTACAGTAGTCAGTAGGACTAGGAACTACAGCGGTCAGCACGACTAGAAACTACAGTAGTCAGTAGGACTAGAAACTACAGCGGTCAGTAGGACTAGAAACTACAGCGGTCAGCACGACTAGAAACTACAGCGGTCAGTAGGACTAGAAACTACAGCGGTCAGCACGACTAGAAACTACAGCGGTCAGCACGACTAGAAACTACAGCGGTCAGTAGGACTAGGAACTACAGCGGTCAGTAGGACTAGAAACTACAGCGGTCAGCACGACTAGAAACTACAGCGGTCAGCACGACTAGAAACTACAGCGGTCAGCACGACTAGAAACTACAGCGGTCAGCACGACTAGAAACTACAGCGGTCAGTAGGACTAGGAACTACAGCGGTCAGTAGGACTAGAAACTACAGCGGTCAGTAGGACTAGAAACTACAGCGGTCAGCACGACTAGAAACTACAGCGGTCAGCACGACTAGGAACTACAGCGGTCAGTAGGACTAGAAACTACAGCGGTCAGTAGGACTAGAAACTACAGCGGTCAGCACGACTAGAAACTACAGCGGTCAGCACGACTAGAAACTACAGCGGTCAGCACGACTAGAAACTACAGCGGTCAGCACGACTAGGAACTACAGCGGTCAGTAGGACTAGGAACTACAGCGGTCAGCACGACTAGAAACTACAGCGGTCAGCACGACTAGAAACTACAGCGGTCAGTAGGACTAGAAACTACAGCGGTCAGCACGACTAGGAACTACAGCGGTCTGCACGACTAGAAACTACAGCGGTCAGCACGACTAGAAACTACAGCGGTCAGCACGACTAGAAACTACAGCGGTCAGTAGGACTAGAAACTACAGCGGTCAGCACGACTAGAAACTACAGCGGTCAGCACGACTAGAAACTACAGTAGTCAGCACGACTAGAAACTACAGCGGTCAGTAGGACTAGAAACTACAGCGGTCAGCACGACTAGAAACTACAGCGGTCAGCACGACTAGAAACTACAGCGGTCAGTAGGACTAGGAACTACAGTAGTCATTGGACTAGAAACTACAGTAGTCAGTAGGACTAGGAACTACAGTAGTCATTGGACTAGAAACTACAGTAGTCAGTAGGACTATAAACTACAGCGGTCAGCACGACTAGAAACTACAGTGGTCAGCACGACTAGAAACTACAGTAGTGAGTAGGACTAGAAACTACAGTAGTCAGCATGACTAGAAACTACAGTAGTCAGTAGGACTAGAAAATACAGTAGTCAGCACAACTAGAAACTACAGTAGTCAGTAGGACTAGACAATACAGAAGCACACTGTAACCCTCCATCACATCATACACAGTCCTGTGTCTAAAATGGCATCCTATTCCCTATGTAGTGCACTAGTTTTGTCCAGGGCCCAAAGTAGTGCACTATGTAGGGAATATGGTGCCATTTGGGACTTAACCTGTATCTCTAGAGTGACCTCTATGCCTTCCAGCAGCTCTGTTCAGTTTAGACAGACAACGTGATGACTTACGCCCTCATTATTTCCCAGCCTCCCTTACAGACAGACAGACACTAGATGTTGTCTTCCGATTCCCACATGGCTCTGGGAAGATACCGAGCATCAGAAAGAGCGGAATGTGTCTGAAATGACACACTATCTCCTTTTTAGTGCACTTCTTTTAACCATAGCCTTATGGGTCCTGGTCAAAAGTAGTGCACTATATAAGGAATAGGGTGCCATTCGGGATGTAAACAGAGATTGTGTCGAGTAATGAACAATGACAAGGGGTCCTGGGTAACTTCTGTAATAAGCAGTGAATGAAAGGGAAGGGAATGGGTGCAATGCAGTGGGGTCTCTTTCATTCACTGAATATCTTTTTGCAGAAGTTAGATACCCTTTATCAATTCTCTCTGGGGATCAAATCTCTCTGGGGATCAATTCTCTCTGGGGATCAAATCTCTCTGGGGATCAAATCTCTCTGGGGATCAATTCTCTCTGGGGATCAATTCTCTCTCTCTGGGGATCAATTCTCTCTGGGGATCAATTCTCTCTGGGGATCAATTCTCTCTGGGGATCAATTTTCTCTGGGGATCAATTCTCTCTGGGGATCAATTCTCTCTCTCTGGGGATCAAATCTCTCTGGAGATCAAATCTCTCTGGACAACCAAATGAACTACTGTGAATACTCTCACTGGGATTCATTTAATTAGATCAGGTGAGCTTTTTGAGCTCTCTCTGTGTGTGTGTGTGTGTGTGTGTGTGTGTGTGTGTGTGTGTGTGTGTGTGTGTGTGTGTGTGTGTGTGTGTGTGTGTGTGTGTGTGTGTGTTCAACAGCTTGGATGGCTGTGTTTCTGACCACAATGAGAGAAGACCAGAGGGCCACATTCTAAACAGGAACCCAGACATTTACATAAATCACACACCGGCGTCGATTGGAGATTTGTGTGAAAATATGAATGACTTGTACAATGCTATCAGTATGTCCTCTGATTCGAGCAGACAGTGCTTGACAAACCACTGTGGTGATGCAAGAAAGGTGGTCTCAGCGCAATCAGACCCAATACTCAGCATCTCTACGTTTTAGACTTTGTTATTATTGACAAAGTATTTGTATTGTGACTGCTCTAGTTTTACTGCTCATTGATTATTTCCTGCAATGTGGAGGAAACTCGCGCAAGTAAGCATTTCATTGCACCGTTTACATATATTAAGCATATGACGAATGAATAAACTTTGATTTGACGCCCAAACAGCAATGAGGAGATGAATGTCCTCCTTGTTGTTTTCCTGCTCTACATTACTGAGTATCTTCTACCTTTTAACGTTTCACACAAATACCAATCCCATGTAGGATAAACAATGACTTTCTCATATGTCTTGTGAATACTGTTTGGTTGAAGAGGCTTTGGCTCATGAGTCTTGTCTTAACATGTATAGACGATCATATCATCTACTAATCTAAATATATGACACATTCTTATAGTTTGGACTGTAGGCTGCTCTACACCAGCCAAATCACACACCTCAGCCATCGAATCAGTTGTGATTGACAGACAGAGAGGAGCATATAATTTCCCTTTTGTTGTAGCTGTCTGGTCAATGAGGGAAAACAACACCAGCTGTTCAATGGAGAAAACAACATCAGCTGTTCAATGGAGAAAACAGCATCAGCTGTTCAATGGAGAAAACAGCATCAGCTGTTCAATGGAGAAAACAGCATCAGCTGTTCAATGGAGAAAACAGCATCAGCTGTTCAATGGAGAAAACAGCATCCGCTGTTCAATGGAGAAAACAGCATCAGCTGGTCAATGAAGAAAACAACACCAGCTGTTCAATGGAGAAAACAGCATCAGCTGTTCAATGGAGAAAACAGCATCAGCTGTTCAATGGAGAAAACAGCATCAGCTGTTCAATGGAGAAAACAGCATCAGCTGTTCAATGGAGAAAACAGCATCAGCTGGTCAATGAAGAAAACAACACCAGCTGTTCAATGGAGAAAACAACATCAGCTGTTCAATGGAGAAAACAACATCAGCTGTTCAATGGAGAAAACAGCATCAGCTGTTCAATGGAGAAAACAGCATCAGCTGTTCAATGGAGAAAACAGCATCAGCTGTTCAATGGAGAAAACAACATCAGCTGTTCAATGGAGAAAACAGCATCAGCTGTTCAATGGAGAAAACAGCATCAGCTGTTCAATGGAGAAAACAGCATCAGCTGTTCAATGGAGAAAACAGCATCAGCTGGTCAATGAAGAAAACAACACCAGCTGTTCAATGGAGAAAACAACATCAGCTGTTCAATGGAGAAAACAGCATCAGCTGTTCAATGGAGAAAACAGCATCAGCTGGTCAATGAAGAAAACAACACCAGCTGTTCAATGGAGAAAACAGCATCAGCTGGTCAATGAAGAAAACAACACCAGCTGTTCAATGAAGAAAACAACACCAGCTGTTCAATGAAGAAAACAACACCAGCTGTTCAATAGAGAAAACAACAGCAGCTGTTCAATGGAGAAAACAACACCAGCTGGAATTTGGTGCCCTATAAGTGGTAAAAGTCTCAAATACGCCATTAGTTTAACAACCTTGTGAAATGATGTTAATTACAGTGGGGAATTCTTTTGTCCAATTTAAGTTTTTGACATTAAACTCGACAGCTAAGATTTGACTCTTTCTTTTAGTTTATTGAAATACAACAAAGCTGCCTTCTAGCATTAGAAATGCCATGCAATACCTTTTGGCCAGTCCTGGGTCTTCTGAAAGTGAGAAGTTCAGTAAGGCTTTTAAGTCTGACTGTCTATAGTGCCCTCTCTCCCCCACTCTATCCCTCCTTCTATCCCTCTCGTTAAACCCCTCTCTCCCCCCTCTATCCCTCCCTCTAGCCCTCTCGTTACACCCCCCTCTATCCCTCCCTCTATCCCTCTCATTCGGCCTCCCTCTCTACCTCCCTCTATCCCTCTCATTCTGCCTCCCTCTCTACCTTCCTCTATCCCTCCCTCTATCCCTCTCATTCTGCCTCCCTCTCTACCGCCCTCTATCCCTCTCATTCTGCCTCCCTCTCTAACTCCCTCTATCCCTCCCTCTATCCCTCTCATTCTGCCTCCCTCTCTACCTCCCTCTATCCCTCTCATTCTGCCTCCCTCTCTACCTCCCTCCCTCTATGTGGATCTGTGTAATCTGAGGGAAATATGTGTCTCTAATATGGTCATACATTTGACAGGAGGTTAGGAAGTGCCGCTCAGTTTCCACCTCATTTTGTGGGCAGTGATCACATAGGCATACCTGACTTTTAAGAGAAGACAGGCTAAGGCGGCCTTTCTCAATAGCAAGGCTATGCTCACTGAGTCTGTACATAGTCAACGCTTTCCTTAAGTTTGGGTCAGTCACAGTGGTCAGGTATTCTGCCGCTGTGTACTCTCTGTTTTGGGCCAAATAACATTCTAGTTTGCTCTGTTTTTGTTCATTCTTTCCAATGTGTCAAGTAATTATCTTTTTGTTTTATCATAATTTGGTTTGGTCTCTCTTTCTCTCCCTCTTTCTCTCTCTCCCCCCTCTCTACCTCTTTCTCTCTGTCACTCTCTCTCTGTCCCTCTCTCTCTCTCTCTCTCTCTCTCTCTCTCTCTCTCTCTCTCTCTCTCTCTCTCTCTCTCTCTCTCTCTCTCTCTCTCTCGCTCTCTCTCTCTCTGTCTCTGTCACTCTCTCTCTCTCTCTTTGTCTCTGTCACTCTCTCTATCTCTTTGTCTCTCTCTCTCTTTATCTCTTTGTCTCTCTCTCTCTTTCTCTCTCTCTCTCTTTGCCTCTGTCACTCTCTCTATCTCTTTCTCTCTCTCTCTCTGTGAGTCATAGTTCATGTTGCTTCAACAGTGTAGTCTGTTATTCCAGGAGTCAATACCACTGGGGTGTGGGAGTAGTCGTCTTCACAAGTTAATATCACCCAAAATCCCTTCTGACGCACTTTTTCATACCAGTCAATCTCACAGCCCTAAACCATTGTTTGTAGAGACAGCTGCTGTAACCTTCTAGAATATTGTAGTTACAAAGACTAAATAGTATGTTAGTAACTGCTCTGTTACTGTCTAAAAATGAGTCAACCCACTTTACCTTCAGGTTTTGTTGGAATGAGAAAACATTACATGTCAGTGTTTAGTGTAGTTACTGACATTCCTTCAGCAAATTGAGATAAACCCATTAGAAAGTCCCCCAGTTTAGTTGGTATGCTGTTTGCCGTGTTGCTGGCGAGCTCCTCAATGGGTTCCATGGCTGCCAGAGAGAATGTTATTCAGGCCTGGCCCCTGGGGTTTTTCTGTTCCTCTATGCCAGGGTACGTGATTGGCAGCTGCCCATGGTAGCGGCACTGAAGGCATCTCTTCTCTACTGTTAATCTCGTCCCAGATCTGTTTGTTCTGTATACGGTTGTCAAGCATAGGAGTTTGCTCTACAGCACGGACAGATCAGGGACCAGGTATGGATGTTGCCAGCAGGAGACAGGACAGGGTTGGACAGTGTCTGCCTGAATGGACATTTCCACGCATTCAAGTCTGGTCTGACGGAGTTTTGTCCATTTCTAGTAATTATATTTCTTTGGTCTGCCCCGTCACTGCATGTCAGGCAGAGGAGAGTTACTCAGTGACACTGTTCTAAAGACTGTCACTGTCAGCTCCCTGCTGGGTTCAAATAGGATCTGTTTTCTTTCAGATTGTTGATTGAGCCTGCCTGGAATGCCAGTATGGGCGGGGCTCCATTCCATTCGTTCCGTTCCACCAGACAAGGGAAGCTCAATCAAGCTGCGCTAATGATGTATTTGAAAGAAAAACAAATACTATTTGAACCCAGATCGGTCTGCACAGTATAGGCGAGGCTCTGTTCTAAAGCCTTTCAGTGTGTCAGTGATTTGGAAATGTGGATGGATGGGGACACTGCTCATTAAGAGCAGGACAGGGGTTTTCCCCTTCAAATTAAGATGCTGCACCTGTAGGAGCTCTTTGTCTGGGCAGAATGGTGGGGCTGAAGGGCCAGAGGGGGCTGCTTAGAACCAGTCTTCTCCAGTAATCTCCGTTCTCTCTGGGGATATGTCCCAACTTGTACCCTATTCCCTATGTAGTGCACTACTTTTGACCAGGACCCATAGGCCACTATGTAGGATATAGGGTGACATTTGGGACACAGACAGTTTTTTTTGTCATGGTTCTTCTGAACCCACTGCTCCCAAGTCGTCGTGACGTCGTCAAGTTCGCTATCCCCCCCACCCGTACCCCGTCCCGCCCTGTACGGAGCTCACGTGCCAGGGTCGTGCCTTTTTGCCCAGTCTGCCCTGTAGACTATAGAGATTGTCCAATCACAAGGCATAGCCTACAGTCAGGAACGCGCGGCAAATCTGTCAGTGACCAAACAGCATGGAGACAAAACAGGCCTTTCAAAATATTACAAAATACAATCGTGGGAGACACTGGTTGGAGAACAAATGGCTCCTGCTGAAAAGAGAAAACTCTAATATGACTGTAGGCTACTAAAATATTTGATCAACTTCCAAATATGTGTCTTTTAAGCGAACATTGTTTTACAAAGTGAAAGAAGAGAGATGCTTTTGGCACGAGAGCATCGGCAAGTGAGCTGAGCATCATTGGTTGAGTCTGTGAAACTGGACAAGTTTTTAGGGCTAGAATTTCCTCCTCACATTGTAAAATACGTGTTTCTCCACACTCCTAGGTCTAGGCTAGTGATGGATTCAAGACAAGTAAAAAAAAAAAAAAATCGATCTCAGATTCTCAGTTTGTCAGTGTTTGTCACGTTCTGACCTTTATTTTCCCTTGTTTTGTCTTTATTTAGTTGGTCAGGGCGTGAGTTGGGGTGGGCAGTCTATGTTATTTGTTTCTATGTTTAGGTTTGTTCATTTAGCCTGATATGGTTCTCAATCAGAGGCAGGTGTTTTGCATTGTCTCTGATTGGGAGCCATATTTAGGTTGCCTGTTTTCACTGTTGGTTTGTGGGTGTTTGTCTTCCGTGTCAGTGTTTGTTGCCACACGGGACTGTTTCGGTTAGTTCTTTTGTTATTTTGTATTGTGTCTTGTTTTCGTGGATTATATTAAAACATGGAAACTTACCACTCTGCGTATTGGTCCTCCGATCCTTCTCGCCTCTCCTCGTCAGATGAGGAGGAAGAGATAGACAGCCATTACAGAAACACCCACCAACCAAGGACCAAGCAGAGTGGTAAAGGACAGCAGCAGCAGTGGCAGAAGATACAGGACTCATGGACTTGGGAGAAGATTCTGGACGGCAAGGGACCCTGGGCTCAGCCAGGGGAATATCGCCGTCCCAAAGCAGAGTTGGAGGCAGCGAAGGCAGAGAGGCGCCGGTATGAGGAGGCAGCGCGGCAACGCGGTTGGAAGCTCGAGAGTCAGCCCCAAAAATTTCTTGGGTGGGGGCACACGGGGATGTGTGGCTAAGCCAGGTAGGAGACCTGAGCCAACTCCCCGTGCTTACCGTGGAGTGAGAGGGCGTCGTACTGGTCAGGCACCGTGTTATGCGGTGGAGCGCACAGTGTCCCCAGTACGCGTGCTTAGCCCAGTGCGGGCTATTCCACCTAGCCGCACTGGCCGGGCTAGGTTGGGCATCGAGCCGGGTGCTATGAAGCCGGCTCAACGCATTTGGTCTCCAGTGCGTCGCCTTGGGCCAGCGTACATGGCACCAGCCTTACGCATGGTGTCCCCGGTTCGCCAGCATAGCCCAGTGCGGGCTATTCCACCTCGCCGCACTGGCAGGGCTACGGGGAACATTTAACTAGGTAAGGTTGGGCAGGCTCGGTGCTCAAGAGCTCCTGTACTCCTTCACGGTCCGGTATAACCGGTGCCACCTCCACGTACCAGTCCTCCGGTGGCAGCCCCCCGCACCAGGCTGTCTCTCCGGTTTCTCTCTACAGTTGCTCCCACCTGTCCAGCGCTGCCAAAGCCTTCCTCTTCTCCAGCGCAGCCAGAGTCGCCCGTCTGCCCAGCGCCGTCTGAGCTGCCCGTCTGCCCAGCGCCGTCTGAGCTGGCCGTCTGCCCAGCGCCGTCTGAGCTGCCCGTCTGCCCAGCGCCGTCTGAGCTGCCCGTCTGCCCAGCGCCGTCTGAGCCGCCCGTTTGCGCAGCGCCGTCTGAGCCGTCAGTCAGCCAGGACCTGCCAGAGCCGTCAGTCAGCCAGGACCTGCCAGAGCCGTCAGTCAGCCAGGACCTGCAAGAGCCGTCAGTCAGCCAGGACCTGCCAGAGCCGTCAGTCAGCCAGGACCTGCCAGAGTCGTCAGTCAGCCAGGACCTGCCAGAGTCGTCAGTCAGCCAGGAGCTGCCAGAGCCGTCAGCCAGCCAGGATCTGACAGAGTCGTCCTTCATTCCGGAGCTGCCGGAGTCCCCCGCCTGTCCGGAGCTGCCGGAGTTGTCCTTCACTCCGGTGCTGCCGGAATCTCCCGTCCATTCGGGACCCATGGCTAGGGTTCCCAGGCCAAGGTCGGCGGCGAGGATCGCCGCTCATAAGAGGCCACGGGGGCGATTAAGGAGGTGGACAAAAACAATGGTGAAGTGGGGTCCACGTCCCGCGCCAGAGCCGCCACCGTGGACAGACGCCCACCCAGACCCTCCCCTATAGGTTTAGGTTTTGCGGCCGGAGTCCGCACCTTTAGGGGGGGGGGGGGGTACTGTCACGTTCTGACCTTTATTTTCCCTTGTTTTGTCTTTATTTAGTATGGTCAGGGCGTGAGTTGGGGTGGGCAGTCTATGTTATTTGTTTTTATGTTTAGGTTTGTTCATTTAGCCTGATATGGTTCTCAATCGGAGGCAGGTGTTTTGCATTGTCTCTGATTGGGAGCCATATTTAGGTTGCCTGTTTTCACTGTTGGTTTGTGGGTGTTTGTCTTCCGTGTCAGTGTTTGTTGCCACACGGGACTGTTTCGGTTAGTTCTTTAGTTATTTTGTATTGTGTCTTGTTTTCGTGGATTATATTAAAACATGGAAACTTACCACTCTGCGTATTGGTCCTCCGATCCTTCTCGCCTCTCCTCGTCAGATGAGGAGGAAGAGATAGACAGCCGTTACAGTGTTAAAGTAGCCTGTCGTTTCGATATTTAAAAAAATTCTGCATCCAGTCATGTAAAGGTCTCCAGTCATGTAAACGTCTCCAGTCATGTAAAATGTCATAGAAGTGGATGCACTGTGTTTATATAAGGCCCTATTATTTTTACCTGACCCTAGACTTGTAATGTTTCCCATGTGTGCAACTCCTGTACGTGCCTCTACTCTACTGCTCTATGCGGCTAAAACAAACTCTATGATATGCATGCCATGCTATAAAGGTGATTTATTTTCTCATACATTCTGGTACCTCAGAGCTCCACAGGTCACCCCCCCCCCCCCCCCCCCCCCACCCCCCACCTCTCACGTTCACTTTTCGGTCCGGGTACCTCCCAATTTAAAAATGAAGCCCTGAACACAGGTAGTGTAGAGTCTAGCTAACCAAAATATACAACAATATCCACACAAGCCACTAGCCAGCCAGCCATATATCATGAGTTAGAAGATTAGGAATAATATATTATGAAGTTATTATTTAAGAGTATTGAAGATAAATCACAATCAGTAAATCAACGATGGAGCTAGCTGACTAGCAGAATCTACATCCATCATCAACATCCATCATTAACATCCATCATTAACATCCATCATTAACAGACATCATCAACATCCATCATTAACATCCATCATTAACATCCATCATTAACATCCATCATTAACATCATCAACATCCATCATTAACATCCATCATTAACATCATCAACATCCATCATTAACAGACATCATCAACATCCATCATTAACATCCATCATTAACATCCATCATTAACTTCCATCATTAACATCATCAACATCCATCATTAACAGACATCATCAACATCCATCATTAACATCCATCATTAACATCCATCATTAACTTCCATCATCAACATCCATCATTAACATCCATCATTAACATCCATCATTAACTTCCATCATCAACATCATCAACATCCATCATTAACATCCATCATTAACATCCATCATTAACTTCCATCATCAACATCAATCATTAACATCCATCATCAACATCCATCATTAACATCCATCATCAACATCAATGATTAGCTGATAGTCTACCTTATGTTCCAGATGTCAGTCAATCATGTCTTTATGAGGCACTGTGCCTCTCTTGCTAACAACTGGTACTGATTGAGTGTGTTGTTGCAGAATTCGGCCGATGCCAACAACAACAAGGTAGAGTCAGCTGGTATGTTATGAATCTCCAGACTTCTTTCAGTTGAGCGGGTGGCCTTTTCTTTTTCATTTTGAGCACCTGCCCACTGAAAGGTCTGTGCAAGCCCCTACACACACACACACACACACACACACACACACACACACACACACACACACACACACACACACACACACACACACACACACACACACACACACACACACACACACACACACACACACACACACACACACACACACCTACATACATACACGCACGCACTTATTCACACACGCACACATACGCACGCACGCACACACACACACACACACACACACACATGCACTTATTCACACACGCACACACTCTTGACCACAACACTGTGTTTCAAGGCTTGAAGGATGACCTAATACAATATGAGTATTGGCTGGGAGAGACAAGAGACAGCCAAAGAGTACACTGATAGTGTGACTTTGAAAATAATTGACATGACTGAGTCCATAAGTTCATATCAATAGGGGCAGGGGAGACACTCCTTACTGTCTGTCTGTCTTTCTTTCTGTCTGTCTGTGTGTCTGTCTGTGTGTCTGTCTGTGTGTCTGTCTGTCTGTCTGTCTGTCTTTCTTTCTTTCTTTCTTTCTTTCTTTCTTTCTTTCTTGTCTTTTATTTTCTGTGAGGACCACAGTAAGGAGTAAGGTGTAATGTATGTTATTACTGGTATGGCCTGCTGCTTTGTATAACCAAAAGCAGTGTATGTGTGTTTGTGATGTATGGGGTGCTGTCAATTAAATGGGTGGTTGCTTTCTCTGCCTCTTCCCCCCACCTCATGGGTCTTTGACTGGTGAGAAAGAATAAACCAGCAGGGAACAATGGACTGGTGCTACTTAACTCTCTCTCTCCGTCCACCTCTCTCTCCCCCTCCCACCCTCCGTCCGTCCGTCCGTCCCGCTCTCTCTCTCCCCCTCCCACCCTCCGTCCGGCTCTCTCCCTCTCCCTCTCCCTCTCCCTCTCCCTCTCTCTCTCTCTCTCTCTCTCTCTCTCTCTCTCTCTCTCTCTCTCTCTCTCTCTCTCTCTCTCTCTCTCTCTCCCCCTCTCTCTCTCTCTCTCTCTCTCTCTCTCCCTCCACCTCTCTCTCCCCCTCCCACCCTCCGTCCGTCCGTCTCTCTCTCTCTCTCCCCTTCTCTCTCTCTCCCTCCACCTCTCTCTCCCCCTCCCCCCTCTCTCTTCTCTCTCTACATAAAGCAGGATATACTACATAGTCTGGCAACGTCACCTCTTAGTAACACTGACCATTCATCAGATGTGTACAGCAATAATAGAACACATTGTTATAGAGAGAAATTACAATTTATCATACAGAGTACCAATAAATTTTTAATCTGCTTTTGATTTTCTACCTGAGGAAGGACATAAATTAAACTCTTGTTACATTCCAGAAACATAATCATTTAAGTTTTCAGTTTTTCCATATTGGCCATAGGCCTTTCTAATAAAAAAAATTAAAAAGTGTAATCCTACAAGAACTCGCATGGGTTGGGTTTGAGTTGACTGTAAAGGGCTGTTGACTGTAAAGGGCTGTTGACAGCCAATAGGATATGAGATGATGGGTGAGCCCGACCAAAAGCCTGACTAACTCAGAATACGTGTGTGTGCGCGTGTGTGCGTGTGTGTGTGCGTGTGTGTGTGTGTGTTTGTGACAGGCTAGGGAACTCTCTGCTAGACTAATTTCAGGTCTGGACTCGGGGTGAGACTCAGGGAGGAGGATGAGGTGTTGCTTCAAGGTTTTTCCAGGACCAGCTAGCTAGCCCCATGTTTATTTTCTATCTGCTACAGTGTAGACAATCTGCTAGTGTGACTTCTTCTCTCCTAAATTAAAAATAAAACAGATTATATTGTTGATAAAGTGATAACCTTAACAAATGTGTGTAAATTGTGGAACGATGCTAAGAGTAAATGTATATTATTTGACCCTGTCACTGATTTTCTCCATGCGTGTGTAACTAACAGCTCCTAAAATAGGTATTCTCATTGAAAAGGTCAGTCTTTGTGCTGTATTTCCTAATGGGTTACCATAGTGGGTTGGCTGGACCAGGCTCTTATATAGCCTATTAGGGCCAGTTGTATGGCTGGACCAGGCTCTTATATAGCCTATTAGGGCCAGTTGTATGGCTGGACCAGGCTCTTATATAGCCTATTAGGGCCAGTTGTATGGCTGGACCAGGCTCTTATATAGCCTATTAGGGCCAGTTGTATGGCTGGACCAGGCTCTTATATAGCCTATTAGGGCCAGTTGTATGGCTGGACCAGGCTCTTATATAGCCTATTAGGGCCAGTTGTATGGCTGGACCAGGCTCTTATATGGCCTATTAGGGCCAGTTGTATGGCTGGACCAGGCTCTTATATGGCCTATTGGGGCCAGTTGTATGGCTGGACCAGGCTCTTATATAGCCTATTAGGGCCAGTTGTATGGCTGGACCAGGCTCTTATATAGCCTATTAGGGCCAGTTGTATGGCTGGACCAGGCTCTTATATAGCCTATTAGGGCCAGTTGTATGGCTGGACCAGGCTCTTATATTGCCTATTAGGGCCAGTTGTATGGCTGGACCAGGCTCTTATATAGCCTATTAGGGCCAGTTGTATGGCTGGACCAGGCTCTTATATAGCCTATTAGGGCCAGTTGTATGGCTGGACCAGGCTCTTATATGGCCTATTAGGGCCAGTTGTATGGCTGGACCAGGCTCTTATATGGCCTATTGGGGCCAGTTGTATGGCTGGACCAGGCTCTTATATAGCCTATTAGGGCCAGTTGTATGGCTGGACCAGGCTTGTATATAGCCTATTAGGGCCAGTTGTATTGCTGGACCAGGCTCTTATATAGCCTATTAGGGCCAGTTGTATGGCTGGACCAGGCTCTTATATGGCCTATTAGGGCCAGTTGTATGGCTGGACCAGGCTCTTATATTGCCTATTAGGGCCAGTTGTATGGCTGGACCAGGCTCTTATATAGCCTATTAGGGCCAGTTGTATGGCTGGACCAGGCTCGTATATGGCCTATTAGGGCCAGTTGTATGGCTGGACCAATTTGGTGTTGCCGTGGTAATTACAGCCTATAGACAGACCCCTGGTGTTGCCGTGGTAATTACTGCCTATAGCCTCAACCCTGGTGTTGCCATGGTACTTATGGACTGTAGACAGACCCCTGGTGTTGCCATGGTACTTATCCAGAGCGACTTACAGTAAGTAGTTAGTGCATACATTTTCTGATTGGTTCCCATGGGAACCAGACCCACAACCCTGCCGTTGTAAACGCCATGCTCTACACGGGAACAAACAAACGATAGCCCAGGCCAATGAAGCAACACACAGATTATACAATATTTGGAGGCAATATACACCGAGTGTACAAAACATTAAGAACACTAATAAACCTTTCTATGGATTATATGTCTATGACCACAACACAACAAGCTGTTGGCCAAATTTGGCTCGCTTACTGCTCAAACTGCGGCCTACCCGACTGTAGGCATAACTGTCAAAATAAACTTCATCCACAGTTATTTATTTTATAAACTATTGATCCTCTGTGGCAAATATGAGGCTCTCTGGTTATTTTTGTTTATTATATTTGTTTTGCCTCTACGGGTTTTGGGACCCTGACACACTCAATTGACCCGTCACTTTTATTTATTATGCACTTTATCTATTTTTTATTAATCAGTTACCCAATCCAGGCAGGGCCCCCAGTTACCCACCTGGGCTCCCATTATATATATTTGTAAAACATTTTTGCTGCCTCATGGGCTCCCCACGTGCCTAAGCCCAGGGGCTTCTGCCCCGGTAAGCCCCTGCATGAATCCGGCCCTGCCTATAGACAGACCCCTGGTGTTGCCGTGGTAATTACTGCCTATAGCCTCAACCCTGGTGTTGCCATGGTACTTATGGTACTGCCTATCGACAGACTCCTGGGGTGAGAGTGAGCAGTGATAGATTAGATGTTTTCCAGGTTGCGTAGGAGCCAATAGGAAGTCAAACACTTGCTCCCTATGTTGGTTGTCTTGGTTATTGTCGGGATTTTTCTACAAACACACTCGAGGTTATTTCATCGTGACCCAATGAAGTCAAACTCTCGAAGACTCAACTTTTTCCTTCGTATTTACAACTAGAACTTTGGAGAAATCTAGCCATGCCACATTACCAACCTCCTAAAAATCCCCATTTTACATTCCTGGGATGGTGATGTATTCAGCAGGGCTGTGAGAAGAGAAATGGGTGTGATTACAGAGCATCAGCGCAAAGGAGAAAGAAGGAGGTGACAGCTTTACAGCCTCTCCTTGGTAACATGTTAATAGTTAATACCTCCATGATTTACTCTCCCTGTCTCTTGTTTCTCACTGGGGCGTAGGCTGCACCCAAGGCCTTGAGCCTTCAGTTCATCACTTTGACTAGTTTTACTGCAGTGCACTCTTAGGAAAAAAGAGCTCCAAAAGGGGTTTTCGGCTGTCACCATAGGAGAACCCTTTTTGGTTCCAGGTAGAACTCTTTTTGGTTCCAGGTAGAACTCTTTTTGGTTCCAGGTAGAACACTTTTTTGGTTCCAGGTAGAACTCTTTTGGGTTCAGTGTAGAACCCTTTCCACAGTGTGTTCTACATGGAACTCAAAAGGGTTCTACTTGGTTCTTTAAAGGGGTTTCCTATGGGGACAGCCAAAGAACCGTGTTATGTTGGAAGGCTCCCGAGTGCCCAGCGGTCTAAAGGCACTGCATTTCAGTGCTAGAGGCGTCACTACAGACACCCTGGTTTGAATTCAGGCTGTATCACAACCGGCCGTGATTGGGAGTCCCATAGGGTGGCGCACAATTGGCCCAGCGTCGTCTGGGTTTGGCCGGGGTAGGCTGTCATTGTAAATAAGAATTTGTTCTTAACTGACTTGCCTAGTTAAATAAAGGTTAAATATAATAAAAAATATGGAACCTATTTTTCTAAGAGTGTGGTCCTGAGTGCAGATGCACTGTTCAGGGAGTAGTGACCTGGGACTCTAGTAAATTTCTCTCTAAAAGCCATGACAGCAATTCACCTCTTCTGAGAAGGAAACAAAATAACATTTCATGGCTGCTCATTGGCAACATGTGTGACTGTCAGCTTAGAATGATGGAACGGATCATAATAATATGAATAAAAAGTGATTGTTTCCCTGGATCCATTTTCTAAGTGCTTTTATAATTTAACCCCTTGCGTATTTTCGTGTCAGCAGTTACTGAAACCAGGAGGGGAAAGTACCGGTGATTTGAATTACATATTAAAACAATCAAAACAGGAGTACCCCTTCTTTCTGGGATCTTTGCTTACAATCATATCATGAGTAAACTACTTAATTGCACACACATACGTTAAAATGGTCTGAGTATGGAAGTGTTTTCCATCATTCTCAGATAACAAGACGTCACAATATAACCTTCAACTGGCTCAAGCTGCTGAACAATCTCTTTACACAAAGTACAAAATGGTTCGCTGTTCTCCTTGCTCAATTGGTAGGTCTTCATTGTGAAATAAGAATTTGTTCTTAACTGACTTGCCTAAATTAGTAGGCAAGCCTAAATTAGACTTGCCTAAATTAGTAAAAGTTAAAGAAAGAAATATATATCTGATCACCAAACTGTAGACTGAAATGCTATGCTAATCATTTTGTACTATGCATCTAAAATGTAACTTGCTCTCGCATCTCCATGACCTCGCATCTCCAATAACGCAAACTATTAAAACACAAACTAACTGACTAGTGGCATGGTGGGAAGGGGATGCTCTCAGTGGGAGTAACTTCCAGATGGTAATGACTGTGTGTGTCGGAAACCCCGGAAATATCCTCCATAGAAGAAACACACACACACACACACACACACACACACACACACACACACACACACACACACACACACACACACACACACACACACACACACACACACACACACACACACACACACACACACACACACACACACACACACACACACACACACACACACACACACACACACACACACACACACACACACACACACACACACACACACACACACACACACACACAGGGGCTCCCAGCTCCAGACACCAACATCTGTTGAGGTCAAGTGGTAAAGGAGGTGGAGATGGCAATAGCTGCTCCAGGCAAACTCAAAGTATTTGAAAGAAAACCAATCCTACTTGAAACCAAGTCTGCTGGTCTGTCCACACCGACGGCGAGGAGGCCCTCTTAGTCCAGATCAGGTTTCTTTTCAGTGTGATGTATAAACACCTTTAAACACTTTATCAAACCGTGTCTCCTAAAGTGTTGTCTGCTCTGATGATCTGGCGTCTCAACTGAAGCACCTGGAGTGCTTAATGCATTGTCTTTCATGATGGAAGATGGTTGGAAACTTAACTGTGTACCGAACATAGGTTGTGAAGCGTGGCCTTCCTTCTGTTAGATCAAGTGAGCTGGAAAGCTTCTTGAGTCAGGGGTAAAGAGTTCACTTGACTTTAGTATTTATTTAAAAACAAGGATCCACATCAACACTCTGTCTTGTTGAGCCAGATCCTATTAAGCTTGTTTGAGAGAGGGGAGTGGATCCATGTCAACACTCTGTCTTGTTGAGCCAAATCCTCCTTAGCTTGTTTTAGAGAGCGAGAGAGCGAGAGAGAGCGAGAGAGAGAGAGAGAGAGAGAGAGAGAGAGAGAGAGAGAGAGAGAGAGAGAGAGAGAGAGAGAGAGAGAGAGAGAGAGAGAGAGAGAGAGAGAGAGAGAGAGAGAGAGAGAGAGAGAGAGAGAGAGAGAGAGAGAGAGAGAGAGGGGCTGTCTCTTCCTTGTCTGATCATATCTTGTCGGTCTAAAACGACGCCCTACAAAGATTCTGACCATACATGTACAAAACCACTCCTATTCCCAGATACGCTGCATTCTGAAAGTATTCAGACCCCTTCCCTTTTTTCACATTTTGTTACGTTACAGCCGTATTCTAAAATTGATTGAATAAAAAAAAATCCTAATCTATCTACACACAACAATGACAAAGCCAAAACAGTGTTTTTGAAATGTTTTCCAATCTATAAACAATAAAAATACATAAATACCTTATTTACATAAGTATTCAGACCCTTCGCTATGAGACTCTAAATTTTGCTCAGATGCATCCTGTTTCCATTGATCATCCTTGAGATGTTACTACAACTTGATTGGAGTCCACCTGTGGTAAATTCAACTGATTGGGCATGATTTGATAAGGCACACACCTGTCTATATAAGGTCCCACAGGTCCCACAGATAAAAACAAGCCATGAGGTCGAAGCAATTGTCCGTAGAGCTCCGAGACAGAATTGTGTCAAGGCTCTTCCTCAAGATCTGAGGAAGGCTACCGAAAAATGTCAGCAGCATTGAAGGTCCCCAAGAACACAGTGGCCTCTATCATTCTTCAATGGAAGAAGTTTGGAACCACCAAGACTCTTCCTGGAGCTGGCCACCTGGCCAAACGGAGCAATCGGGGGAGAAGGCCCTTGGGAGGTGACCAAGAACCCGATGGTCACTCTGACAGAGATGGGAGAACCTTCCAGAAGGACAACCATCTCTGCAGCACTCCACCAATCAGGCCTTTATGGTAGATTGGTCAGACGGAAGCCACTCCTCAGTAAAAGACATAAGACAGCCCACTTGGAGATTGCCAAAAGGCACGTAAAGACTCTCAGACCATGAGAAACAAGATTCTGGAGGAAACCTGGCACCATCTCTACGGTGAAGCATGGTGCTGGAAGCATCATGTTTTTCAGCGGCAGGGACTGGGAGACTAGTCAGGATTGAGGGAAAGATGAACGGAGCAAAGTACAGAGAGATTCTCATCCAGAGTGCTCAGGACCTCAGACTGGGGCAAAGGTTCACCTTCCAACAGGACAATGACCCTAAGCACATAGCCAAGACAACTTAGGAATGGCTTCGGGACAAGCCACTGAATGTCCTTGAGTAGCCCAGCCAGAGCATGGACATGAACCTGACCAAACATCTCTGGAGAGACCTGAAAATATCTACTGTATGTAGCGACACTCCCCATCCAACGTGACAGAGCTTGAGACGATATGCAGAGAAGAATGGGAGAAACTCCCCAAATACAGGTGTGCCAAACTTATAGCGTCATACCCAAGAAGACTCAAGGCTGTAATCGCTTCCAAAGGTGCTTCATCAAAGTACTGAGTAAAGAGTCTGAATATTTATGTAAATGTGAAATTTCAGTCTTTTTCATTTTAATACATTTGCAAAAATTTGGAAAATCCTGTTGTTGCTATGTCATTATGGGGTATTGTGCGTAGATTGATGAGGGAAAAACAACAATTTAATCAATTTTTTAGTAAGGCTGTAACGTAACAAAATGTGGAAAAAGTCAAGGAGTCTGATTACTTTCCCTGTATCTGGTGTAGACTGCTCTATCTGACTCTCATCAAATATTTCCCCCACCTGCTAAAACTTTAAACCTCAAGGCAAGTTATGAGCCAGGCATTATGATGAATTATGACAACAAACACATTTTTCTTTTTTCTCCGGAATATTTTTAAGTTCTTATTTTCTCAAGATTTACACAGGTGTATGTCTGGCACTAGGCCAACCGTTGTAAATGTCAACCAAATTCATGATCCAATATGAAATGTATTTCACAAGAGTATCCCGTTACATTTCAAGTTGTATTTTCTTTATGAATTTGAAGTGATTTATGTGCTTTTCACCTGGGCCTTTGGATGGTGTGTTATGACTAGGGCGAGGAGTTACCTCCCAATGCAACTTATCCAGGAAAAACTCCTGGACCTGCTATGGGCTATACCTCTACCTTTTCCTGGTCAGGAAATAAGAACCTCACTTCTACTCAGTTGAAAGTAGTTGTTTCCATGACAACTTGTCAAACTCTTCTTTCTCTCTTCCTGTTCTCACAGAGCACCAATTAGAAACTGCTGAGACGATCCACTGGGTGCTGTACCAGAGACGACCCCCTGTACGATGAGGACCCTGGGGCCACGGAGGGCCTGTGTTCTGCTGGGTGTGTTCCTCCAACTGCTGTTGTTGCTACCAGACACCACCTCTACGGACTCCACCGCTGCAACCTGGAACCAGAGCGGACCCCGACTAAAGCTCTCACACACAGGTAGGCATCTCTGTTATTCACCACTCTGACTTAGGGCTAGTTAACTCTCGTACTGGTGGGCTACAGACTGACGTATTTCACACACACATCAGCATCTCATCTCTGCCACGTTTAACTCTGAGCACCTCTGGTTCTCAAGGAGTGGGTATCCCTGTTCCTCAACACAGCAGAACCTCTGGTCCTCAAGAAATGGGTTGCCCTGTTCCTCAACACTGCAGAACCTCTGATCCTCAAGGAGTGGGTATCCCTGTTCCTCAACACTGCAGAACCTCTGGTCCTCAAGGAGTGGGTATCCCTGTTCCTCAACACAGCAGAACCTCTGATCCTCAAGGAGTGGGTATCCCTGTTCCTCAACACAGCAGAACCTCTGATCCTCAAGGAGTGGGTATCCATGTTCTTCAACACTGCAGAACCTCTGATCCTCAAGGAGTGGGTATCCATGTTCCTCAACACTGCAGAACCTCTGATCCTCAAGGAGTGGGTATCCCTGTTCCTCAACACAGCAGAACCTCTGATCCTCAAGGAGTGGGTATCCATGTTCCTCAACACTGCAGAACCTCTGGTTCCCAAGGAGTGGGTATCCCTTTTCCTCAACAGTGCAGAACCTCTGATCCTCAAGGAGTGGGTATCCATGTTCCTCAACACTGCAGAACCTCTGATCCTCAAGGAGTGTGTATCCCTGTTCCTCAACACTGCAGACCCTCTGTTTGTCAAGGAGTGGGTATCCCTGTTCCTCAACAGTGCAGAACCTCTGTTCCTCAAGGAGTGGGTATCCCTGTTCCTCAACAGTGCAAACCCTCTGTTCCTCAAGGAGTGGGTATCCCTGTTCCTCAACAGTGCAGAACCTCTGTTCCTCAAGGAGTGGGTATCCCTGTTCCTCAACAGTGCAAACCCTCTGTTCCTCAAGGAGTGGGTATCCCTGTTCCTCAACAGTGCAGAACCTCTGGTCCTCAAGGAGTGGGTAGTCCTGTTCCTCAACAGTGCAGACCCTCTGGTCCTCAAGGAGTGGGTATCCCTGTTCCTCAACAGTGCAGACCCTCTGTTCCTCAAGGAGTGGGTATCCCTGTTCCTCAACACAGCAGCACTGCCGGTTTTCATCCTTTTCTTCTAATTACGGTATATGGACTGATTCAGACTGATTCCTCATTTCCTGTTGATAGATTGGAGCTATTGTATAATACGATTGTGTGCCAGGGGAAAAGGAGGGGGAGGTTGGTGGAAAGAGTTTTATTATGATATTGTTTAAACTCAGTGAAGTAACATCTGAAAAGCACGTAGGGCCGACACAGCAGGACCGCAATCCTGTTTTCCTAATTATGTCACCATGGCGATCCCCAACACACACATCAGTAAATGACTTTGTCCTCGTTAGCTTAATGAATTTAGCACAGCGTTTTTATAGTGGCTATTGTTGTGGGACTGGCAGACTATCCAGGTATTATAGTTAGTCATGTAGCTGTTGTTGTTTTGCTGTACTGTAGTTACATGTAGCTGGGGGGGACTGTGGCAGCCAGGTTCTCTTCAGGTTTATTAGTCTAGATACTCAGAGATTTTATAGCTTATAACTCCTACAGGCATGTGTTACTATATAAGACTATCAATGACTGTCAATGACTATACTGTATATGACTATAAATGACTACCGATGACTATCAATGACTTTATATAACTGTCAATGACTATCTATGACTATCTATGACTATATAGGACTATGACTATATAATATAGTTTTTGAAATCAGTGGAATTAGAGTATGATAGCTAAGGAGATGGAGAAAACACCTGCCTCCGGATTACATCTTCAAACTAAGGGGAACAGTGGCATCCGTGACAGGGAGACGCCGCCATCATGCGTGATGATGTAGATGATGTAAGATAGTCGAGCTGGCCACATTTTTAGATATTACACATTTCAAATTTTGACAGAAAGTGGTTTCATTTCAAGTTAAAGTGTACTGTTAGCTAGCTAGCTAGCTAACGTTAGCTGGCTGGCTCCCTAGCTAACGTTACATGTATGACGTTATAATTCGTATACCTGAACCATTTGCTTTGCTAGTTAGAGCCTAATGTTAGCTCGCTAACATTGAACCTGGTTGGTTAGCTCCCAGCAGATTCATGCAGGGTAGTAGCGACATGATTTGGCACTATGTTCATTGTTGTTTAACTAGCTTCGAGAGCGAAACGAGATGGTTGAGGCTAAAGATTATGAGGGTGTGAACGATGCTGAATGGGTGTAGACAAAGAAGAGCTCTCCAGTAGATAGCAAAACATTCAAAGGCCATTTTCTCAAAAGTGAGTTTACAAGTTGATCAACTTTCAAAGCATAATACATTTCCCATTTTTCCTCAAAAATGCAGTGTATGAAATACCACTCTGTAGCTGTGTCTCTACTTTTATCCAATGTAAAAAACACAATTTCAAATGTTGCCACATAAGACCGAATCCAGTCTGCTTCTCTGTCTATCTGACAGGCCTGTCTCTCTGTCTATCTGACAGGCCTGCCTCTCTATGTATCTGACAGGCCTGCCTCTCTATGTATCTGACAGGCCTGTCTCTCTGTGTATCTGACAGGCCTGTCTTTCTGTGTATCTGACAGGCCTGTCTCTCTGTGTGTCTGACAGGCCTGTCTCTCTGTGTGTCTGACAGGCCTGTCTCTCTGTCTATCTGACAGGCCTGTCTCTCTGTCTATCTGACAGGCCTGCCTCTCTATGTATCTGACAGGCCTGTCTCTCTGTGTATCTGACAGGCCTGCCTCTCTGTGTATCTGACAGGCCTGTCTCTCTGTGTATCTGACAGGCCTGTCTCTCTATGTATCTGACAGGCCTGTCTCTCTGTGTATCTGACAGGCCTGTCTCTCTGTCTATCTGACAGGCCTGTCTCTCTGTGTGTCTGACAGGCCTGTCTCTCTGTGTGTCTGACAGGCCTGCCTCTCTGTGTGTCTGACAGGCCTGTCTCTCTGTGTATCTGACAGGCCTGCCTCTCTGTCTATCTGACAGGCCTGTCTCTCTGTGTATCTGACAGGCCTGTCTCTCTATGTATCTGACAGGCCTGTCTCTCTGTCTATCTGACAGGCCTGTCTCTCTGTGTGTCTGACAGGCCTGTCTCTCTGTGTGTCTGACAGGCCTGCCTCTCTGTGTGTCTGACAGGCCTGTCTCTCTGTCTATCTGACAGGCCTGCCTCTCTGTCTATCTGACAGGCCTGTCATGTTGGGCCAATAACAGAAAGATTGCTGGTTGGAATACTGGAGTCGACAAGGCAATGATTGTTTATCTAGCGCTGTGTCCTTGAGAAAGGCACTGAAGCTTAATTGCTCTACAATGGTGACCCTGGCCGTGACCCCACTCAAGTGTCTCAGGGGGAGTTGGGATATGTAAGAAATACATTTCCATTGCAAACCAATTTAAACACCCCCCAAAATTACTGTTATCTGTGCTTGTCTGTGACTGCTAAACTCTTAGGGAAAAAAGGTGCTATCTAGAACCTGAAAGAGTTCTTCGGCTGTCCCCATAGGTTAACAGCTTCTACCCCCAAGCCATAAGACTCCTGAACATGAACAGCTAATCAAAGGGCTACCCAGACCCCTCTTTTACGCTGCTGCTACTCTCTGTTTATTATCTATGCATAGTCACTTTAACTCTACCTACATGTACATGTTACCTCAATTGGGGCAACAGGTAGCTTAGTGGTTAGAGCGTTGGGCCAGTAACCGAAAGGTTGCTAGAGCGAATCCCCAAGCTGACAAGATAAAAATCTGTCGTTCTGCCCCTGAACAAGGCAGTTAGCCCACTGCTCCTAGGCCGTCATTGTAAATAAGAATTTGTTCATAACTGACTTGCCTGCTTAAATATATATATTCTTTTAATGACCTTGACTCTGTACCGGTACCCCCTGTTCATAGCCTCGCTATTATTATTTTACTGCTGCTCTTTAATTATTTGTTACTATAATTTTCTGTTTTACTTAACACTTTTTTTTCTATTTAAAAAAAAAAAAAAATTCATTGTTGGTTAAGTAAGCATTTCACTGTAAGGTGAAACCTGTTGTATTCAGCATTTCACTGTAAGGTGAAACCTGTTGTATTCAGCATTTCACTGTAAGGTGAAACCTGTTGTATTCAGCATTTCACTGTAAGGTGAAACCTGTTGTATTCGGTGCATGTGACAAATAAACTTTGATTTGATTTGGAGAGAAGGAGATGCTTGACCCTTCTTCATCTCCTCTCCTTGACCCTTCTTCTTCTTCATCTCCTCTCCTTGCTTCCTGTTTTTTGTGAAGGTAATGGATTTGACATTTGATTTCACCATGTTGAAATGTTTGTCTTTTCTCCCCAGTCCTTGGTAATGAGAAACATGAAGAATGTGTGTTTGACTGATGTACTGTAATAACCCCCGATATCTCTAGTCTGTGTGTGTGTGTGTGTGTGTGTGTGTGTGTGTGTGTGTGTGTGTGTGTGTGTGTGTGTGTGTGTGTGTGTGTGTGTGTGCTTCAGCAGACTCTGTCAAAGGTGCAGCTGTCAAAATGATAGCAGGGCATGTGAAGTTCACATCAACTTTGTGTTGTTTGTCCGAGACACAGGGTATGTCCCAAATAGTGTACTACTTTTGACTAGGGCACATAAGTAATGCTCTATACTGTACATGGAATAGGGTGTCATTTGGGACGTGGAAACACGGAGATATGAAGTCATTCTGCACTGCAGCACTGTTTACATTGGTCCACCTTCCAGTCAAACCTTCCAGTCAAAAACACAAAAAAGGGGAATTTCAGTTGAAAGAAGAAGTATTCGTTTTCACATCGATCTGTCAGCAGGTTTTTTGTCCGGTGTGTGTGTGTGTGTGTGTGTGTGTGTGTGTGTGTGTGTGTGTGTGTGTGTGTGTGTGTGTGTGTGTGTGTGTGTGTGTGTGTGTGTGTGTGTGTGTGTGTGTGTGTGTGTGTGTGTGTGTGTGTGTGTGTGTGTGTACTGTATTCACATCTACCTATCGGCAGGGTTTTTGACTTAAAAGCTTAAGAAAAGAAGTATGTTCAGAGACAATAAAACCATCAGCAATAAAAACAATAAAACCCTCTGCTGTAATAACAATAAAATCATCAGCCATAATGACAATAAAACCATCAGCCATAAAAACAATAAAACCATCTGCTGTAATAACAATACAATCATCAGCCATAATGACAATAAAACCATCAGCCGTAATAACAATAAAACCATCAGCCATACTAACAATAAACCCATCATCCATAATAACAATAAAACCATCAGCCATCATATCAATAAAACCATCAGCCGCAATACCAATATACCCATCAGCCATAATATAAATATAACCATCAGCCATAATGACAATCACACCATCAGCCGTAATAACACTAAAACCATCAGCCGTAATATCAATAGAACCATCAGCCATAATGACAATACAACCATCTGCCATAATAACAATAAAACCATCTGTCGTAATAACAATAAAACCATCAGCCATAATAACAATAAAATCATCTGCCGTAATAATAATCTGTTGTGAGTTACACTGCTGACAGTACCTGACTCCACCACACACTCCCCAGACCTACACTCCTTTTGGGTCCAGGTAGAACCCTTTTGGGTTCAATGTAAAACCCTCTGTGAAAAGCATCCTACATGGAACCCAAAAAGGTTCTACGTGGAGCCACAAAGGGTTGATGGATCATTGTCCCCACCGCGGGACGGTTAAGCTAACGTGCGCTAATGTGGTTAGCATGAGGCTGTAAGTAACAAGAACATTTCCCAGGACATAGATATATCTGATATTGGCAGAAAGCTTAAATTCTTGTTAATATAACTGCACTGTCCAATTTACAGTAGATATTACAGTGAAAGAATACAGTGAAAGAATGGGGACGTGCTCAGTCCTCCTTTTACTGTAGTCCACAATCATCTCATTTGTCTTGATCATATTGAGGGAGAGGTTGTTGTCCTGGCACCACACGGCCAGGTCTCTGACCTCCTCCCTATAGGCTGTCACATCATTGTTGGTGATTAGGGCCTACCTACCACTGTTGTGTCATTGGTAAACTTGATGATGGTGTTGGAGTCGTGCCTGGCCGTGCAGTCATGAGGGAACGGGGGGTACAGGAGGGGACTGAGCACGCACCCCTGACGGGCCCCCGTGTTGAGGATCAGCAATGGCGGATGTGTTGTTACCTACCCTGACCACCTGGGGGCGGCCCGTCAGAAAGTCCAGGATCCAATTGCAGAGGGAGGTGTTTAGTCCCAGGGTCCTTAGTTTAGTGATGAGCTTTGAGGGTACTATGTTGTTGAACGCTGAGCTGTAGTCAATGAATAGCAGTTTCACATAGGTGTTCCTTTTGTCCAGGTGGGAAAGGGCAGTGTGGAGTGCAATAGAGATTGCATCCTCTGTCGATCTGTTGGGGCGGTATGCAAAATGGAGTGGGTCTCGGGTTTCTAGGATGATGGTGTTGGTGTGAGCCATGACCAGCCTTTCAAAGCATTTCATGGCTTCAGACGTGAGTGCTACGGATTGGTAGTCATTTAGCCCGGTTACCTAAAGTGTTCTGGGGCACAGGGGCTATGGTAGTCTGCTTGAAACATGTTGGTATTACAGGTATTACAGACATGTTGGTATTACAGTTGAAAATGTCAGTGAAGACACTTGACAGTTGGTTAGTGGATGCTCGGAGTACACATCTTCGTAATCCGTTGGCCCTGTGGCCTTGTGAATGTTGACCTGTTTAAAGGTCTTACTTACATTGGCAATGGAGAGTGTGATCACACAGTCATGCGGAACAGCTGATGCTCTCATGCATTCTTTAGTGTTACTTGCCTCGAAGAGAGCATAGAAGTCATTTTTCTCGTCTGGTAGGCTCGTGTCACTGGGAAGCTCGCGGCTATGCTTCCCTTTGTAGTCTGTAATAGTCCGACGAGCGTCGGAGCCGGTGTAGTACGATTCAAACTTAGTCCTGTATTGACGCTTTGCCTGTTTGATGGTTCGTCGGAGAGCATAGCGGGATTTCTTATAAGCTTGAGGTTATAATCCAACTCCTTGAATGCAGCTCAACCCTTTAGCTCAGTGCGGATGTTGCCTGTAATCCATAGCTTCTGGTTGGTTATGTACGTACAGTCACTGTGGGGACAACATCATCGATGCACTTATTGATGAAGCCCGTGACTTATGTGGTGTACTCCTCAATGCCATTGGATGAATCCCGTAACATATTCCAGTCTGTGCTAGCCAAACAGTCCTGTAGCTTAGCATCTGCGTCATCTGACCACTTCCATATTGAGCGAGTCACTGGTACTCCCTGCTTTCATTTTTGCTTGTAAGTAGGAATCAGGAGGATAGAGTTATGGTCAGATTTGCCAAAAGCAGGGGGAGGGAGAGCTTTGTATGCATCTCTGTGTGTGGAGTAAAGGTGGTCTAGAGTCTTTTTCTGTCCGGTTGCACATTTAACATGCTGGTAGAAATTTGGTAAAACGGATTTAAGTTTCCCTGCATTAAAGTCTTTGGCCACTAGGAGCGCCGCCTCTGGATGAGCGTTTTCCTGTTTTCTTATGGCGGTATACAGCTCGTTGAGTGCGGTCTTAGTGCCAGCATCGGTTTGTGGTGGTATATAGGCAGCTATGAAAAATCCAGAGGAAAACTCTCTTGGTAAATAGTGTGGTCTACAGCTTATCATGAGATGCATAACCTTGAGACTTCCTTAGATTTTGTGCACCAGCTGTTGTTTACAAATATACATACATCGCCACCCCTTGTCTTACAACAGGCTACTGTTCTATCCTGCCGAAAAAGCTGAAAACCCGTCAGCTGTATGTTATTCATGTCGTCGGTCGGCCGCGACTCGGTGAAACGTAAGATATTACAGTTTTTAAATGTCCCGTTGGTAGGATATACGTGATCGTAGTTTGTCCATTTTATTATAGATTGATTGTACGTTGGCTAATAGGACCGATGGTAAAGGTAGATTATCCTCTCGGCATCGGATCCTTACACGGCACCCGGACCTTCGTCCCCGATATCTCTGTCTCTTTCTCCTGCGAATGACGGGGATGAGGGCCTCGTCAGGCGTCTGAAGTAAATCCTTCCCATCCGACTCGTTGAAGAAAAACTCTTCCTCCAGTACGAGGTGAGTAATCTCTGTCCTGATATCTAGAAGCTCTTTTCAGGTCTTAAAACGCGGTGGCAGAAACATTATGTACAAAATAAGTTGCAAATAACGGCAAAAAAACAGACACAATAGCACAATTGGTTACGGGATCGTAAAACGGCAGCCATCTCCTTCGACACCATTCTCCACTGATCAGAACATCTCCCTCTCTCCACTGATCAGAACATCTCCCTCTCTCCACTGATCAGAACATCTCCCTCTCTCCACTGATCAGAACATCTCCCTCTCTCCACTGATCAGAACATCTCCCTCTCTCCACTGATCAGAACATCTCCCTCTCTCCACTGATCAGAACATCTCCCTCTCTCCACTGATCAGAACATCTCCCTCTCTCCACTGATCAGAACATCTCCCTCTCTCCACTGATCAGAACATCTCCCTCTCTGCACTGATCAGAACATCTCCCTCTCTCCACTAATCAGAACATCTCCCTCTCTCCACTGATCAGAGTGTGAAAGCCACAGCTTATACTCATCCGTCCACACGACCCTATGACATGCACCCATCAGTTAATTAACATCATTCTTCACCCCTCTTTCCCACAGCAGTTCTGCTTTCTCTCTCAGTCCTGACGGGTTCATTAGCCTGCTGACACACAGCTTTCCTCCCATCTCCCATCTCCCACCTCTCCTCTCCTCTCCTCTCCTCTCCTCTCCTCTCCTCTCCTCTCCTCTCCTCTCCTCTCCTCTCCTCTCCTCTGCTCTGCTCTGCTCTGCTCTGCTCTGCTCTGTTCACTGTGTCATCCCTCCACCCTCACTCTAATCTACTTCACCTTGTTACTGCGGTGATACAGAGGTCAGGGGTCAGGGGTGAGGAATCACATAACACGTCACTCCACCATAGTCAGGCCAGGCACAGCCTCCCCCATAAGGTCACATTCCTACTACACACGGATTCCTCCCTTTCTCTCCTCTCCTCTCCTCCTCCAATCCATTCCAGGGATCCATTCCACTCTACTGCCAGACCAATAGTTATGTAGATGTGATGAATGCCCAGTTGAGCCCCACAGTGGATGTGTCATAATACCCATAGAACCTAGCGGTCAAACAGGGAAATGGTTCCAATCGTTTGTCCACCATTCATTTTTCCCACAGGGAATTTTAGAAACACTTAAAATAAGGGCTGTGTTTCGTGTAGGCTTACCCTGGTGTGAAGTTTCGATAAGCGTGTAAATATGTCAGACAAGGTGACTTTTATCAATATATTTGGCTCTATTTACTCTCAGATATATATATATTTTTATTAAGTATCAAAGTAGACATCATGCAAGACTACAACTCCCTGCAAGCTCCTCCACGTCATCTCTAACTGACACCTTTGCTAACAGATATTGTGTCAATCTAAAACTTGCACAAAAACAGCAGGTGGTGGTGGTGGTAGTAAAGAAAAAGGGGGATACCTGGTCAGTTGCACAACTGAAAGCATTCAAACGTAATGTGTCTGAAACAGAGAGGTGCGGGGGGCTGCCTAGATCGACGTCCACGTCATCGGCGCCCAGGAAGCAGTTTTTGTTGGGGGTTAACTGACTAGCTCAAGGGCAGAATTCAGATTTTTACACCTTACCGGCTCGGGGATTGGAACCAGCAACTTTTTTGTTACTGGCCCTCTGCTATTAACTGCTAGGCTACCTGCCACCCTGGTGAGTGATGGTAAGTGATGGTAGGTGATGGTAAGTGATGGTAAGTGATGGTAATGATGGTGAGGGATGGTAGTGATGGTGGGTGATGGTAAGTGATGGTATAGATGGTGAGGGATGGTAGTGATGGTGGGTGAGGGTGAATGATTGTGTATGACGGTGAGTGATGGTAGTGATGGTGGGTGATGGTGAATGACAGTGAGTGATGGTAGTGATTGTGAGTGAGGGTGAATGACGGTGAGTGTCTCTGAATGAATGGGGGGAAATAACCATGTAATAATTATGTAGTTCTTTCAACTGTGGTACTTCTTGGAAAACATTGTTCCTGAGAGAGAGAGAGAGAGAGAGAGAGAGAGAGAGAGAGAGAGAGAGAGAGAGAGAGAGAGAGAGAGAGAGAGAGAGAGAGAGAGAGAGAGAGAGAGAGAGAGAGAGAGAGAGAGAGAGAGAGAGAGAGAGAGAGAGAGAGAGAGAGAGAGAGAGAGAGAGAGAGAGAGATTTCCTACTACACTGTGACAAATACTCAGACCTAAGAGCATATTTCTTTCCCAAAATTATAACTCAATACAAAGAATTTGAAACTATAAAAGATGAAGAAAAAATCAAATATTTATTGGGTGAAAAGCCAAAATGTGTCCTCCTGCCACAACCTGAGGGACAGCCAGTGAAAAATGCAAAGTAATGTTGATAATATTTCCCATTTAGCTTAGTTTTGTTTTGTCTTTCATACCAGGTCATATGTCTTCTCAAATCATGTTGACACTGGTCTACTACCAGGTCATGTGTCTTCTCAGTCATGTTGACACTGGTCTACTACCATTGATTTAATGTATTGTTGTTCTGGTTAATATTGTTGTTGTAGTTGCTGTTAATGGTAATCCCATGTCCACTACTACTATTATTATTACTGTTGGTTCCACCATTTATTTATATATAAATATATATATATTTTGTATATATATACATATATATTTTATTTTTATTTTTCAATATGTATACTTTGACAATGTAAGTAATAATGAACTTGCCATGTCAATAAAGTCAATTGAATTGAATTGAATTGAGAGAGAGAGAGAGAGAGAGAGAGAGAGAGAGAGAGAGAGAGAGAGAGAGAGAGAGAGAGCTGCTTCTCTGTGAATCTGACAGGCCTGCCAGTCTTTGGAGTCCCCCCCCCCCCTCTTCTCCCATGTACTATAAATCTGGACCTAGAGATGATGTGTTTGTGTGTACGTGTGTGTGTGTGTACATGCGTGTGTGTGTGTCTACTCTGAGGGTAAATAGTGTGTCAGTGGAAGCGAGTTCATCAACCCTCCCAGTCTCTGTCACTAAAAGCACAGCGGAAACCAAGGCTGCATCCCAGATAGCACTCTATTCCATTCTTAGTGCACTACCATAGGGCTATGGTCAAAAGTAGTCCACACACACTACGGAATAGCTTGCCAATTGGGACGCACTTCGAAGAGGCATGACAAAAGGGAAAATGGGAAAAATGTCGCAAATGTCTGAGGACATGGAGCCATCTCAAGGACCCTTAGCAAGCATTCCAGCCCTAAAAGATGAGTTTACTGAAGGGTAGAATGGGAAATGGGCCATGGGGATGGATATCCATCGGTCCATAGAGGCAGTGTGTGTGTGTGTGTGTGTGTGTGTGTGTGTGTGTGTGTGTGTGTGTGTGTGTGTGTGTGTGTGTCTGTCTGTGTGTGTGTGTGTGTGTGTGTTTCTCTGTGTGTGTGTGTGTGTGTGTGTGTGTGTGTGTGTGTGTGTGTGTGTGTGTGTGTGTGTGTGTGTGTGTGTGTGTGTGTGTGTTTCTCTGTGTGTGTGTGTGTTTCTCTGTGTGTGTGTGTGTGTGTGTGTGTGTTTCTGTGTGTGTGTGTCTTTCTGTGTGTGTGTGTGTGTGTGTGTGTGTGTGTGTGTGTGTGTGTGTGTGTGTGTGTGTGTGTGTGTGTGTGTGTGTGTGTGTGTGTGTGTGTTTCTGTGTGTGTGTGTGTGTGTGTGTTTCTGTGTGTGTGTGTCTTTCTGTGTGTGTGTGTTTCTGTGTGTGTGTGTCTGTTTCTGTGTGTGTGTGTGTGTGTGTGTGTGTGTGTGTGTGTGTGTGTGTGTGTGTGTGTGTGTGTGTGTGTGTGTGTGTGTGTGTGTGTGTGTGTGTGTGTGTGTGTGTGTGTGTGTGTGTGTGTGTGTGATGGTGCACTGTAGTGACCAATCAGACTATGTAATAGCAACCCTATTATAGAAAGTCATTAGGAATAGTTGATCAGGTCCAGAAACCTGACCAAGGGAAAAATATGGGTCCAACACGTGCACTTTTTTGTTCGTTAAAGAATGTCCTAAATACCTCAAATGTGAAATAGTTCACCTCAGAACTATCCGTGTGTATAGCCAGCGCCTCATATCCATCTAGCTGTTGCTGAAGCTGTTGCTTGCAGGACAAATTATGTGTGGAAAGCCAGGTTACCTGTCCTGCTACTGGACTGATTCATCACAGTTAACACAGACATGTTCCCCTCTTATCAGATTTACACTGGGATCTGGGGCCATGAAGTGACATCCTGGGGCCTCGCTGTACTAAAGAGTTGAATGGCTGTTTAACAGTCACACACACACACACACACACACACACACACACACACACACACACACACACACACACACACACACACACACACACACACACACACACACACACACACACACACACACACACGCACACACACACACACACAGAAACAGACACACACACACAGAAACACACACACACAGAAAGACACACACACACAGAAACACACACACACACACACACACAGAAACACACACACACACACAGAAACACACACACACACACACACAGAAACACACACACACACACACACACACACACACACACACACACACACACACACACACACACACACACACACACACACACACACACACACACACACACACAGAAAGACACACACACACAGAAACACACACACACACACACACACACACAGAGAAACACACACACACACACACACACACAGAGAAACACACACACACACACACACACAGAAAGACACACACACACACACACACACACACACACACACACACACACACACACACACACAGAGAGAGAGAAAGACACACACACACACACAGTCTGTCTGATTGGTCATGTACACTACAGTGCACCATCACACGCAGGGAGTTGCAGCAGAAGAATGGGAATCAGAGAGGCTGAACAATCTGATGGGCACCAGGTCTAACAGCCCCCTAAGGAGACTCCGTAAAACAGACACTCCCATAGGCCTCTGGTCAAAACTAGTGCACTAGAGGGGGAATGGGGTTCCATTGGGGAATATCTAGACACCATACTGTATCTAGACACAAATCTCTAGCCTGGTTCACATCATACTGTATCTAAATACCAATCACTAGCCTGGTTCACATCATACTGTATCTAGACACCAATCACTAGCCTGGTTCACATCATACTGTATCTAAATACCAATCACTGAAGCCTGGTTCACATCATACTGTATCTAAATACCAATCACTAGCCTGGTTCACACCATACTGTATCTAGACACCAATCACTAGCCTGGTTCACATCATACTGTATCTAGACACCAATCACTAGCCTGGTTCACATCATACTGTATCTAAATACCAATCACTAGCCTGGTTCACATCATACTGTATCTAGACACCAATCACTAGCCTGGTTCACATCATACTGTATCTAAATACCAATCACTAGCCTGGTTCACATCATACTGTATCTAGACAACAATCACTACCCTGGTTCACATCATATTGTATCTAAATACCAATCACTAGCCTGGTTCACATCATACTGTATCTAGACACCAATCACCCAGCCTGGTTCACATCATACTGTATCTAGACACCAATCACTAGCCTGGTTCACACCATACTGTATCTAGACACCAATCACTAGCCTGGTTCACATCATACTGTATCTAAATACCAATCACTAGCCTGGTTCACATCATACTGTATCTAAATACCAATCACTAGCCTGGTTCACATCATACTGTATCTAGACACCAATCACCCAGCCTGGTTCACATCATACTGTATCTAGACACCAATCACTAGCCTGGTTCACACCATACTGTATCTAGACACCAATCACTAGCCTGGTTCACATCATACTGTATCTAAATACCAATCACTAGCCTGGTTCACATCATACTGTATCTAAATACCAATCACTAGCCTGGTTCACATCATACTGTATCTAGACACCAATAACTAGCCTGGTTCACATCATACTGTATCTAAATACCAATCACTAGCCTGGTTCACATCATACTGTATCTAGACACCATTCACTAAAGCCTGGTTCACATCATACTGTATCTAGACACCAATCACTAGCCTGGTTCACATCATACTGTATCTAGACACCAATCACTAGCCTGGTTCACATCATACTGTATTTAGACACCAATCACTAGCCTGGTTCACATCATACTGTATCTAAATACCAATCACTAGCCTGGTTCACATCATACTGTATCTAGACACCAATCACTAGCCTGGTTCACATCATACTGTATCTAGACACCAATCACTAAAGCCTGGTTCACACCATACTGTATCTAAATACCAATCACTAGCCTGGTTCACATCATACTGTATCTAGACACCAATCACTAGCCTGGTTCACATCATACTGTATCTAGACACCAATCACTAGCCTGGTTCACATCATACTGTATCTAAATACCAATCACTAAAGCCTGGTTCACACCATACTGTATCTAAATACCAATCACTAGACTGGTTCACATCATACTGTATCTAGACACCAATCACTAGCCTGGTTCACATCATACTGTATCTAGACACCAATCACTAGCCTGGTTCACATCATACTGTATCTAAATACCAATCACTAAAGCCTGGTTCACATCATACTGTATCTAAACACCAATCACTAGCCTGGTTTACATCATACTGTATCTAAATACCAATCACTAGCCTGGTTCACATCATACTGTATCTAGACACCAATCACTAGCCTGTTTCACATCATACTGTATCTAGACACCAATCACTAGCCTGCTTCACATCATACTGTATCTAAATACCAATCACTAGCCTGGTTCACATCATACTGTACCTAAATACCAATCACTAGCCTGGTTCACACAATACTGTATCTAGACACCAATCACTAGCCTGGTTCACATCATACTGTATCTCGACACCAATCTCTAGCCTGGTTCACATCATACTGTATCTAAATACCAATCACTAGCCTGGTTCACATCATACTATATATAAATACCAATCACTAGCCTGGTTCACATCATACTGTATCTAAATACCAATCACTAGCCTGGTTCACATCATACTGTATCTAGACACCAATCACTAGCCTGGTTCACATCATACTGTATCTAAATACCAATCACTAGCCTGGTTCACATCATACTGTATCTAGACACCAATCACTAGCCTGGTTCACATCATACTGTATCTAGACACCAATCACTTGCCTGGTTCACATCATACTGTATCTAGACACCAATCACTAGCCTGGTTCACATCATACTGTATCTAAATACCAATCACTAGCCTGGTTCACATCATACTGTATCTAGACACCAATCACTAGCCTGGTTCACATCATACTGTATCTAAATACCAATCACTAGCCTGGTTCACATCATATTGTATCTAGACAACAATCACTAGCCTGGTTCACATCATACTGTATCTAAATACCAATCACTAGCCTGGTTCACATCATACTGTATCTAGACACCAATCACCCAGCCTGGTTCACATCATACTGTATCTAGACACCAATCACTAGCCTGGTTCACACCATACTGTATCTAGACACCAATCACTAGCCTGGTTCACATCATACTGTATCTAAATACCAATCACTAGCCTGGTTCACATCATACTGTATCTAAATACCAATCACTAGCCTGGTTCACATCATACTGTATCTAGACACCAATCACTAGCCTGGTTCACATCATACTGTATCTAAATACCAATCACTAGCCTGGTTCACATCATACTGTATCTAGACACCAATCACTAAAGCCTGGTTCACATCATACTGTATCTAGACACCAATCACTAGCCTGGTTCACATCATACTGTATCTAGACACCAATCACTAGCCTGGTTCACATCATACTGTATTTAGACACCAATCACTAGCCTGGTTCACATCATACTGTATCTAAATACCAATCACTAGCCTGGTTCACATCATACTGTATCTAGACACCAATCACTAGCCTGGTTCACATCATACTGTATCTAGACTCCAATCACTAAAGCCTGGTTCACATCATACTGTATCTAAAAACCAATCACCAGCCTGGTTCACATCATACTGTATCTAGACAACAATCACTAGCCTGGTTCACATCATACTGTATCTAGACACCAATCACTAGCCTGGTTCACACCATACTGTATCTAAATACCAATCACTAGCCTGGTTCACATCATACTGTATCTAAATACCAATCACTAAAGCCTGGTTCACACCATACTGTATCTAAATACCAATCACTAGCCTGGTTCACATCATACTGTATCTAGACACCAATCACTAGCCTGGTTCACATCATACTGTATTTAGACACCAATCACTAGCCTGGTTCACATCATACTGTATCTAAATACCAATCACTAGCCTGGTTCACATCATACTGTATCTAGACACCAATCACTAGCCTGGTTCACATCATACTGTATCTAGACACCAATCACTAGCCTGGTTCACATCATACTGTATTTAGACACCAATCACTAGCCTGGTTCACATCATACTGTATCTAAATACCAATCACTAGCCTGGTTCACATCATACTGTATCTAGACACCAATCACTAGCCTGGTTCACATCATACTGTATCTAAATACCAATCACTAAAGCCTGGTTCACACCATACTGTATCTAAATACCAATCACCAGCCTGGTTCACATCATACTGTATCTAGACAACAATCACTAGCCTGGTTCACATCATACTGTATCTAGACACCAATCACTAGCCTGGTTCACACCATACTGTATCTAAATACCAATCACTAGCCTGGTTCACATCATACTGTACCTAAATACCAATCACTAGCCTGGTTAACACAATACTGTATCTAGACACCAATCACTAGCCTGGTTCACATCATACTGTATCTCGACACCAATCACTAGCCTGGTTCACATCATACTGTATCTAAATACCAATCACTAGCCTGGTTCACATCATACTGTATCTAAACACCAATCACTAGCCTGGTTCACATCATATTGTATCTAAATACCAATCACTAGCCTGGTTCACATCATACTGTATCTAGACACCAATCACTAGCCTGTTTCACATCATACTGTATCTAGACACCAATCACTAGCCTGCTTCACATCATACTGTATCTAAATACCAATCACTAGCCTGGTTCACATCATACTGTACCTAAATACCAATCACTAGCCTGGTTCACACAATACTGTATCTAGACACCAATCACTAGCCTGGTTCACATCATACTGTATCTCGACACCAATCTCTAGCCTGGTTCACATCATACTGTATCTAAATACCAATCACTAGCCTGGTTCACATCATACTATATATAAATACCAATCACTAGCCTGGTTCACATCATACTGTATCTAAATACCAATCACTAGCCTGGTTCACATCATACTGTATCTAAATACCAATCACTAGCCTGGTTCACATCATACTGTATCTAGACACCAATCACTAGCCTGGTTCACATCATACTGTATCTAGACACCAATCACTAGCCTGGTTCACATCAAACTGTATCTAAATACCAATCACTAGCCTGGTTCACATCATACTGTATCTAGACACCAATCACTAGACTGGTTCACATCATACTGTATCTAGACACCAATCACTTGCCTGGTTCACATCATACTGTATCTAGACACCAATCACTAGCCTGGTTCACATCATACTGTATCTAAATACCAATCACTAGCCTGGTTCACATCATACTGTATCTAGACACCAATCACTAGCCTGGTTCACATCATACTGTATCTAAATACCAATCACTAGCCTGGTTCACATCATATTGTATCTAGACAACAATCACTAGCCTGGTTCACATCATACTGTATCTAAATACCAATCACTAGCCTGGTTCACATCATACTGTATCTAGACACCAATCACCCAGCCTGGTTCACATCATACTGTATCTAGACACCAATCACTAGCCTGGTTCACACCATACTGTATCTAGACACCAATCACTAGCCTGGTTCACATCATACTGTATCTAAATACCAATCACTAGCCTGGTTCACATCATACTGTATCTAAATACCAATCACTAGCCTGGTTCACATCATACTGTATCTAGACACCAATCACTAGCCTGGTTCACATCATACTGTATCTAAATACCAATCACTAGCCTGGTTCACATCATACTGTATCTAGACACCAATCACTAAAGCCTGGTTCACATCATACTGTATCTAGACACCAATCACTAGCCTGGTTCACATCATACTGTATCTAGACACCAATCACTAGCCTGGTTCACATCATACTGTATTTAGACACCAATCACTAGCCTGGTTCACATCATACTGTATCTAAATACCAATCACTAGCCTGGTTCACATCATACTGTATCTAGACACCAATCACTAGCCTGGTTCACATCATACTGTATCTAGACACCAATCACTAAAGCCTGGTTCACATCATACTGTATCTAAAAACCAATCACCAGCCTGGTTCACATCATACTGTATCTAGACAACAATCACTAGCCTGGTTCACATCATACTGTATCTAGACACCAATCACTAGCCTGGTTCACACCATACTGTATCTAAATACCAATCACTAGCCTGGTTCACATCATACTGTATCTAAATACCAATCACTAAAGCCTGGTTCACACCATACTGTATCTAAATACCAATCACTAGCCTGGTTCACATCATACTGTATCTAAATACCAATCACTAAAGCCTGGTTCACACCATACTGTATCTAAATACCAATCACCAGCCTGGTTCACATCATACTGTATCTAGACAACAATCACTAGCCTGGTTCACATCATACTGTATCTAGACACCAATCACTAGCCTGGTTCACACCATACTGTATCTAAATACCAATCACTAGCCTGGTTCACATCATACTGTACCTAAATACCAATCACTAGCCTGGTTCACACAATACTGTATCTAGACACCAATCACTAGCCTGGTTCACATCATACTGTATCTCGACACCAATCTCTAGCCTGGTTCACATCATACTATATATAAATACCAATCACTAGCCTGGTTCACATCATACTGTATCTAAATACCAATCACTAGCCTGGTTCACATCATACTGTATCTAAATACCAATCACTAGCCTGGTTCACATCATACTGTATCTAGACACCAATCACTAGCCTGGTTCACATCATACTGTATCTAGACACCAATCACTAGCCTGGTTCACATCATACTGTATCTAAATACCAATCACTAGCCTGGTTCACATCATACTGTATCTAAATACCAATCACTAGCCTGGTTCACATCATACTGTATCTAGACACCAATCACTAGCCTGGTTCACATCATACTGTATCTAAATACCAATCACTAGCCTGGTTCACATCATACTGTATCTAGACACCAATCACTAAAGCCTGGTTCACATCATACTGTATCTATCTAGACACCAATCACTAGCCTGGTTCACATCATACTGTATCTAGACACCAATCACTAGCCTGGTTCACATCATACTGTATTTAGACACCAATCACTAGCCTGGTTCACATCATACTGTATCTAAATACCAATCACTAGCCTGGTTCACATCATACTGTATCTAGACACCAATCACTAGCCTGGTTCACATCATACTGTATCTAGACACCAATCACTAAAGCCTGGTTCACATCATACTGTATCTAAAAACCAATCACCAGCCTGGTTCACATCATACTGTATCTAGACAACAATCACTAGCCTGGTTCACATCATACTGTATCTAGACACCAATCACTAGCCTGGTTCACACCATACTGTATCTAAATACCAATCACTAGCCTGGTTCACATCATACTGTATCTAAATACCAATCACTAAAGCCTGGTTCACACCATACTGTATCTAAATACCAATCACTAGCCTGGTTCACATCATACTGTATCTAGACACCAATCACTAGCCTGGTTCACATCATACTGTATCTAAATACCAATCACTAGCCTGGTTCACATCATACTGTATCTAGACACCAATCACTAGCCTGGTTCACATCATACTGTATCTAGACACCAATCACTAGCCTGGTTCACATCATACTTTATCTACATACCAATCACTAGCCTGGTTCACATCATACTGTATCTAGACACCAATCACTAGCCTGGTTCACATCATACTGTATCTAAATACCAATCATTAGCCTGGTTCAGACCGTACTGTATCTAAATACCAATCACTAGCCTGGTTCACATCATACTGTATCTAAATACCAATCACTAAAGTCTGGTTCACATTATACTGTATCTAGACAACAATCACTAGCCTGGTTCACATCATACTGTATATAAATACCAATCACTAAAGCCTGGTTCACATTATACTGTATCTAGACAACAATCACTAGCCTGGTTCACATCATACTGTATCTAAATACCAATCACTAGCCTGGTTCACATCATACTGTATCTAGACACCAATCACTAGCCTGGTTCACATCATACTGTATCTAAATACCAATCACTAGCCTGGTTCACATCATACTGTATCTAGACACCAATCACTAGCCTGGTTCACATCATACTGTATCTAAATACCAATCACTAGCCTGGTTCACATCATATTGTATCTAGACAACAATCACTAGCCTGGTTCACATCATACTGTATCTAAATACCAATCACTAGCCTGGTTCACATCATACTGTATCTAGACACCAATCACCCAGCCTGGTTCACATCATACTGTATCTAGACACCAATCACTAGCCTGGTTCACACCATACTGTATCTAGACACCAATCACTAGCCTGGTTCACATCATACTGTATCTAAATACCAATCACTAGCCTGGTTCACATCATACTGTATCTAAATACCAATCACTAGCCTGGTTCACATCATACTGTATCTAGACACCAATCACTAGCCTGGTTCACATCATACTGTATCTAAATACCAATCACTAGCCTGGTTCACATCATACTGTATCTAGACACCAATAACTAAAGCCTGGTTCACATCATACTGTATCTATCTAGACACCAATCACTAGCCTGGTTCACATCATACTGTATCTAGACACCAATCACTAGCCTGGTTCACATCATACTGTATTTAGACACCAATCACTAGCCTGGTTCACATCATACTGTATCTAAATACCAATCACTAGCCTGGTTCACATCATACTGTATCTAGACACCAATCACTAGCCTGGTTCACATCATACTGTATCTAGACACCAATCACTAAAGCCTGGTTCACATCATACTGTATCTAAAAACCAATCACCAGCCTGGTTCACATCATACTGTATCTAGACAACAATCACTAGCCTGGTTCACCTCATACTGTATCTAGACACCAATCACTAGCCTGGTTCACACCATACTGTATCTAAATACCAATCACTAGCCTGGTTCACATCATACTGTATCTAAATACCAATCACTAAAGCCTGGTTCACACCATACTGTATCTAAATACCAATCACTAGCCTGGTTCACATCATACTGTATCTAGACACCAATCACTAGCCTGGTTCACATCATACTGTATCTAAATACCAATCACTAGCCTGGTTCACATCATACTGTATCTAGACACCAATCACTAGCCTGGTTCACATCATACTGTATCTAGACACCAATCACTAGCCTGGTTCACATCATACTGTATCTAGAAACCAATCACTAGCCTGGTTCACATCATACTGTATCTAGACACCAATCACTAATCTGGTTTACATCATACTGTATCTAGACACCAATCACTAGCCTGGTTCACATCATACTGTATCTAAATACCAATCACTAGCCTGGTTCACATCATACTGTATCTAGACACCAATCACTAGCCTGGTTCACATCATACTGTATCTAGACACCAATCACTAGCCTGGTTCACATCATACTTTATCTAAATACCAATCACTAGCCTGGTTCACATCATACTGTATCTAGACACCAATCACTAGCCTGGTTCACATCATACTGTATCTAAATACCAATCATTAGCCTGGTTCAGACCGTACTGTATCTAAATACCAATCACTAGCCTGGTTCACATCATACTGTATCTAAATACCAATCACTAAAGTCTGGTTCACATTATACTGTATCTAGACAACAATCACTAGCCTGGTTCACATCATACTGTATATAAATACCAATCACTAAAGCCTGGTTCACATTATACTGTATCTAGACAACAATCACTAGCCTGGTTCACATCATACTGTATCTAAATACCAATCACTAGCCTGGTTCACATCATACTGTATCTAGACACCAATCACCCAGCCTGGTTCACATCATACTGTATCTAGACACCAATCACTAGCCTGGTTCACACCATAATGTATCTAGACACCAATCACTAGCCTGGTTCACACCATACTGTATCTAAATACCAATCACTAGCTTGGTTCACATCATACTGTATCTAAATACCAATCACTAGCCTGGTTCACATCATACTGTATCTAGACACCAATCACTAGCCTGGTTCACATCATACTGTATCTAGACACCAATCACTAGCCTGGTTCACATCATACTGTATCTAGACACCAATCCCTAGCCTGGTTCACATCATACTGTATCTAAATACCAATCACTAGCCTGGTTCACATCATACTATATCTAAATACCAATCACTAGCCTGGTTCACATCATACTGTATCTAAATACCAATCACTAGCCTGGTTCACATCATACTGTATCTAAATACCAATCACTAGCCTGGTTCACATCATACTGTATCTAAATACCAATCACTAGCCTGGTTCACATCCTACTGTATCTAAATACCAATCACTAGCCTGGTTCACATCATACTGTATCTAAAGACCAATCACTAAAGCCTGGTTCACATCATACTGTATCTAGACACCAATCACTAGCCTGGTTCACACCATACTGTATCCAGAAACCAATCACTAGCCTGGTTCACACCATACTGTATCTAGACACCAATCACTAGCCTGGTTCACATCATACTGTATCTAAATACCAATCACTAGCCTGGTTCACATCATACTGTATCTAAATACCAATCACTAGCCTGGTTCACATCATACTGTATCTAAATACCAATCACTAGCCTGGTTCACACCATACTGTATCTAGACACCAATCACTTGCCTGGTTCACATCATACTGTATCTAGACACCAATCTCTAACCTGGTTCACATCATACTGTATCTAAATACCAATCACTAGCCTGGTTCACATCATACTGTATCTAGACACCAATCACTAATCTGGTTTACATCATACTGTATCTAGACACCAATCACTAGCCTGGTTCACATCATACTGTATCTAAATACCAATCACTAGCCTGGTTCACATCATACTGTATCTAGACACCAATCACTAGCCTGGTTCACATCATACTGTATCTAGACACCAATCACTAGCCTGGTTCACATCATACTTTATCTAAATACCAATCACTAGCCTGGTTCACATCATACTGTATCTAGACACCAATCACTAGCCTGGTTCACATCATACTGTATCTAAATACCAATCATTAGCCTGGTTCAGACCGTACTGTATCTAAATACCAATCACTAGCCTGGTTCACATCATACTGTATCTAAATACCAATCACTAAAGTCTGGTTCACATTATACTGTATCTAGACAACAATCACTAGCCTGGTTCACATCATACTGTATATAAATACCAATCACTAAAGCCTGGTTCACATTATACTGTATCTAGACAACAATCACTAGCCTGGTTCACATCATACTGTATCTAAATACCAATCACTAGCCTGGTTCACATCATACTGTATCTAAATACCAATCACTAGCCTGGTTCACATCATACTGTATCTAAATACCAATCACTAGCCTGGTTCACACCATACTGTATCTAGACACCAATCACTTGCCTGGTTCACATCATACTGTATCTAGACACCAATCTCTAACCTGGTTCACATCATACTGTATCTAAATACCAATCACTAGCCTGGTTCACATCATACTGTATCTAGACACCAATCACTAATCTGGTTTACATCATACTGTATCTAGACACCAATCACTAGCCTGGTTCACATCATACTGTATCTAAATACCAATCACTAGCCTGGTTCACATCATACTGTATCTAGACACCAATCACTAGCCTGGTTCACATCATACTGTATCTAGACACCAATCACTAGCCTGGTTCACATCATACTTTATCTAAATACCAATCACTAGCCTGGTTCACATCATACTGTATCTAGACACCAATCACTAGCCTGGTTCACATCATACTGTATCTAAATACCAATCATTAGCCTGGTTCAGACCGTACTGTATCTAAATACCAATCACTAGCCTGGTTCACATCATACTGTATCTAAATACCAATCACTAAAGTCTGGTTCACATTATACTGTATCTAGACAACAATCACTAGCCTGGTTCACATCATACTGTATATAAATACCAATCACTAAAGCCTGGTTCACATTATACTGTATCTAGACAACAATCACTAGCCTGGTTCACATCATACTGTATCTAAATACCAATCACTAGCCTGGTTCACATCATACTGTATCTAGACACCAATCACCCAGCCTGGTTCACATCATACTGTATCTAGACACCAATCACTAGCCTGGTTCACACCATAATGTATCTAGACACCAATCACTAGCCTGGTTCACATCATACTGTATCTAAATACCAATCACTAGCTTGGTTCACATCATACTGTATCTAAATACCAATCACTAGCCTGGTTCACATCATACTGTATCTAGACACCAATCACTAGCCTGGTTCACATCATACTGTATCTAGACACCAATCACTAGCCTGGTTCACATCATACTGTATCTAGACACCAATCCCTAGCCTGGTTCACATCATACTGTATCTAAATACCAATCACTAGCCTGGTTCACATCATACTATATCTAAATACCAATCACTAGCCTGGTTCACATCATACTGTATCTAAATACCAATCACTAGCCTGGTTCACATCATACTGTATCTAAATACCAATCACTAGCCTGGTTCACATCATACTGTATCTAAATACCAATCACTAGCCTGGTTCACATCCTACTGTATCTAAATACCAATCACTAGCCTGGTTCACATCATACTGTATCTAAAGACCAATCACTAAAGCCTGGTTCACATCATACTGTATCTAGACACCAATCACTAGCCTGGTTCACACCATACTGTATCTAGAAACCAATCACTAGCCTGGTTCACACCATACTGTATCTAGACACCAATCACTAGCCTGGTTCACATCATACTGTATCTAAATACCAATCACTAGCCTGGTTCACATCATACTGTATCTAAATACCAATCACTAGCCTGGTTCACATCATACTGTATCTAAATACCAATCACTAGCCTGGTTCACACCATACTGTATCTAGACACCAATCACTTGCCTGGTTCACATCATACTGTATCTAGACACCAATCTCTAACCTGGTTCACATCATACTGTATCTAAATACCAATCACTAGCCTGGTTCACATCATACTGTATCTAGACACCAATCACTAGCCAGTATCACACCATACTGTATCTAAATACCAATCACTAGCCTGGTTCACATCATATTGTATCTAGACAACAATCACTAGCCTGGTTCACATCATACTGTATCTAAATACCAATCACTAGCCTGGTTCACATCATACTGTATCTAGACACCAATCACCCAGCCTGGTTCACATCATACTGTATCTAGACACCAATCACTAGCCTGGTTCACACCATACTGTATCTAGACACCAATCACTAGCCTGGTTCACATCATACTGTATCTAAATACCAATCACTAGCCTGGTTCACATCATACTGTATCTAAATACCAATCACTAGCCTGGTTCACATCATACTGTATCTAGACACCAATCACTAGCCTGGTTCACATCATACTGTATCTAAATACCAATCACTAGCCTGGTTCACATCATACTGTATCTAGACACCAATCACTAAAGCCTGGTTCACATCATACTGTATCTATCTAGACACCAATCACTAGCCTGGTTCACATCATACTGTATCTAGACACCAATCACTAGCCTGGTTCACATCATACTGTATCTAAATACGAATCACTAACCTGGTTCACACCATACTGTATCTAGATACCAATCACTAGCCTGGTTCACACCATACTGTATCTAAATACCAATCACTAGCCTGGTTCACATTATACTGTATCTAGACACCAATCACTAGCCTGGTTCACATCATACTGTATCTAAATACCAATCACTAGCCTGGTTTACATAATACTGTATCTAAATACCAATCACTAGCCTGGTTCACATCATACTGTATCTAGACAACAATCACTAGCCTGGTTCACATCATACTGTATCTAAATACCAATCACTAGCCTGGTTCACATCCTACTGTATCTAAATACCAATCACTAGCCTGGTTCACATCATACTGTATCTAAATACCAATCACTAAAGCCTGGTTCACATCATACTGTATCTAGACACCAATCACTAGCTTGTTTCACATCATACTGTATCTAAATACCAATCACTAGCCTGGTTCACATCATACTATATCTAAATACCAATCACTAGCCTGGTTCACATCATACTGTATCTAAATACCAATCACTAGCCTGGTTCACATCATACTGTATCTAAATACCAATCACTAGCCTGGTTCACATCATACTGTATCTAGACACCAACCACTAGCCTGGTTCACATCATACTGTATCTAAATACCAATCACTAGCCTGGTTCACATCATACTGTATCTAGACACCAATCACTAAAGCCTGGTTCACATCATACTGTATCTATCTAGACACCAATCACTAGCCTGGTTCACATCATACTGTATCTAGACACCAATCACTAGCCTGGTTCACATCATACTGTATCTAAATACCAATCACTAGCCTGGTTTACATAATACTGTATCTAAATACCAATCACTAGCCTGGTTCACATCATACTGTATCTAAACAACAATCACTAGCCTGGTTCACATCATACTGTATCTAAATACCAATCACTAGCCTGGTTCACATCCTACTGTATCTAAATACCAATCACTAGCCTGGTTCACATCATACTGTATCTAAATACCAATCACTAAAGCCTGGTTCACATCATACTGTATCTAGACACCAATCACTAGCTTGTTTCACATCATACTGTATCTAAATACCAATCACTAGCCTGGTTCACATCATACTATATCTAAATACCAATCACTAGCCTGGTTCACATCATACTGTATCTAAATACCAATCACTAGCCTGGTTCACATCATACTGTATCTAAATACCAATCACTAGCCTGGTTCACATCATACTGTATCTAAATACCAATCACTAGCCTGGTTCACATCCTACTGTATCTAAATACCAATCACTAGCCTGGTTCACATCATACTGTATCTAAAAACCAATCACTAAAGCCTGGTTCACATCATACTGTATCTAGACACCAATCACTAGCCTGGTTCACACCATACTGTATCTAGAAACCAATCACTAGCCTGGTTCACACCATACTGTATCTAGACACCAATCACTAGCCTGGTTCACATCATACTGTATCTAAATACCAATCACTAGCCTGGTTCACATCATACTGTATCTAAATACCAATCACTAGCCTGGTTCACATCATACTGTATCTAAATACCAATCACTAGCCTGGTTCACACCATACTGTATCTAGACACCAATCACTTGCCTGGTTCACATCATACTGTATCTAGACACCAATCTCTAGCCTGGTTCACATTATACTGTATCTAAATACCAATCACTAGCCTGGTTCACATCATACTGTATCTAGACACCAATCACTAGCCAGTATCACACCATACTGTATCTAAATACCAATCACTAGCCTGGTTCACATCATATTGTATCTAGACAACAATCACTAGCCTGGTTCACATCATACTGTATCTAAATACCAATCACTAGCCTGGTTCACATCATACTGTATCTAGACACCAATCACCCAGCCTGGTTCACATCATACTGTATCTAGACACCAATCACTAGCCTGGTTCACACCATACTGTATCTAGACACCAATCACTAGCCTGGTTCACATCATACTGTATCTAAATACCAATCACTAGCCTGGTTCACATCATACTGTATCTAAATACCAATCACTAGCCTGGTTCACATCATACTGTATCTAGACACCAATCACTAGCCTTGTTCACACCATACTGTATCTAGACACCAATCACTAGCCTGGTTCACATCATACTGTATCTAAATACCAATCACTAGCCTGGTTCACATCATACTGTATCTAAATACCAATCACTAGCCTGGTTCACATCATACTGTATCTAAATACCAATCACTAGCCTGGTTCACACCATACTGTATCTAGACACCAATCACTTGCCTGGTTCACATCATACTGTATCTAGACACCAATCTCTAGCCTGGTTCACATTATACTGTATCTAAATACCAATCACTAGCCTGGTTCACATCATACTGTATCTAGACACCAATCACTAGCCAGTATCACACCATACTGTATCTAAATACCAATCACTAGCCTGGTTCACATCATATTGTATCTAGACAACAATCACTAGCCTGGTTCACATCATACTGTATCTAAATACCAATCACTAGCCTGGTTCACATCATACTGTATCTAGACACCAATCACCCAGCCTGGTTCACATCATACTGTATCTAGACACCAATCACTAGCCTGGTTCACACCATACTGTATCTAGACACCAATCACTAGCCTGGTTCACATCATACTGTATCTAAATACCAATCACTAGCCTGGTTCACATCATACTGTATCTAAATACCAATCACTAGCCTGGTTCACATCATACTGTATCTAGACACCAATCACTAGCCTGGTTCACATCATACTGTATCTAAATACCAATCACTAGCCTGGTTCACATCATACTGTATCTAGACACCAATCACTAAAGCCTGGTTCACATCATACTGTATCTATCTAGACACCAATCACTAGCCTGGTTCACATCATACTGTATCTAGACACCAATCACTAGCCTGGTTCACATCATACTTTATCTAAATACGAATCACTAACCTGGTTCACACCATACTGTATCTAGATACCAATCACTAGCCTGGTTCACACCATACTGTATCTAAATACCAATCACTAGCCTGGTTCACATCATACTGTATCTAGACACCAATCACTAGCCTGGTTCACATCATACTGTATCTAAATACCAATCACTAGCCTGGTTTACATAATACTGTATCTAAATACCAATCACTAGCCTGGTTCACATCATACTGTATCTAGACAACAATCACTAGCCTGGTTCACATCATACTGTATCTAAATACCAATCACTAGCCTGGTTCACATCCTACTGTATCTAAATACCAATCACTAGCCTGGTTCACATCATACTGTATCTAAATACCAATCACTAAAGCCTGGTTCACATCATACTGTATCTAGACACCAATCACTAGCTTGTTTCACATCATACTGTATCTAAATACCAATCACTAGCCTGGTTCACATCCTACTGTATCTAAATACCAATCACTAGCCTGGTTCACATCATACTGTATCTAAAGACCAATCACTAAAGCCTGGTTCACATCATACTGTATCTAGACACCAATCACTAGCCTGGTTCACACCATACTGTATCTAAATACCAATCACTAGCCAGTCTGACTCGATGGAGGAAAGGCATGCCACTGTGTTTACCTGACGATATTGGCAAATCAACAAGAGTCACAGTCTCCACACACATTCACACATACCAGTTATATTTTGTGTGTGTGAGGTGTGAGTGTGTATGTGTGTGTGTGTGTGTGTGCGTGTGTGCGTTTGTGAGTGTGTTGCGTGTGTGCGTGTGTGTGTGTGTGTGAGTGTATATGTGTGTGTGTGTGTGTGTGTGTGTGGGTGTGGGTGTGAGTGTGAGTGTGTGTGTGAGGTGTATGTGTTGTGGATGTGTATGTGTGTGAGGTGTGAGTGTGTGTGTGTGTGTGTGTGCGTGCGTGTGAGGTGCGAGTGTGTTGTGTGAGTGTGTTGTGTGTGTGTGTGTGTCTTGTGTGTGAGGTGTGAGTGTGTATGTGTGTCTGTGTGTGTGTGAGTGTGTTGTGTATGTGTGAGTGTGTATGTGTGAGTGTGTGTGTGTGTGTGCGTGCATGCGTGCGTGTGTGCGTGTTTGTGTGTGTGTGAGGTGTGAGTGTATATGTGGTGTGTGTGTGTGTGTGTGTGTGTGTGTGTGTGTGTGTGTGTGTGTGTGTGTGTGTGTGTGTGTGTGTGTTTGTGTGTGTGTGTGTGTGCGTGTATGAGGTGTGAGTGTGTGTGTGTGTGAGGTGTGTGCGTGTGTGTATGTGCTGTGTATGTGTGTGCGTGTGTGAGGTGTGAGGTGCGAGTGTGTTGTGTGTGTGAGTGAGGTGTGTGTGTCGTGCATGTTTGTGTGTCTGTGTTTGTGTGTGTGTGTGTGTGTGTGTGTGCTAGTGAGGTGCTGTATGTGATTGAGAGAAAGGAGATCAGTGTTTTTGAATGCTTTATGGACCACTACTCTGTTCTGCTTCCCTCTGACAGCTGTGTTTATTCACACTCATGCAGCGTGGAGTAGACACACACACACACACACACACACACACACACACACACACACACACACACACACACACACACACACACACACACACACACACACACACACACACACACACACACACACACACACACACACACAGACGGAAACAGTCATATCTCCTGGATAAAATGAGTAAGAAAATAACTTTAATCAGATTGATACTGATCTCTGCTGATGACTGATACGGGCTGTTATTCTTCAGTAGCAACACGTTCCTATTTAACTCATGTCGGTTACCCAGGAGTCAAATTCTCGGAATATTTCCACAATATTTTTATTTTATTTAAGCCGACTTAAACGATAAAACAGCAATGTCAGGCAGCGAGAGGAGAGGAGAGGAGCGTTTCTGAATGATGAGCCACTACAGAGGGATTTAGTTAAGCCGTGATTTAAAGTGTTTAGGTTTCAGTGGTAGCCTATATTAACCTTAATATAGTTTACGTTTTGATGGCCTGAACAAAAAAAGTTAAAGAAAACTTGGCGGTTACGAGTTGGAAAGGCATCAAAGCCAATCGAAGTCACCTTTCTGTTTATTTTTGGAAACCCTGACATAGCATTAGCTAGATGCTGGAATCCATGCCGAGAAATTATAGATGGCTCGGTTTCAAGACAAACATCAGACGATTAGTGGAAGACGTGGAGACATGGAGATCGTCCCAAATGGCACCCTATTCCCTATATACAGTAGTGCACTACTTTTTACTGGAGCCTTATGGGGCCTTGGTCAAATGTAGTGTACAATATAGTGGATAGGGAGCCATTTTGGATGGAGGCTAGGGGCTAATGTTAACTCTCATCTAGGGGAGGAAGGAGAGAGACAGACAGAGAGAGACAGGAGTCCAGACTGGCGAATGATCTTCTACTCAGGGAGCTGTCATCCTTCCACCTTTCTCTGCTTCTCTACCTCTGTCCCTACTCTCTCTCTGTCTCTCTCCCCCTTCTCACTCTCTCCCTCCTTCTCTAATCCTCCCTCCCTCCCTCCTTCTCTACCTCTGTCCCTACTCTCTCTCTGTCTCTCTCCACCTTCTCTCTCTCTCCCTCCTTCTCTAATCCTCCCTCCCTCCCTCCCTCCCTCCCTCCCTCCCTCCCTCCCTCCCTCCCTCCCTCCCTCCCTCCCTCCCTCCCTCCCTCCCTCCCTCCCTCCTGTGCCACTCTGGTGGCACAGCTAGCGCTGCGATGCAGTGCCCTAGACCACTGCGCCACCCGGGAGGCCCGAAAACCATCTATTGATGTCACTACTTACCCTTATCCACTCGTATTAAAAAAAAAAAAACACCTGCACTTTGCTCCTGTTGGGCATTGCGAGTCCGTGTACTTTGCGTGAGAACCTATTAGGCACTTTCCCATCATTAACGTGACGAGTAGAAAGACCTGGTGGCTTCAACCTATTGCCATCTGAAACACTGACCACTGTACAGAAGCACCTTGTGACAGTTAGCGGATCTTTGTATGTGTTGCTGTTCACACCATTTCATAACTACCGTTTAGATTGACAAGGTGAATGCCACCGTAGAGATACAATTCAAATGTTGTATTCATTCATGATCACGTGCGGCCTTCCGTTTTGATTAAAGGTTGCCATAGCAACAAAAAAAGCACTAAAAAAATTAAGTGTTGGTAGATTTGATGTGACGCAGAACCTTCCGTTCATCTGAGATACTCACTCTTCCGTCACTGCAATTAGAGCAGAGATAGAGAAAGACAATGGAGAACGTGAAATAGAAGAAGAGGGAGAGGAGGGTGATGGAGCGAGGAAGGAAAGTGAAAGAGAAGGCGGTAGAGAGAGAGAGAGATCTGTTTGTCCATCCCTTTCTCTTGTCTCCTGTCTTGTCGGACTCAGAGAGGCGAGGTGACCCTCCCAGTCTCCCATGCCACTTCTCTGAGGATAATAAGCTGGGGTGAGAGTTAATTTCCACTGACCCAGTGAGAGAGAGAGAGAGAAAAGAGAGAGATAGGGGAGAGAGTGGGATGGAGAGAGAGAGAGGGGAGGGGAGAGGGGAGGGAGAAGGAGGGACGAGAAAGATAGGGGAGAGAGAGAGAAAGAGAGAGATGGAGAGAGAGGAAAATGGAGTCTGTCTGCGGAGGTCTGTTCAACTTCAAAGCTTCCATTTGGATACCCTCAGGAGACAGGATGAATGGGGGGGGAATTTAGGGTAACACTGTTTTTCCTCCCTACAAGGGTTCCACTCTTCTCAGGTGTCATCCAGGAGTCAGGGGAACTCAGTTCGAGACAGCAGACACAGAGGGAAAATTAGCAGAGAAAACAGACATCTTTTTGTTTGTTTATTTGTACCTTTTTGGTACATTTTTTGGGAGTTCTATGATTCTTTTGACTCTGTCTTTAGTTGTGTTGTCAATATTCTATACATTTTCTGCAGGTTTGAGTTAGTAGCTGTAGTCAGTAGGCTATACTCTATTGTCATCTTCTCCTTGTTAGAATTGAACTAGCAGAGTGTGACTATATCAGCCTGCCCTTCATTCTGGCCCTAAAATATGGATTCTGAATTACAAAAATACACACCCTCTGGACATAGGGAGAAACCTGAAGAACAGGAAGGAACACCGTTTTTCAACTGGCAATTGAAGCACACATTGACGTTAACCATGGATTTATCCTTGACACTAAAATAAATGGAAAAGGGGAGACTTGGCTACCTGGCTTCACTACGAAAACAAATACTGGAGTTGAAACTAGATCGGATGTTTAAGTTGATACATCCTTCTTACCACTGCGCCAGAAAAACATCAGATCGAAACATTTGGCTCAATTGCACTTATTAATAATTCTAATCAAATCAAGGCAGAAAAATCCTCTTGAAGAATTCCACATCCAGTTCAACAAAGGAATTGCCAGGACTTGACCCCAGCTGGCATGACTCACTGTATGGGAGCCAGCCAGGCAGGAAGTATGTGTTTCTCTTCATTTACAAACCACATACCAATTACAAGAGTCAACAAGTGATTTCGAACGTGTTTCTCCTGCGATTCACAAGACTGTGTCGACCCGCAGAACTAAAAGCCTAGGTAAAGTCTTTACCTCTCAAGGGGAGGCAACGCAAGTCTTCAGGTCTCAAGGTTCAAGGGTGTTTTTCAAAAGGAGCGTTCAAAAGTGGGTTGACAAAAACCACCGTTAAATGATTTTAATAGGCTGCTGTTGAAACGTCCAGTACTTTGAAGTGTCCCAGGGGTTACTGTACGACTGACGTTGTTGCTGGGGACTTCTAGCGTGAGGTATCCGTGACTGATCCCGAGCATGATGTAAGGAGAACCCCACCCTACGGTTCTAGCGTGAGGTTTGCCTTAATCCGTGACTGATCCCGAAGCATGGTGTAAGGACAACCCCCTATGGTTGGTTTTTTATTACCTTGTGGATTACCATATGTCTGTGCTTTCATTTTCTGTCCAACTTTGAAAGTAGAAACTATAAGATGTTATTCCCACTTAAGCTTAAGGAGCGTTACTGTTATGAGTGTGATCATGCATGCCGCTTCAGGTCCACAGGTTCTTCTGGTTCGTGTCCTGCAGTGAGCAATGTTGGCACTTGATTATTTTATCATTTAGCAGACGTTCTTATCCAGAGCAACTTACAGTGGAGAACGCATACCCTTTTCATACCTTTATACTGGTCCCCTCCTGTCGTGGGAATCAAACCAGAAACCCTGACCTTGCAAGTGCCATGCTTTACCAGCTAAGCCACACAGGACCCTTTCAACTCATGTTATCATGGTAACTCATGTTATCATGGTAACTCATGCTATCATGGTAACTCATGTTATCATGGTAACTCATGTTATCATGGTAACTCATGTTATCATGGTAACTCATGCTATCATGGTAACTCATGTTATCATGGTAACTCATGTTATCATGGTAACTCATGTTATCATGGTAACTCATGCTATCATGGTAAGAATCAGTAAAGATAACTTTGAATACCGTAGCCTTTTGTGAACAATAGAACAAATATTGACATGTATTCCCAGTCATTGTTTGTTGAAGACGTTCCTCAGTACGAAGGGAGAGTTGGAGACGTCTCTTGTTTCTGAGGTCAGTCAGTCAGGTTGCTGCCAGGTGTTCGGAGATCATTGGAATTCCAGATGTCTCTATGGCGTGCCTCTGTTCCTGCCGTGGTTCAGAAGATTGTTGAGCTGATGGAAACCAGAACATTTTAGAGACCGCGTGTGTGTGTGTGTGTGTGTGCGTGCGCGTGCGTGTGCGTGTGTGTGTGTGCGTGCGTGTGTGTGGTTAGACACTGCCTGGCCTGCCATACCTCCCCTCCCCACTCATTCCAAGAGGAGTGATGTCAGACAGAACTGTCCAGTGTCATGACTAATACAGCTCCGGTGGTAGACTGGCCTTCATTGTAGGTAATGTCCATGTTACAGTCCTATTCCCTGGCACTGATACACATGCCAAGAGTCTTACCACACGTAAACAAACTAGGGTACTTCCCTGACACATGTGAATCCTACTGGACTAGAAAACCCATGCTCCTTCTATCTATCAACAAACACTCCTAATAACAACTGCTTCCATTTTATTTAATCACTGCTATCCCACTAGAATGTGTGTGTGTGCGTGTGTCCCAATCACTCCCACATTCCTGGAGCTGACAAGGCCGTATGTGTGTGTGTGTGTGTGTGTGTGTGTGTGTGTGTGTGTGTGTGTGTGTGTGTGTGTGTGTGTGTGTGTGTGTGTGTGTGTGTGTGTGTGTGTGTGTGTGTGTGTGTGTGTGTGTGTGTGTGTGTCTGTGTGTGTGTGTGTGTGTGTGAGTCCCATTATCCTGTAGCGTGTGTGTGTGTCTGAGTCCCATTATCCTGTAGCGTGTGTCTGAGTCCCATTATCCTGTAGCGTGTGTGTGTGTGTGTGTGTGTGTCTGAGTCCCATTATCCTGTAGTGTGTGTGTGTCTGAGTCCCATTATCCTGTAGCGTGTGTGTGTGTGTCTGAGTCCCATTATCCTGTAGCGTGTGTGTGTGTCTGAGTCCCATTATCCTGTAGCGTGTGTGTGTGTGTGTGTGTGTGTCTGAGTCCCATTATCCTGTAGCGTTAAAGTCCCTGGAAGGAATTACATGTATTCAGCTGGTCAATTCAGCCCAACAACTTCCTCCACCCTCTGTCCAACTTCAAGTATGCAGTACAGGTGTTGGGCACACACCCAGTTCTCAGGTTCCATGTGTTTGATCTGCTCTGTCTTATTAAACAAATGTTTGCCATTATCCTGCGTCATTCACACGCCACAGCACAAACATGCAGGATTTCTCAACACGCTGAACACTGACCTTAAATAAGGATATATGGAGTCTCAGAGTGAAAAAAGGAGAACTTTGCAACGTTAAGAAACTGTCTCTGGAATTGGTTAGGCAGATTAATAGTAAATCGTATTGGGCTTAACTACACAGATACTTCCTTGATGCTCCCGGACATACAGGGATGTAGTCAGATCCCTGTGCGGATATACAATTCATTCCTGGGTGACCAAAGCCATGCCAAAAGGCTTAATGTAGGATTACTGCTCAACCTTGTGGCTGTATAGAGAACCTTATGTCTGTATAGAGAACCTTGTGTCTGTATAGAGAACCTTGTGTCTGTATAGAGAACCTTGCGTCTGTATAGAGAACCTTGTGGCTGTATAGAGAACCTTATGTCTGTATAGAGAACCTTGTGTCTGTATAGAGAACATTGTGTCTGTATAGAGAACCTTGTGTCTGTATAGAGAACATTGTGTCTGTATAGAGAACCTTGTGTCTGTATAGAGAACCTTGTGTCTGTATAGAGAACCTTGTGTCTGTATAGAGAACCTTGTGTCTGTATAGAGAACCTTGTGTCTGTATAGAGAACATTGTGTCTGTATAGCGAACCGTGTGTCTGTATAGAGAACCTTGTGTCTGTATAGAGAGTCGTGTGTCTGTATAGAGAGTCTTGTGTCTGTATAGAGAACCGTGTGTCTGTATAGAGAGCGGTAATCACGTTCACTTGACCAAGCAACCCCTGACCCCTTAAATCTTCAGCCTTTTAGAGACTTAGAGTCTTGGCAAACTAAAGATTGAAACAAACTCAAAACGGGCCGTTGCCCCAAACTCAAACCGGGCCGTTGCTCCAGAATCAAACCGGGCCGTTGCCCCAGGGCACTGATCAATCACATGTAATCAGATCAGATTGAGTTTCTTCTTCTGCCGCATCGGCCCACTTAGTGACATTGTGTCCATACTGATCAAGGTTTATCAATCAACAAATATGTAAATTGTCAGAGTGGGGAAATAAACAGACTTGTGCAAGAACAGGTCAACCACAGTTTTCTTTTGATAATCCACCTCCAAAATAGACTAATGAAATCAAAATAATAGCTGTGTCTGTATATGAATGTTTTAGTCTGGCTAAAAGTGATTTTACAGTCTATTCAGCGTCTAGTTCCTGGATTTGATCATATTACTAATGTGACCTCATACTAACTCTGTGATTGACTGTTCTGCAGCCAAAAGATGATGAATGTGGATGCGTCCCAAATTGCATCCTATTCCCTATATAGTGCACTACTTTTGACCAGAGCCCTATGGCACCCGTATTCCCTATATAGTGCACTACTTTTGACCAGAGTCCTATTGACCTAGGTGTAAAGTAGTGCACTTCAAAGGGCATATGGTGTCATTTGGGACATGCCCTGTTACTCTCCCTGAACTTTCTTATCTCGTAATGGTTGACATTTTATTTTCCTTTTAATTGGAGACACATTTCCCAGCTATGTCTGTTCAGATCAGACGGTGTGATTCTTTCTGTGAGTTGGTGCCAAATGAAAGAGATCCAGGATTCCACCTATAAGCTACACTGTTCCCACAACGTCCAGTGAGATGTAAGTTATGGGCTGTGAGAGTTCAATAAGACGGCCAATAAACGCGTGCAAGTTAACCCTCGTGTTTTCCCTAACCGTAAGAGGTTGTGATGCTTTGAAGTGGTTCTGCACGGCAACATATAGGAAACAGAGGATGTCGAAATAACACAGAGACTGAATCATATCATATAAATGTCATAGTTATGGGACATGTTATCCACAAATGTACTTTAACCAGAAAATACTACTTATTCAGCCCCTTTTTCCGAGACATGTGAATGTCCTTGATGTCACTGTAGATATTACATCGTAAAGTAATTGAGATCGGATCTGCGTTATTTTCTGCTACACTCACTAGTTGATCTGATCGGAACTGTAAAAAAAAAGGTCAGATTTATATCTTGCAGTTAGAATGAGGACATATACAATGAGTGGGTCATCTGTTTTGAAACCTTTCATATATGAGGTAGGCCAATCTCAATGTTTGGTAATTCCCAAGTCTCTCCTATTTTCCGGGTAACTTGACATAAGAAAAACAGGGTGGATTTAGGTGGATAGAACTGATCTAGAAGGTACCATGAAATGTGACCGTGTGACTGTGTGCATTTGTTTACATGCGTATGTGAAATGATGATTAGATCAGTACTGTATGTATTCATTTGTAGTTGTTCATAGAGATGACCTCACCAGCCCTCCTAGGATATACTTCTGCTTTGTGCAGTACTGAGTCAGACTGTCTCACCTTGGGTGCTCTCTACTGCTAGAGGATGTTGGGGGTCCAAATGGACTGTCTCACCTTGGCTGCTCTCTACTGCTAGAGGATGTTGGGGGTCCAAATGGACTGTCTCACCTTGGGTGCTCTCTACTGCTAGAGGATGTTGGGGGTCCAAATGGACTGTGACACTTAGAGGAGAGATAAAGCATGACTTTTCCCCCATTGAGCTCTGAAGGCTTTGTTCTGACAGAGAGCTGAATGGAGCAGAGTGCCACTAGTTCTGGAATGTGGTTAGAAAGGGTTCTGGAATCCCTGGGTTGGAACTGAGGAATTTTCACATCTGTCATGAAGTCTTCTGTGATGGCTGAAGAGGATACTTCATGACTTTATACCGTCCGCTGCTCCTCATCCATCTCCATCAGCAGACAGTGGGCTGTGGTGACCAGCTCGAGAGACACGTTGCACAGTGTGCAGCACAGAGGCTTTCTATTAACAACAGAGAGAGAAAGGACTGACATTTGGGACTGAAGCAAAAATCAACAGATCAAATTGTATTTGTCACATGCACCGAATACAACAGGTGTAGGTAGACCTTACCGTGAAATGTTTACTTACAAGCCCTTAACCAGCAATGCAGTTCAAGAAATACAGTTAAGAAAATATTTAATAAATAAACTAAAGTAAAAAAATGTAATAAAATGTAAAACATTAAATAACAATAACGATGTCACGCCCTGACCTTAGAGATCCTTTTTATGTCTCTAATTTGTTTTGGTCATGGTGTGATTTGGGTAAGCATTCTATGTTCTGTAATTCTAGGTTTTGTATTTCTTTGTTTCTGGCCGAGTGTGGTTCCCAATCAGAGGCAGCTGTCTATCGTTGTCTCCGATTGGGGATCATACTTAGGCTGCCCTTTTCCCTCTTTCTGTGTGGGATCTTGTTCTTTGTTTGTGTGCAGGGAGTTTGCACATCGGAGCTGGTCGGTCGTTGTATTCTTTATTGTTTTGTCCTGATTTAGTTTCACTTCGTGATTAAATTATGTGGAACTCTAAGAACGCTGCGCCTTGGTCTCTTCCGACGACGACACCCGTTACAAACGAGGCTATATGCAGGGGGTACCCCCCGAGTCAGTGTGTGGGGGTACAGATTAGTTGAGGTAATTTGTACATGTAGGTAGAGGTAAAGTGACTATGCATAGATAATAAACAGTGAGTAGCAGCAGTGTACAAACAAAGGGGGGGGGGGGTCAATGTAAATTGTCTGGGTGGCCATGATTAGCTGTTCAGCAATCTTATGTCTTGGGGGGTAGATGCTGTTAAGGAGCCTTTTGGACCTAGACTTGGTGCTCCGATACCGCTTGCCGTGTGGTAACTGGTGCCCCCGCACATTGACTCTGTACCGGTACCCCCTGTATATAGCCTCTCTATTGTTATTTTACTGCTGCTCTTTAATTATTTGTTACTTTTATTTGTTCTTTTTTTTTATATTTTTCTTAAAACTGCATTGTTGGGTAAGGCCTTGTAAGTAAGCATTTCACTGTATTCGGCGCATGTGTCAATTATTTAAAAAAAATATATTTGCTTTGTCGGGCCACTCTACCATAAAGGCCTAATTGGTGGAGTACTGAAGAGATGGTTGTCCTTCTGGAAGATTCTCCCATCTCCACGAGGCTGTAACGTTCGTCGTCGGAATGAGACCAAAGCGCAGCGTGGAAAGTGTTCATAATTTAATGTTCACAAAAACACTCAAACAAAAGGAGAAAACGAAAGCGCACAGTTCTGTCAGGGAAACAACCTAAACAGAAAACAACACCCCACAAAACCCAAACGGAAAATGACAACTTATATATGATCCCCAATCAGAGACAACGATAGACAGCTGCCTCTGATTGGGAACCACACATGGCAAAACAACAAAGAAATAGAAAACATAGATTTTCCCACACGACTCACACCCTGATCTAACCAAACATAGAGAATAAATAAGGATCTCTAAGGTCATGGCATGACAGAGGAACTCTGGAGCTCTGTCAGAGTGACCATTGGGTTCTTGGTCACCTCCCTGACCAATGCCCTTCTCCCCTGATTGCTCAGTTTGGCCAGGCGGCCAGCTCTAGGAAGAGTCTTGGTGGTTCCAAACTTATTGCATTTAAGAATGATGGAGGCCACTGTGTTCTTGGGGACCTTCAATGGTGCAAATTTTTTTTGGTACCCTTCCCCAGATCTGTACCTCGACACAATCCTGTCTCGGAGCTCTACAGACAATTCCTTCGACCTCATGGTTTGGTTTTTGCTCTGACATGCACTGTCAACTGTGGGACCTTTATATAGACAGGTGTGTGCCTTTCCAAATCATGTCCAATCAATTGAATTTACCATAGGTGGACTCCAATCAAGTTGTAGAATCATCTCAATGACTGATCAATGGAAACATGATACACCTGAGCTTAATTTAGAGTCTCATAGCAGAGGGTCTGAATACTTATGTAATGAAGGTATTTCTTTTTTTTTTTAAATACAAAAAAATGGCAAAAAAATAGAAAAACCTGTTTTGGCTGTGGGGTATATATTGTTGTTAGATTGATGAGGGGGGAACAAAAACTTTTATCCATTATAGAATAAGGCTGTAATGTAACACAATGTGGATGGGGTGGTGAGATGTCAGACACCATAGTTTATTTCCACACATATCTCCAGTCTTATTAGTTATACGTTGGATTTTACAGTGCTTATCCGTAATTATTTTCCTACACATCCTTCTCATTAAATCAAGGTTTAGTCTATGGCTGAAACATTTAATTTGATATTTGAGCGGTTCACAGATAATATTATGTTAATGATTTATCCTTTTAACATGAAATGTGAAATGTAAACCTGGAGAAAGGGTGACTTGGTAAATAAACCAGTTATTTTTGTTAAACATATTTCATGAGACACTGATTGTTGATAGCTACCTCAGCAGTGGAACTGACCCAAGGAGGCCTTATCCTCCTCCTCTTCCTCATCCTCGTCATCCTCCTCGTTCTCTCGTCCTCGTCCTCGTCCTCCTCTTCCTCATCCTCACCCTCATCATCCTCCTCCTCCTCCTTCTTCCAAAGCTGTTTTATACAGCAGAAGGTTAGAGTTATGACTCTTGTCTCTAGACTCTTGTCTCTCGACTCCTGACTCTTGTTTCTAGACTCTAGACTCTGGACTCTAGACTCTTGTCTCTCGACTCCTGACTCTTGTTTCTAGACTCTAGACTCTGGACTCTAGACTATTGTCTCAAGACTCTATACTCTTGTCTCTAGACTTTAGACTCTTGTCTCTTGTCTCTCGACTCTTGTCTCTCGAGTCGTGTCTCTCGACTCCTGACTCTAGTCTCTAGTCTCTAGTCTCTAGACTATTGTCTCAAGACTCTATACTCTATACTCTTGTCTCTAGACTTTAGACTCTTGTCTCTTGTCTCTAGACTCTTGTCTCTAGAGTCTTGATAAAGTGTTGGGCCTTTGTGCTGGATAAGTATAAATAAATGAAGTTATTTACTTATCATACATCCTCTCTGCAACCCTTAAAATGACATAATGTAGGGTTATAGCACTGTAAACATCTACTTTATAGGAGTTGTTTTGGAGTTGAATTGAGCAGCCAGGACTTTTCTTTTGATTTATCAGGAGAGAGAGAGCACAGAGTGGGAAAGCCGGGCTACAGGGTTAATTTGCTGTCATTTGTGCAGGTCATTTTCTGCCTGGTTAAACACAAGATCCCTAGATAGGTTGTAGAGGGCTCACTGGTGTTGCTCGCCCCGTGCATGCTGGATGTACATGTGTGTGTTTTTAGGGGGGAGATTGAGTTGCTCTGTTTATTGGAATTACACACATTGCAACTATGTACTTTCCAACTTGTGTATCCAGGGACCGTATTTTCATAAAGAGGCTGATTTCATTGTTGTTTTGACTGAGTGAATGAGCTTTGATTGACATGTTGTTTATCAATCATGTCAATGTACTCAGACTACATACTAGATTTGGAAAACTAAAATAAAAACATCAGTTATAATTGTATGTAGTTTGGACAAACTGATGGTTGTGATAAATGCAGTCCAAGTTTTTTTAGTGCTTGTTTTTGACCAATAGTTTCTCTCTGCCAACTCTGATTCAATTGATTCTGTTACTTCAAAACATTAAATCTCTCTCTCTCTCTCTCTCTCTCTCTCTCTCTCTCTCTCTCTCTCTCTCTCTCTCTCTCTCTCTCTCTCTCTCTCTCTCTCTCTCTCTCTCTCTCTCTCTCTCTCTCTCTCTCTCTCCTGTCTCCCCCCTCCCCCTGTCTCCCTCCCCCTCTCCTCCCTCTCTTGCTCTCTCTCGCCATCCCTCCCACGCTCCCCCCCCGCTCTCTCTCCCTCTACCCCCCCCCCCCCCTGCCCCTCCCTCTCTCTCTCTCCCTCTCTCCCTCCCTCTCTGTAGACTTGCGTTGGATGAACAGTTCCAGCGTGTTCTGGGACAGAGGTGTGAGTGGAGGTTACCAGTCCATGCTGCTGGATGAGGACCGTGGCTGGCTCCTGGTAGGGGGTAGAGACCACATCTACCTTCTCCACTCGGACAGCCTGGCTCTTCCTACACGCACGGTACAGACAGCACCTCAGTGAATCTCCCTATCTATGTGTAAATGTAGAGTTAAGGCCAGCACCATGACATTACCATGACTCTGTTTTGAATCAGTCAAGGCGCCTTCCCAACTGTGTTCTCTTAGATCGCCACGTTCTCAATAAAACACAGAGGGGTATCATAAAGTAATGATGAAAGGCGTACCGTATCCATATTTAAGCCTCACCTGTATCCCTCCCTCCCTCCTTTAGATTTACTGGCCAGCTGTGGAGGAACACGTCGAACACTGCAGATTGGCAGGGAAGAACCTGTCGGTAAGTAACAACAGCTCTAAGAGCCAGAACAAACATGGATACAAAACAACATGAGATAAACTTTCCCACAAAGCTGTTTAGGTGCTCTGAGGATCTGAGGCCTTATTTAGTAGTCCTCTGGCACGCTCATAGCACATTATTGGGACAAGGCCAAGTATCCCTCATAGTGTATCATTAAAACAAGGCCTGTCTTTATTGATGGTCATGTTGTTTTGTGTTTTATGAGACCCAGGGGAGACGGGTAGGTTCTCATCCCTCTGTATGGGACCTGACTGACATTTACACACAACAACAACCAGAGGCGACAGGTGATTCTAATCTGACAAGGTTCAATCGATTATTTTCGTCGATTTCTTCATAAATAATCGGCCTTGAGGCAAAGATAGCGAACTGGTTAATGAGGCTGGTGGGTAGAAGAACAGGATTTAGGATGGTCCTCTGTAGCTCAGTTGGTAGGGCATGGTACTTTCAACGCCAATATCAAGGGTTTAATTCTCGCTGGGGCCACTCATACTGTATGTATGCACTCGTACTGTAAGTATGCACTCGTACTGTAAGTATGCACTCGTACTGTAAGTATGCACTCATACTGTATGTATGCACTCGTACTGTATGTATGCACTCATACTGTATGTATGCACTTGTACTGTATGTATGCACTCGTACTGTAAGTATGCACTCGTACTGTAAGTATGCACTCATACTGTATGTATGCACTCGTACTGTAAGTATGCACTCATACTGTAAGTATGCACTCATACTGTATGTATGCACTCGTACTGTATGTATGCACTCGTACTGTATGTATGCACTCATACTGTATGTATGCACTCATACTGTATGTATGCACTCGTACTGTATGTATGCACTCGTACTGTATGTATGCACTCATACTGTAAGTATGCACTCGTACTGTATGTATTCACACATGTTTGTATGTCGCTTTTGGATAAAAGCATCTGCTAATTGGCATTTATATATAATGTTTAATCTCTGTTGACTATGACTGTACTGTAGATGTGTGTCAGTATGTTTAATGTAAATCCTAACGTTGTTTCAGACTGACTGCGCCAACTACGTGCGTCTACTCCAGCCCTTCAATAAGACCCATGTGTACGTCTGTGGCACCGGGGCCTACCACCCACAATGCACCTACATAGACCTGGGACACAGCACTGAGGTGAGGAAAGGAGGGGGGGGGGGGGGGGGGGGCATGTGTACGTCTGTGGCACCGGGGCCTACCACCCACAATGCACCTACATAGACCTGGGACAGGAGAGAGAGAAATGTCTTTATTCTTTTGGAACTTCTGTGAGTGTAATGTTTACTGTTCATGTTATTGTTTATTTCACTTTTGTTTATTATCTACTTCACTTGCTTTGGCAATGTAAACATATGTTTCCCATGCCAATAACCCAGTAGAGAGAGGCTCTGACTAAACTCCCTGTTCCATCTCTCTGACTAAACTCCCTGTTCCATCTCTCTGACTAAACTCTGACTAAACTCCCTGTTCCATCTCTCTGACTAAACTCTGACTAAACTCCCTGTTCCATCTCTCTGACTAAACTCTGACTAAACTCCCTGTTCCATCTCTCTGACTAAACTCTGACTAAACTCCCTGTTCCATCTCTCTGACTAAACTCTTTCTAAACTCCCTGTTCCATCTCTCTGACTAAACTCTTTCTAAACTCCCTGTTCCATCTCTCTGACTAAACTCTGACTAAACTCCCTGTTCCATCTCTCTGACTAAACTCTGACTAAACTCCCTGTTCCATCTCTCTGACTAAACTCTGACTAAACTCCCTGTTCCATCTCTCTGACTAAACTCTGACTCTGACTAAACTCCCTGTTCCATCTCTCTGACTAAACTCTGACTAAACTCCCTGTTCCATCTCTCTGACTAAACTCTGACTAAACTCCCTGTTCCATCTCTCTGACTAAACTCCCTGTTCCATCTCTCTGACTAAACTCTTTCTAAACTCCCTGTTCCATCTCTCTGACTAAACTCCCTGTTCCATCTCTCTGACTAAACTCCCTGTTCCATCTCTCTGACTAAACTCCCTGTTCCATCTCTCTGACTAAACTCTGACTAAACTCCCTGTTCCATCTCTCTGACTAAACTCTGACTAAACTCTGACTAAACTCCCTGTTCCATCTCTCTGACTAAACTCCCTGTTCCATCTCTCTGACTAAACTCTCTGTTCCATCTCTCTTACTAAACTCCCTGTTCCATCTCTCTGACTAAACTCTGACTAAACTCCCTGTTCCATCTCTCTGACTAAACTCCCTGTTCCATCTCTCTGACTAAACTCCCTGTTCCATCTCTCTGACTAAACTCTGACTAAACTCCCTGTTCCATCTCTCTGACTAAACTCCCTGTTCCATCTCTCTGACTAAACTCCCTGTTCCATCTCTCTGACTAAACTCCCTGTTCCATCTCTCTTACTAAACTCCCTGTTCCATCTCTCTGACTAAACTCTGACTAAACTCCCTGTTCCATCTTTCTGACTAAACTCTGACTAAACTCCCTGTTCTATCTCTCTGACTAAACTCCCTGTTCCATCTCTCTGACTAAACTCTGACTAAACTCCCTTTTCCATCTTTCTGACTAAACTCTGACTAAACTCCCTGTTCCATCTCTCTGACTAAACTCCCTGTTCCATCTCTCTGACTAAACTCCCTGTTCCATCTCTCTGACTAAACTCTGACTAAACTCCCTGTTCCATCTCTCTGACTAAACTCCCTGTTCCATCTCTCTGACTAAACTCCCTGTTCCATCTCTCTGACTAAACTCCCTGTTCCATCTCTTTGACTAAACTCCCTGTTCCATCTCTCTGACTAAACTCTGACTAAACTCCCTGTTCCATCTCTCTGACTAAACTCCCTGTTCCATCTCTCTGACTAAACTCCCTGTTCCATCTCTCTGACTAAACTCCCTGTTCCATCTCTCTGACTAAACTCCCTGTTCCATCTCTCTGACTAAACTCTGACTAAACTCCCTGTTCCATCTCTCTGACTAAACTCCCTGTTCCATCTCTCTGACTAAACTCCCTGTTCCATCTCTCTTACTAAACTCCCTGTTCCATCTCTATGACTAAACTCTGACTAAACTCCCTGTTCCATCTCTCTGACTAAACTCTGTTCCATCTCTCCGACTAAACTCTGACTAAACTCTCTGTTCCATCTCTCTGACTAAACTCTGACTAAACTCCCTGTTCCATCTCTCTGACTAAACTCTGACTAAACTCCCTGTTCCATCTCTCTGACTAAACTCCCTGTTCCATCTCTCTGACTAAACTCTGACTAAACTCCCTGTTCCATCTCTCTGACTAAACTCCCTGTTCCATCTCTCTGACTAAACTCTGACTAAACTCCCTGTTCCATCTCTCTGACTAAACTCCCTGTTCCATCTCTCTGACTAAACTCTGACTAAACTCCCTGTTCCATCTCTCTGACTAAACTCCCTGTTCCATCTCTCTGACTAAACTCCCTGTTCCATCTCTCTGACTAAACTCTGACTAAAGTTTATCTACTTTTTTTCTGGATGACTGTGTGAACTCACTCTCCATGGACGATGTGAGCAAACGTTTAAAAAGGTTAACAATCAGAAGGAATACCAGGGTTTGCTCTCAAAGCACGCGCAGACCAGCTGGTAAGTGTCTTCATAGACATTTTCAGTGTAAGTGTCTTCATAGACATTTTCAGTCTCTCCTTGTCCCAGTCGGTAATCCCAACATGTTTCAAGCTGACCACCATTGTCCCTGTTCCCAAAAGCTCAAAGGTAACCTGCCTAAATGACTATCACCCTGTAGCACTCACATCTGTAATTATAGAGTGCTTTGAAAGGCTGGTCATGACACACATCAACACCATCATCCCAGACTGCCTAGATCCACTCCAATTTACATACTGCCGTAACAGATCCACAGATGATGCAATCTCAATTGCACTTCACACTGCCCTCTCCCACCTGGACAAGAGATGAAATAACTATGTGAGAATGCTGTTCATTGACTACAGCTCATAGTCCCCTCCAAGAGAATCACTAAACTCAGGACCCTTGGTCTGAACACCTCTCTCTACAACTGAATCCTGGACTTCCTGACGGGCCGGTGGTAGGCAATAACAACAACAATTCCGCTGACCCTCAACATGGGGGCCCCTCAGTGGTGCGTGCTTAGTCCGCTCCTGTACTCCCTGTTCACCCACGCCTGCGTGGCCAAGCAAGACTCCAATACCGTCATTAAGTTTGCTGACGACACAACGGTGGTATGCCTGATCACCGATGTCAGCCTACAGGGAAGAGGTCAGAGACTTAGCAGTGTGGTCCCAGGACAACAACACAGCCTACAGGGAAGAGGTCAGAGACTTAGCAGTGTAGTGACAGGACAACAACACAGCCTACAGGGAAGAGGTCAGAGACTTAGCAGTGTAGTGACAGGACAACAACCTCTCCCTCAACGTCAGTAAGACCAAGGAGCTGATCGTGCACTATAGGAGAAAGAGGAGAGAGCATGTTCCCATCCACATCGACAGAACTGTTGTGGAGCGGGTCGAGAGCTTCAAGATCCTTGGCGTCCACATCACTAAGGACTGAACAAGATCCACACACAACCTCACAGTCATGAAGAGGGCACGGCAGTGCCTCTTCCCCCTCAGGTGGCTGAAAAGATTTGGCATGGGCCCCTCAGATCCTCAAAAATGTCTACAGCTGCACCATCGAGAGCATCTTGACTGGCTGCATCACCGCTTGGTATGGCAAGTGCACCGCCCTTGACCGCAAAGCGCTACAGAGGGTTGTGTGGACGGCCCAGTTCATCACTGGGGCCAAACTCCCTGCCTTCCAGGACCTCTATATCAGGCAGTGCCAGAGGAAGGCCTGAAAAATGTCCAAAGACTCCAGCGACCCATGCCATAGACTGTTCACTCTGCTACCGTCCGTCAAACGGTACCAGAGCATCGGCACTCGGACCAACAGACTCCAAGACAGCTTCTACCCCCAAACCATAAGACTGCTAAATAGCCAGACTGATACTAGTCAATTAATGCTACCCAAACTATCTGCACTGACTCTACAGTATCTTTCACTGACCCTACGCACACTCACTAGACTATACTGTATAGTACACACCATATACACCCTCACTAGACTATACTGTATAGTACACACCATATACACCCTCACTAGACTATACTGTATATACAGTACACACCATATACACCCTCACTAGACTATACTGTATATATAGTACACACCATATACACACTCACTAGACTATACTGTATAGTACACACCATATACACACTCACTAGACTATACTGTATAGTACACACCATATACACCCTCAGTAGACTATACTGTATAGTACACACCATATACACCCTCACTAGACTATACTGTATATACAGTACACACCATATACACACTCACTAGACTATACTGTATATATAGTACACACCATATACACACTCACTAGACTATACTGTATATATAGTACACACCATATACACACTCACTAGACTATACTGTATGAAAATTATTATGAAAATCCACTACATATTATGAAAATCCACTCCACATGATGAAAAGTAGACTGGTAGAGATTGAATATGTCCAAAAACACTCCAGCCAGCTGGTCTGCGCATGCTCTGAGGACGCGAGCTTAAACACTCTTAAATGTCTTACTCACGTCGGCCACGGAGAAGGAGAGCCCACATTCCTTGGTAGCGGGCTGCGTCGGTGGCACTGTGTTATCCTCAAAGCGGGCGAAGAAGGTGTTTAGCTTGTCCGGAAGCAAGATGTTCGTGTCCGTGACGTGGCTGGTTTTCCCCTTTGTAGTCCGTGATTGTCTGGAGACCCTGCCACATACGTCTCGTGTCTGAGCGACTCCACTTTGTCTCTGTACTGACGTTTTGCCTGTTTGATTGCCTTACGGAGGGAATAACTACACTGTTTGTATTCTGCCATATTCCCAGTCACCATGCCATGGTTAAATGCGATGGTTAGCGCTTTCAGTTTTGCGCGAGTGCTTTTAATAGTTTTAATAGTAGGTACAGTAGGTACAACATATCCTATACATTTCCTGATAAACTCAGTTACCATATCAGGGTATTCGTTACTGTTATTCTCGAAGGCTACCCGGAACATATCCCAGTCCGCATGATCAAAACAATCTTGAAGCGTGGATTTCGATTGGTCAGACCAGCGTTGAATAGTCCTCAGCACGGGTACTTGCTGTTTGAGTTTCTGCCTATTGGAAGGGAGGGGCAAAATGGAGTCGTGATCAGATTTGCCAAATGGAGGGCGGGGAGGGCCTTGTAGGCATCCCAGAAGTTGGAGTAGCAGTGGTCGAGTGTTTTAGCAGCGCGAGTACTACAGTCGATGTGTTGATAGAACTTCTGTAGCGTTTTCCTCAAATTTGCTTTGTTAAAATCCCCAGCTACAATAAATGTTCGCCTCAGGATATGTGGTTTCCAGTTTGCATAAAGTCCAGTGAAGTTCTTTGATGGGCCGTTGTGGTATCGGCTTGAGGGGGGGATATACACGGCCGTGACTCTAACCGAAGAAAATTGTCTTGGGTGGTAATACGGTCAGCATTTGATTGTGAGGTATTCTACCTCGGGTGAACAAAAAGACTTGAGTTCCTGTATGTTATCACAATCACACCATGAGTAGTTAATCATGAAAAATACACCCCCGCCCTTCTTCTTCCCGGAGAGATATTTATTCCTGTCTGCGGGATCAAATGAGAACCCAACTGGCTGTACGATCTCAGACGGTATATCCCAAAAAAATAGAACATAGCATGAGTAGAATAGAACTATATTGAATCTCTATGGTTCTCTGTGCGTCTCCTAGGAGCCGTTGTTCCGTCTGCAGAGCCATGCTGTGGAGTCTGGACAGGGGAAATGCCCCTTTAGTCCACGGGAACCCTTCACCGCCAGGCTCACCGGTAAGTAATATACCAATACAATGTCCACATACGAAACCCTTGTAGTGACATACAGAAGGTTGACAGGGACACATGCTATATTTTCAGTATTTGAAGAGAATGACCAGGCTCACTGGTAAGTAATATATCCAGCTAATATGGAAAATATTGACATTAAGGAGACCATTTCCTCCACAATGACTTAAGAGACTGTTAACGTTGACTGTGACACACAATATTCAATATTTTTTTTATTTTTTTATTTCACCTTTATTTAACCAGGTAGGCTAGTTGAGAACAAGTTCTCATTTGCAACTGCGACCTGGCCAAGATAAAGCATAGCAGTGTGAACAGACAACACAGAGTTACACATGGAGTAAACAATAAACAAGTCAATAACATGGTAGAAAAAAGAAAAAAAAAGAGAGAATCTATATACAATGTGTGCAAAAGGCATGAGGTAGGCAATAAATCGAATAATTACAATTTAGCAGATTAACACTGGAGTGATAAATCATCAGATGATCATGTGCAAGAAGAGATACTGGTGTGCAAAAGAGCAGAAAAGTAAATAAATAAAAGCAGTATGGGGGGTGAGGTAGGTAAATTGGGTGGGTAGTTTACAGATGGACTATGTACAGCTGCAGCGATCGGTTAGCTGCTCGGATAGCAGATTTTTAAAGTTGTTGAGGGAGATAAAAGTCTCCAACTTCAGAGATTTTTGCAATTCGTTCCAGTCGCAGGCAGCAGAGAACTGGAAGGAAAGGCGTCCAAATGAGGTTTTGGCTTTAGGGATGATCAGTGAGATACACCTGCTGGAGCGCGTGTTGCGGGTGGGTGTAGCCATCGTGACCAGTGAACTGAGATAAGGCGGCACTTTACCTAGCATAGCCTTGTAGATGACCTGGAGCCAGTGGGTCTGACGACGAACATGTAGCGAGGGCCAGCCGACTAGGGCATACAGGTCGCAGTGGTGGGTCGTATAAGGTGCTTTAGTAACAAAACTAATGGCACTGTGATAAACTGCATCCAGTTTGCTGAGTAGAGTATTGGAAGCTATTTTGTAGATGACATCGCCGAAGTCGAGGATGGTAGGATAGTCAATATGTGACCTATGCGGCAATCAAACCCACCCTTCCAGCCTCCAGAAATGGTGTGACCAGGAAGGGAGTTAGAGAGAGAACCACATGATTTAGTTCTCACATAGTTTGAAGTGGACGTAAATCCCGCCAGACCCCAGTACATAAAACATATGGTTCATAATTAGGGGTAACAGAGTTATGTGCTACCACTGGGAATGAGGTCCTGCTCTGTGCGTTTTAGGAGTTCTATGGTACCTCTCTATGTGATTGAATATCCATAAGTATTAGCTGAATTCGATATTCACACAGGCTATATATTATATAAACAATATACTGTCCAACAAATATGACAGACATATTTCAGAATAATACATTTTGATATACATTATCTGTTCCCAAAAGGGTATAGCTGTAAATAGATATAGTTTCCAAAAGAATGAAACCAACCCAAATTACTCTTAGCCTTGTAAACCAGCCAGATTGATGCGCTCAACCATATTGACTCTACCTTGATGAGGGTCTTATGAAGATGTAACAGGGATATGTATGTATGTATGTATGTATGTATGTATGTATGTATGTATGTATGTGTGTGTGTGTGTGTGTGTGTGTGTGTGTGTGTGTGTGTGTGTGTGTGTGTGTGTGTGTGTGTGTGTGTGTGTGTGTGTGTGTGTGTGTGTGTGTGTGTGTGTGTGTGTGTGTGTGTGTGTGTGTGTATGTATGTATGTATGTATGTATGTATGTATGTGTGTATATATGTATGTATGTATGTATGTGTGTGTGTCTTCTTAAGCCAAACCCCATCCCAATCTCACCCCTAGATGGAGATTTGTATGCCGGGACGTCGGTGGATTTTATGGGCACCAACACAGCTATATTCCGTACCTCTGTGCACAGCAGCAACCAGCACTATATACGAACTGAGGCCTACCAGGACCACTGGCTCAATGGTGAGACAGACAGCTATACTACGTACCTCTATTCACAGCAGCAACCAGCACTATATACGCACTGAGGCCTACCAGGACCACTGGCTCAATGGTGAGACAGACAGCTATACTACGTACCTCTGTGCACAGCAGCAACCAGCACTATATACGCACTGAGGCCTACCAGGACCACTGGCTCAATGGTGAGACAGACAGCTATACTACGTTCCTCTATTCACAGCAGCAACCAGCACTATATACGCACTGAGGCCTACCAGGACCACTGGCTCAATGGTGAGACAGACAGCTATACTACGTTCCTCTATTCACAGCAGCAACCAGCACTATATACGCACTGAGGCCTACCAGGACCACTGGCTCAATGGTGAGACAGACAGCTATACTACGTACCTCTATTCACAGCAGCAACCAGCACTATATACGCACTGAGGCCTACCAGGACCACTGGCTCAATGGTGAGACAGACAGCTATACTACGTACCTCTATTCACAGCAGCAACCAGCACTATATACGCACTGAGGCCTACCAGGACCACTGGCTCAATGGTGAGACAGACAGCTATACTACGTACCTCTATTCACAGCAGCAACCAGCACTATATACGCACTGAGGCCTACCAGGACCACTGGCTCAATGGTGAGACAGACAGCTATACTACGTTCCTCTATTCACAGCAGCAACCAGCACTATATACGCACTGAGGCCTACCAGGACCACTGGCTCAATGGTGAGACGCAGAAGACAGAAGAGAAGATAATGTGAAAGAAAACAAAAATGTCTCTATGGCAGTTGTCAAAAGATGTCCTAATTATACGTACTCAGCTAGGTCGTAGGCACAAGCCTCAACCGTTATCCTTAACTCAGCCAATTCGGGATTCTTGCCAATCTTGTCGTCATTTTGAGGATGCAAATCACTCCAAGTCATTATTTGACGTTTAGGTCTAAGACAAACGTCCAATACTGAAGTGAGTTGATGAGTATGAGTCCTCATCGTGATATCCTTTGTTTCTTCCATGCAGAGCCTTAGTTTGTGGGTTTCTTCTCCATTCCAGACACTCATCATGTTCTAGACTGTTCTAAAGGGTTCCTACAGATGTAGGATCTTCATTTTAGCCAATTTGTTAGAGCAGGAATATAATCCTGCAGCAACAGAAAATGTGAGTTATGTGGATTAGAATTAATGGACATTTTTTGTAAGGGGAAGTCTGAAATGTCAAAGTGGAAATCACAAACTTTAGAATCCTTTTTAAACCTCAAATACACTACAAGTTTAAAATATCCTGCAGTGCAGGAAAGTTATCCTGCAACAGGGGTGGTCAAATTAAGATCCTACATCTGTATACTGTACTATCCTCCTCACCATGATATAATTTCCTCCCCATGCAGAGCCAGAGTTTGTGGGTTCCTTCTCCATTCCAGACACACAAAGTGTGGACGATGACAAGGTTTACTTCTTCTTAAAGGAGACAGCTGTAGAGTCCAGCCAGTGGGACAAGAGGGTTTACAGTAGAGTGGCACGCATCTGCAAGGTAAATAGGAATTCGCTACAATATTTTCACAAAGGGCTTAACAGCAGAGCCTACAGTGGCAGGCAGATCCTACAGTAACAGCAGAGTCTACAGTAACAGCATAGTCTACAGTAACAGCATATCCTACAGTAACAGCATATCCTACAGTAACAGCATAGCCTACAGTAACAGCAGTCTACAGTAACAGCAGTCTACTGTAACAGCAGAGCCTACAGTAACAGCAGAGCCTACAGTAACAGCATATCCTACAGTAACATCAGTCTACTGTAACAGCAGAGCCTACAGTAACAGCAGTCTACTGTAACAGCAGAGCCTACAGTAACAGCAGATCCTTCATTAACAGCAGATCCTACAGTAACAGCAGAGTCTACTATAACAGCAGAGCCTACAGTAACAGCAGAGCCTACAGTAACAGCAATATATCCTACAGTAACATCAGTCTACTGTAACAGCAGAGCCTACAGTAACAGCAGTCTACTGTAGCAGCTGAGCCTACAGTAAAAGCAAATCCTTCATTAACAGCAGATCCTACATTAACAGCAGTCTACTGTAACAGCAGAGCCTACAGTAACAGCAGATCCTACTGTAACAGCAGAGCCTACAGTAACAGCAGATCCTACTGTAACAGCAGAGCCTACAGTAACAGCAGAGCCTACAGTAACAGCAGTCTACTGTAACAGTAGTCTACTGTAACAGCATATCCTACAATAACATCAGATCCTACATTAACAGCAGATCCTTCATTAACAGCAGATCCTACATGAACAGCAGTCTACAGTAACAGCAGATCCTAAAGTAACAGCAGATCCTACAGTAACAGCAGATCCTACAGTAACAGCAGATCCTACAGTAACAGCAGTGCCTACAGTAACATCCGATCCTATATTAACAGCAGATCATACAGTAACATCAGATCCGATATTAACAGCCGATCCTACAGTAACAGCAGAGCCTACAGTAACAGCAGAGCCTACAGTAACAGCAGTCTACTGTAACAGCAGAGCCTACAGTAACAGCAGTCTACTGTAACAGCAGAGCCTACAGTAACAGCAGATCCTACTGTAACAGCAGAGCCTACAGTAACAGCAGAGCCTACAGTAACATCAGTCTACTGTAACAGCATATCCTACAGTAACAGCAGATCCTACAGTAACATCAGATCCTACATGAACAGCAGTCTACAGTAACAGCAGATCCTACAGTAACAGCAGTCTACTGTAACAGCAGATCCTACAGTAACAGCAGTGCCTACAGTAACAGCAGATCCTACAGTAACAGCAGTGCCTACAGTGACAGCATATCCTACAGTAACAGCAGAGCCTACAGTAACAGCAGATCCTACAGTAACAGCAGATCCTACAGTAACAGCAGATCCTACAGTAACAGCAGTGCCTACAGTAACAGCAGATCCTACAGTAACAGCAGATCCTACAGTAACAGCAGTCTACAGTAACAGCAGATCCTACAGTGACCAATTTGACTGATATTAGTGAGACTAAAAGTACCTAAGTGAAAGATACAGTGGGGAGAACAAGTATTTGATACACTGACAATTTTGCAGGTTTTCCTACTTACAAAGCATGTAGAGGTCTGTAATTTTTTATCATAGGTACACTTCAACTGTGAGAGAAGGAATCTAAAACAAAAATCCAGAAAATCACATTGTATGATTTTTAATTAATTAATTTGCATTTTATTGCATGACATAAGTATTTGATACATCAGAAAAGCAGAACTGAATATTTGGTACAGAAACCTTAGTTTGCAATTACAGAGATCATACGTTTCCTGTAGTTCTTGACCAGGTTTGCACACACTGCAGCAGGGATTTTGGCCCACTCCTCCATACAGACCTTCTCCAGATCCTTCAGGTTTCGGGGCTGTCGCTGGGCAATACGGACTTTCGGCTCCCTCCAAAGATTTTCTATTGGGTTCAGGTCTGGAGACTGGCTAGGCCACTCCAGGACCTTGAGATGCTTCTTACGGAGCCACTCCTTAGTTGCCCTGGCTGTGTGTTTCGGGTCGTTGTCATGCTGGAAGACCCAGCCACGACCCATCTTCAATGCTCTTACTGAGGGAAGGAGGTTGTTGGTCAAGATCTCGCGATACATGGCCCCATTCATCCTCCCTTCAATACGGTGCAGTCGTCCTGTCCCCTTTGCAGAAAAGCATCCCCAAAGAATGATGTTTCCACCTCCATGCTTCACGGTTGGGATGGTGTTCTTGGGGTTGTACTCATCCTTCTATTCCTCCAAACACGGCGAGTGGAGTTTAGAGCAAAAAGCTCTATTTTTGTCTCATCAGACCACATGACCTTCTCCCATTCCTCCTCTGGATCATCCAGATGGTCATTGGCAAACTTCAGACGGGCCTGGACATGCGCTGGCTTGAGCAGGGGGACCTTGCGTGCGCTGCAGGATTTTAATCCATGACGGCGTAGTGTGTTACTAATGGTTTTCTTTGAGACTGTGGTCCCAGCTCTCTTCAGGTCATTGACCAGGTCCTGCCGTGTAGTTCTGGGCTGATCCCTCACATTCCTCATGATCATTGATGCCCCACGAGGTGAGATCTTGCATGGAGCCCCAGACCGAGGGTGATTGACCGTCATCTTGAACTTCTTCCATTTTCTAATAATTGTGCCAACAGTTGTTGCCTTCTCACCAAGCTGCTTGGCTATTGTCCTGTAGCCCATCCCAGCCTTGTACAGGTCTACAATTTATCCCTGATGTCCTTACACAGCTCTCTGGTCTTGGCCATTGTGGAGAGGTTGGAGTCTGTTTGATTGAGTGTGTGGACAGGTGTCTTTTATACAGGTAACGAGTTCAAACAGGTGCAGTTAATACAGGTAATGAGTGGAGAACAGGAGGGCTTCTTAAAGAAAAACTAACAGGTCTGTGAGAGCCGGAATTCTTACTGGTTGGTAGGTGATCAAATACTTATGTCATGCAATAAAATGCAAATTAATTACTTAAAAATCATACAATGTGATTTTCTGGATTTTTGTTTTAGATTCCGTCTCTCACAGTTGAAGTGTACCTATGATAAAAATGACAGACCTCTACATGCTTTGTAAGTAGGAAAACCTGCAAAATCGGCAGTGTATCAAATACTTGTTCTCCCCACTGTATGTAGGTGTTGATTTCATGTCCGATCTCCTCCTCTGTGTGTCCCGTTAGAATGACGTTGGAGGGAAGAGGAGTCTGATTAACCGTTGGAGTACCTTCCTCAAGGCCCGTCTGATGTGTTCTGTACCAGGACCTGGGGGACTGGACACACAGTTTGATGAGCTTGGTACTCAGCTTTATCTACACTGCTGAAATGTTTTTTAATGTTTTAATTAACATTTACATTTGTATAATCATGACTTTGATAAGAGGACATTATTGAATTGTTCGTTTCGTGGTTTGGTTTTCTGGCTTGTAACTTTTTCACTTTTGATTGTCAGTGTTTCGGGGTGCAATGTACTGGTAAAATGAGTGCAGGTCATTATGCTAGCATGATACGGTATTTGTTTTGTGAATTGTCTCTGACTGTGGTTCTCCACTGTGATTCATTTCAGAGGATATCTTCATTCTGGAGACCAAAGACTCCCAGAACCCTGTCATCTACGGAGTATTCTCCACCTCCAGGTGAGTTTAAACATTTAACAACAACAACATATTATTGTACGATTCATATGATTCATTTTAAGACAATAACTGACAATGATTTAATGACTGATTTTATTTTAAAGTGGAACTGACCGTGTTTTAACTACTTTGCAGATATGACACAAACAGACAATCATAATCTCAGTAAAAAAATATCAAATTCCTCGTTTCTGCGACAATACCAGCTTCATAAGAGGTTTTAAAAATAGGTTCTATTTGACTCAGAGTTCCCTGACGTACACTAAGGCGCTGTTGGCAGAATAGATAGATGTAGTTCAATGCATGATTTTTTATTTACATTTTTTTATTTCACCTTTATTTAACCAGACAGGCTAGTTGAGAACAAGTTCTCATTTACAACTGCGACCTGGCCAAGATAAAGCAAAGCAGATTAATATAATTCAATTTCTTGGTAGTCTAAAAAAATATTGCTATCAGGTTGTAAATCCCAGCAGGTCTGGTACATTGTTTCCTGCCTCCATTCAGGATGCACCGTTCCAGTTTCAATGACTCAATGTTTTTTGCAAAAATGGACGACTGTAACTAAGGCTGGGAATGTCAATACAATCAAACTAGCAAGGTCAATGATCACAAGTCAGTCATAAGGTGGCTAATAGGCTCGCGTACATGTCAAACACAAGGCCCGCGGGCCGAATAGGACACACAAGCCAGTCAACAGCTGAGTCATCTACTTTATCTAGCCTGATGAGCTCCCATCAGTGAATTCAACTTGCTTTCATTTGTCCGGTTTGCTGCATGCAGCAGAGGGAAAGTGTACACACACATGCCACAGTCCTAGCTAGGCTACTAAAATGGTGCAGTCTGACTTCGCTTTTTAATACTGGAAAATGAATAACCAAAAAACTAAACCTGCAACAACACACCAGGCAAAGGAGAAACATCTACAGCAACATTAGAGAAGTAGCCTAGACTGGCTACTCAACTAAAAGACATTCTGAGTGGGCCAGTCACTCCAGTCACCCAAGTGACAGACTGTTTTCTCTGCTACCGCACGGCAAGTGATACCAGAGCGCCAAGTCTAGGACCAAAAGGCTCCTCAACAGCTTCTACCCCCAAGCCATAAGACTGCTGAACAATTACTAAAATGGCTACCCGGACAATTTACATTGACCCCCCCCCCTCCCTTTTTGTACACTGCTGCTACTCGCTGTTTATTATCTATGCATAGTCACTTCACCCCCACCTACATGTACAGATTACCACAACTAGCCTGTACCCCAGCACACTGACTCGGTACCGGTGCCCCCCTGTATATAGCCTCGTTATTGTTATTATATTGTGTTACTTTTTATTATTACTTTTTATTTTAGTCTACTTGGTAAATATTTTCTTAACTCTTCTTGAACTGCACTGTTGGTTAATGGCTCGTAAGTAAGCATTTCACGGTAAAGTCTACACTTGTTGTATTCGGCGCATTTGACAAATAAAGTTTGATTTGATTTGATAGAGTAATGCTGTATTCAACCACACCAGTGATCCATAGAGTAATGCTGTATTCAACCACACCAGTAATCCATAGAGTAATGCTGTATTCAACCACACCAGTAATCCATAGAGTAATGCTGTATTCAACCACACCAGTGATCCATAGAGTAATGCTGTATTCAACCACACCAGTGATCCATAGAGTAATGCTGTATTCAACCACACCAGTAATCAATAGAGTAATGCTGTATTCAACCACACCAGTAATGCTGTATTCAACCACACCAGTGATCCATAGAGTAATGCTGTATTCAACCACACCCGTAATGCTGTATTCAACCACACCAGTGATCCATAGAGTAATGCTGTATTCAACCACACCAGTAATGCTGTATTCAACCACACCAGTGATCCATAGAGTAATGCTGTATTCAACCACACCAGTAATGCTGTATTCAACCACACCAGTAATGCTGTATTCAACCACACCAGTGATCCATAGAGTAATGCTGTATTCAACCACACCAGTAATGCTGTATTCAACAACACCAGTGATCCATAGAGTAATGCTGTATTCAACCACACCAGTGATCCATAGACTAATGCTGTATTCAACCACACCAGTGATCCATAGAGTAATGCTGTATTCAACCACACCAGTAATGCTGTATTCAACCACACCAGTGATCTATAGAGTAATGCTGTATTCAACCACACCAGTGATCTATAGAGTAATGCTGTATTCAACAACACCAGTGATCCATAGACTAATGCTGTATTCAACCACACCAGTGATCCATAGAGTAATGCTGTATTCAACCACACCAGTAATGCTGTATTCAACCACACCAGTGATCTATAGAGTAATGCTGTATTCAACCACACCAGTGATCCATAGAGTAATGCTGTATTCAACCACACCAGTAATGCTGTATTCAACCACACCAGTGATCCATAGAGTAATGCTGTATTCAACCACACCAGTAATGCTGTATTCAACCACACCAGTGATCCATAGAGTAATGCTGTATTCAACCACACCAGTAATGCTGTTTTCAACCACACCAGTGATCCATAGAGTAATGCTGTATTCAACCACACCAGTGATGCTGTATTCAACCACACCAGTGATCCATGGAGTAATGCTGTATTCAACCACACCAGTGATCTATAGAGTAATGCTGTATTCAACCACACCAGTGATCCATAGAGTAATGCTGTATTCAACCACACCAGTGATCTATAGAGTAATGCTGTATTCAACCACACCAGTGATCTATAGAGTGATGCTGTATTCAACCACGCCAGTGATGCTGTATTCAACCACACCAGTGATCTATAGAGTAATGCTGTATTCAACCACACCAGTGATGCTGTATTCAACCACACCAGTGATCTATAGAGTGATGCTGTATTCAACAACACCAGTGATCCATAGAGTAATGCTGTATTCAACCACACCAGTGATCTATAGAGTAATGCTGTATTCAACCACACCAGTGATCCATAGAGTAATGCTGTATTCAACCACACCAGTGATCCATAGAGTAATGCTGTATTCAACCACACCAGTGATCCATAGAGTAATGCTGTATTCAACAACACCAGTAATGCTGTATTCAACCACACCAGTAATGCTGTATTCAACCATACCAGTGATCCATAGAGTAATGCTGTATTCAACCACACCAGTGATCCATAGAGTAATGCTGTATTCAACCACACCAGTAATGCTGTATTCAACCACACCAGTGATCCATAGAGTAATGCTGTATTCAACCACACCAGTGATCCATAGAGTAATGCTGTATTCAACCACACCAGTGATCCATAGAGTAATGCTGTATTCAACCACACCAGTGATGCTGTATTCAACCACACCAGTGATCCATAGAGTAATGCTGTATTCAACCACACCAGTGATCCATAGAGTAATGCTGTATTCAACCACACCAGTGAACCATAGAGTAATGCTGTATTTAACCACACCAGTGATGCTGTATTCAACCACACCAGTGATCCATAGAGTAATGCTGTATTCAACCACACCAGTAATGCTGTATTCAACCACACCAGTGATCCATAGAGTAATGCTGTATTCAACCACACCAGTGATCCATAGAGTAATGCTGTATTCAACCACACCAGTGATCCATAGAGTAATGCTGTATTCAACCACACCAGTAATGCTGTATTCAACCACACCAGTGATCCATAGAGTAATGCTGTATTCAACCACACCAGTGATCCATAGAGTAATGCTGTATTCAACAACACCAGTGATCCATAGAGTAATGCTGTATTCAACCACACCAGTAATGCTATATTCAACCACACCAGTGATTCATAGAGTAATGCTGTATTCAACCACACCAGTAATGCTGTATTCAACCACACCAGTGATCCATAGAGTAATGCTGTATTCAACAACACCAGTGATCCATAGAGTAATGCTGTATTCAACCACACCAGTGATCCATAGAGTAATGCTGTATTCAACCACACCAGTAATGCTGTATTCAACCACACCAGTGATCCATAGAGTAATGCTGTATTCAACAACACCAGTGATCCATAGAGTAATGCTGTATTCAACCACACCAGTGATCCATAGAGTAATGCTGTATTCAACCACACCAGTGATCCATAGAGTAATGCTGTATTCAACAACACCAGTGATCCATAGAGTAATGCTGTATTCAACCATACCAGTGATCCATAGAGTAATGCTGTATTCAACCATACCAGTGATCCATAGAGTAATGCTGTATTCAACAACACCAGTGATCCATAGAGTAATGCTGTATTCAACCATACCAGTGATCCATAGAGTAATGCTGTATTCAACAACACCAGTGATCCATAGAGTAATGCTGTATTCAACCACACCAGTGATCCATAGAGTAATGCTGTATTCAACCACACCAGTAATGCTGTATTCAACCACACCAGTGATCCATAGAGTAATGCTCTATTCAACAACACCAGTGATCCATAGAGTAATGCTGTATTCAACCACACCAGTAATGCTGTATTCAACCACACCAGTGATCCATAGAGTAATGCTGTATTCAACCACACCAGTGATCCATAGAGTAATGCTGTATTCAACCACACCAGTGATCTATAGAGTAATGCTGTATTCAACCACACCAGTGATCCATAGAGTAATGCTGTATTCAACCACACCAGTAATGCTGTATTCAACAACACCAGTGATCCATAGAGTAATGCTGTATTCAACCACACCAGTGATCCATAGAGTAATGCTGTATTCAACAACACCAGTAATGCTGTATTCAACCACACCAGTAATGCTGTATTCAACCACACCAGTGATCCATAGAGTAATGCTGTATTCAACCACACCAGTGATCCATAGAGTAATGCTGTATTCAACCACACCAGTAATGCTGTATTCAACCACACCAGTGATCCATAGAGTAATGCTGTATTCAACCATACCAGTGATCCATAGAGTAATGCTGTATTCAACCACACCAGTGATCCATAGAGTAATGCTGTATTCAACCATACCAGTGATCCATAGAGTAATGCTGTATTCAACCACACCAGTAATGCTGTATTCAACCACACCAGTGATCTATAGAGTAATGCTGTATTCAACAACACCAGTGATCTATAGAGTAATGCTGTATTCAACCACACCAGTAATGCTGTATTCAACAACACCAGTGATCTATAGAGTAATGCTGTATTCAACCACACCAGTAATGCTGTATTCAACCACACCAGTGATCTATAGAGTAATGCTGTATTCAACAACACCAGTGATCTATAGAGTAATGCTGTATTCAACCACACCAGTGATCCATAGACTAATGCTGTATTCAACCACACCAGTAATGCTGTATTCAACCACACCAGTAATGCTGTATTCAACAACACCAGTGATCCATAGAGTAATGCTGTATTCAACCACACCAGTGATGCTGTATTCAACAACACCAGTGATCTATAGAGTAATGCTGTATTCAACCACACCAGTGATCCATAGAGTAATGCTGTATTCAACCACACCAGTGATCCATAGAGTAATGCTGTATTCAACCACACCAGTGATCCATAGAGTAATGCTGTATTCAACCACACCAGTAATGCTGTATTCAACCACACCAGTGATCCATAGAGTAATGCTGTATTCAACCACACCAGTAATGCTGTATTCAACCACACCAGTGATCTATAGAGTAATGCTGTATTCAACCACACCAGTGATCTATAGAGTAATGCTGTATTCAACCACACCAGTGATCCATAGAGTAATGCTGTATTCAACCACACCAGTAATGCTGTATTCAACCACACCAGTGATCCATAGAGTAATGCTGTATTCAACAACACCAGTGATCCATAGAGTAATGCTGTATTCAACCACACCAGTAATGCTGTATTCAACCACACCAGTGATCCATAGAGTAATGCTGTATTCAACCACACCAGTAATGCTGTATTCAACCACACCAGTGATCCATAGAGTAATTCTGTATTCAACCACACCAGTAATGCTGTATTCAACAACACCAGTGATCCATAGAGTAATGCTGTATTCAACCACACCAGTGATCCATAGAGTAATGCTGTATTCAACAACACCAGTGATCCATAGAGTAATGCTGTATTCAACCACACCAGTGATCCATAGAGTAATGCTGTATTCAACCACACCAGTGATCCATAGAGTAATGCTGTATTCAACCACACCAGTGATGCTGTATTCAACCACACCAGTGATCCATAGAGTAATGCTGTATTCAACCACACCAGTGATCCATAGAGTAATGCTGTATTCAACCACACCAGTGAACCATAGAGTAATGCTGTATTTAACCACACCAGTGATGCTGTATTCAACCACACCAGTGATCCATAGAGTAATGCTGTATTCAACCACACCAGTAATGCTGTATTCAACCACACCAGTGATCCATAGAGTAATGCTGTATTCAACCACACCAGTGATCCATAGAGTAATGCTGTATTCAACCACACCAGTGATCCATAGAGTAATGCTGTATTCAACCACACCAGTAATGCTGTATTCAACCACACCAGTGATCCATAGAGTAATGCTGTATTCAACCACACCAGTGATCCATAGAGTAATGCTGTATTCAACAACACCAGTGATCCATAGAGTAATGCTGTATTCAACCACACCAGTAATGCTATATTCAACCACACCAGTGATCCATAGAGTAATGCTGTATTCAACCACACCAGTAATGCTGTATTCAACCACACCAGTGATCCATAGAGTAATGCTGTATTCAACAACACCAGTGATCCATAGAGTAATGCTGTATTCAACCACACCAGTGATCCATAGAGTAATGCTGTATTCAACCACACCAGTAATGCTGTATTCAACCACACCAGTGATCCATAGAGTAATGCTGTATTCAACAACACCAGTGATCCATAGAGTAATGCTGTATTCAACCACACCAGTGATCCATAGAGTAATGCTGTATTCAACCACACCAGTGATCCATAGAGTAATGCTGTATTCAACAACACCAGTGATCCATAGAGTAATGCTGTATTCAACCATACCAGTGATCCATAGAGTAATGCTGTATTCAACCATACCAGTGATCCATAGAGTAATGCTGTATTCAACAACACCAGTGATCCATAGAGTAATGCTGTATTCAACCATACCAGTGATCCATAGAGTAATGCTGTATTCAACAACACCAGTGATCCATAGAGTAATGCTGTATTCAACCACACCAGTGATCCATAGAGTAATGCTGTATTCAACCACACCAGTAATGCTGTATTCAACCACACCAGTGATCCATAGAGTAATGCTCTATTCAACAACACCAGTGATCCATAGAGTAATGCTGTATTCAACCACAACAGTAATGCTGTATTCAACCACACCAGTGATCCATAGAGTAATGCTGTATTCAACCACACCAGTGATCCATAGAGTAATGCTGTATTCAACCACACCAGTGATCTATAGAGTAATGCTGTATTCAACCACACCAGTGATCCATAGAGTAATGCTGTATTCAACCACACCAGTAATGCTGTATTCAACAACACCAGTGATCCATAGAGTAATGCTGTATTCAACCACACCAGTGATCCATAGAGTAATGCTGTATTCAACAACACCAGTAATGCTGTATTCAACCACACCAGTAATGCTGTATTCAACCACACCAGTGATCCATAGAGTAATGCTGTATTCAACCACACCAGTGATCCATAGAGTAATGCTGTATTCAACCACACCAGTAATGCTGTATTCAACCACACCAGTGATCCATAGAGTAATGCTGTATTCAACCATACCAGTGATCCATAGAGTAATGCTGTATTCAACCACACCAGTGATCCATAGAGTAATGCTGTATTCAACCATACCAGTGATCCATAGAGTAATGCTGTATTCAACCACACCAGTAATGCTGTATTCAACCACACCAGTGATCTATAGAGTAATGCTGTATTCAACAACACCAGTGATCTATAGAGTAATGCTGTATTCAACCACACCAGTAATGCTGTATTCAACAACACCAGTGATCTATAGAGTAATGCTGTATTCAACCACACCAGTAATGCTGTATTCAACCACACCAGTGATCTATAGAGTAATGCTGTATTCAACAACACCAGTGATCTATAGAGTAATGCTGTATTCAACCACACCAGTGATCCATAGACTAATGCTGTATTCAACCACACCAGTAATGCTGTATTCAACCACACCAGTAATGCTGTATTCAACAACACCAGTGATCCATAGAGTAATGCTGTATTCAACCACACCAGTGATGCTGTATTCAACAACACCAGTGATCTATAGAGTAATGCTGTATTCAACCACACCAGTGATCCATAGAGTAATGCTGTATTCAACCACACCAGTGATCCATAGAGTAATGCTGTATTCAACCACACCAGTGATCCATAGAGTAATGCTGTATTCAACCACACCAGTAATGCTGTATTCAACCACACCAGTGATCCATAGAGTAATGCTGTATTCAACCACACCAGTAATGCTGTATTCAACCACACCAGTGATCTATAGAGTAATGCTGTATTCAACCACACCAGTGATCTATAGAGTAATGCTGTATTCAACCACACCAGTGATCCATAGAGTAATGCTGTATTCAACCACACCAGTAATGCTGTATTCAACCACACCAGTGATCCATAGAGTAATGCTGTATTCAACAACACCAGTGATCCATAGAGTAATGCTGTATTCAACCACACCAGTAATGCTGTATTCAACCACACCAGTGATCCATAGAGTAATGCTGTATTCAACCACACCAGTAATGCTGTATTCAACCACACCAGTGATCCATAGAGTAATTCTGTATTCAACCACACCAGTAATGCTGTATTCAACAACACCAGTGATCCATAGAGTAATGCTGTATTCAACCACACCAGTGATCCATAGAGTAATGCTGTATTCAACAACACCAGTGATCCATAGAGTAATGCTGTATTCAACAACACCAGTGATCCATAGAGTAATGCTCTATTCAACCACACCAGTAATGCTGTATTCAACCACACCAGTGATCTATAGAGTAATGCTGTATTCAACAACACCAGTGATCCATAGAGTAATGCTGTATTCAACCACACCAGTAATGCTGTATTCAACCACACCAGTGATCTATAGAGTAATGCTGTATTCAACCACACCGGTGATCTATAGAGTAATGCTGTATTCAACCACACCAGTGATCCATAGAGTAATGCTGTATTCAACAACACCAGTGATCCATAGAGTAATGCTGTATTCAACCACACCAGTAATGCTGTATTCAACCACACCAGTGATCTATAGAGTAATGCTGTATTCAACAACACCAGTAATGCTGTATTCAACCACACCAGTGATCCATAGAGTAATGCTGTATTCAACCACACCAGTGATCCATAGAGTAATGCTGTATTCAACAACACCAGTGATCCATAGAGTAATGCTGTATTCAACCACACCAGTAATGCTGTATTCAACCACACCAGTGATCTATAGAGTAATGCTGTATTCAACCACACCAGTGATCCATAGAGTAATGCTGTATTCAACCACACCAGTGATCCATAGAGTAATGCTGTATTCAACCACACCAGTAATGCTGTATTCAACAACACCAGTGATCCACGCCGTGCAAAAAAAAAGGCAGAACATGTTTTAAGTTGAAATGTTACAACAACCTATAGCTAACGTTTTTGTTATTTGGAGTTATTAAATACCTTTTGATTAGAATCGCATTATATCTGCAAGCAGATAGCAGCAAAGGCTGGAAACATATTGTTTCTTTCTTCTTTTGTTTTAATATGTTGGACCACACCAGTGGCTATGAAAAGCCAACTGACATTTACTCCTGATTATTATTTGACCCTGCTGGTCATTTATGAACATTTGAACATCTTGGCCATGTTCTGTTATAATCTCCACCCGGGCACAGCCAGATGAGGACTGGCCACCCCTCATAGCCTGGTTCCTCTCTAGGTTTCTTCCTAGGTTTTGGCCTTTCTAGGGAGTTTTTCCTAGCCACCGTGCTTCTACACCTGCATTGCTTGCTGTTTGGGGTTTTAGGCTGGGTTTCTGTACAGCACTGCGAGATATTAGCTGATGTACGAAGGGCTATATAAAATAAACTTGATTTGATTTGATATGTTAAACTGCTATGTACTATGTACATACGTGTACATTTTAAAGAACCATATTTGGCCAGTTTTGGACGCAGTTGCATGTTTTTTTGTTTGTTGTGAAAAACGAATAGGCTGTCTGGCCTGCAAATTCATTGTTGTTTTTTTCCCCTTCAATACGGCCCCGTGTGCTTATTGTGTTTGACACCCCTGGGATGTCATGTCATTGGATAAGTGGGGGAGTGACTGAATATTTCCCCTCATATCGTTTATCAGGGGCTACACAGCTAGAGATGCCGGTGTCATTTGGTTAGCTAGCAAGAAATGTGAAACGCTTTGCTAGCTATGCTAAACAACTGGTATCCACAGTAAGCCTATCTCTTAGTTGTCAATGAAATTATAAGGCGAGACCCAGAGGCAGATGGTTAGAGTCCAAGAGGTTTATTAACAATCGAAAAAGGGGAAGGCAAGAGAATGGTCATGGACAGGCAGAAGGTCAAAACCAGTTCAGAGATCCAGGAGGTACAGAGTGGCAGACAGGCTCGTGGTCAAGGCAGGCAGAATGGTCAGGCAGGCGGGTACAGAGTCAGAAAACAGGCAAGAGTCAAAACCGGGAGGACTAGCAAAAAGAGAATAGAAGCAGGAGTACGGGGAAAACACACTGGTTGACTTGGAACGTACAAGACAAATTGGCACAGAGAGACAGGAAACACAGGGATAAATACACTGGGGAAAATAAGTGACACCTGGAGGGGGTGGAGACAAGCACAAGGACAGGTGAAACAGATCAGGGTGTGACAGAAATTTGGCAGGCAGGCAGGCAGGCAAGTTCCCATTCCGTTATCAAAACATGGGTTGGGACAAGCATGCTTGGGCAGGCAAGCTGCAGAAGGACGAGCATGCTTCTATTCCCCATCGTTTATCAGTGCAATTTTGACGGCCAACTAGCAGAAAAAGTTTGAGAGGGTTTATCTAATGTTCCCTCGTTAGATTTTATCTCATCTCGCTCTGACTAACATTAGTTGTTGATCTTGGTGTTGTTGATGTGCATAACTGAGGGAGAGAGAGCCTACCTTTCCATGGTTGTTTGATCAATAGGACTGGTAAGTTCCCAAATGTAAGAGGACTCCTGTGGTGTTTTACATATTTTCAGAAATTCATTCAGGTGTATTTTGGTAAATGAGTTCTAATGATCTAAAGTCGTGCTGTTGTTTACTTCCTGTAAACACACGGTCCAGTTGAAATTGAACGATGGCAGGCCCGTGTTGCATATAGGCTTACTGTAGTTCTGATTGGCTATGGCTCAACGGTCTGCATTCGACCCCGGCCCTGGACAAGACAGATGTTTTTACTAGGTTTTATTTATTGCGGTGTCTATTAATTGGGAAAATGACAAACTGTGTTGCTATAGAAATTTAACAAATGCCTTACTGTACGTAATTCCCAGACATTACATTAATTCACGAAATGACCATATCTAAGTGCTCGTTTGTCAGAAAATGTAAAAAATATTCTTATTCTTCCTGCGTGTGTATATGAACAGATGTAAAAAATATTTAATGTTGCTTAAACGCTGTCAGTCCCCCTTTTAAGAACTAGAGCAAGTCCACTCTCACTATATTGCAGACCTTTCATCTGTGAACAAATGGAAATGTATGATTCTCAGTGAGAAACTCCCTAAAAGACAACAGACCAAAACACGTTAAAAGGATGTTCTCTAGTTCCTTAACAAAACAACCAGCCAATCAGCCTGACACGTGCACTCTTCCATCCCCTGACACGTGCACGCTCCCGTCCCAGCGCTGCAGTGACCCCAGGGGTTATTGAGGGGTCAGGGGTGGAGAGGCCCTGTTGGATGTGTTATTGTAACCCACCCGGATACATGTTAACACTTTCTTACCCTCTCCACCTTCCTCTCCCTGCTCTCTCTCTCTTTCTTTCCTTATTTCTATCTCCCCTCTCCCCCTCTCTCTCTGTCTCTTTCCTTTCCTATCTCCCCTTCTCTCTCCCCTCTCTCTCTCTGTCTCTTTCCTGTCCTATCTTCTCTCCTCTCCTTTCTTCAGCATTGTACCCTTCACCTCTCTCACTTCTCTCCTCTCCTCTCTCTCTCTTCTCTCCTCTCCTCTTCTCAGCATTGTAACCTCCCTCTCTGTCTCTTCTCTCCCCTAGTTCTGTTTTCAGAGGGTCAGCAGTGTGTGTCTACTCCATGGCCTCTATCAGGGCAGCCTTCAACGGTCCGTTCGCCCATAAGGAAGGGCCCGACTACCGCTGGGTGGAGTACAAGGGGAGGATCCCATATCCACGACCTGGCACTGTGAGTTTCTCAGCAGGGATGGAAGTGACGGACATACGGATGGACAGACAGACAGACAGACAGACAGAAAGATAGGGAAGCAAGCAGAAAGAGAGACAGGCAGGCACCCAGATTGACAAATCATTAAAAAAAAAAACATTAGCTGTGCTTGATTGAGCTAGCATTTTACAACAGAACCAATCGAAAAGTCCCAAAAGTGTAAACCCCGCTCCCCTGGCACTCCAGGCGAGCTTAAGGAAACTCTCAAAATATTTGAAAGGTTTCATAAAGTATTTGAATCTCGATCTGGTGGCAGACAGGCATACAAGCAGGCGGACAGACAAGCGGACAGACAGGCGGACAGACAGGCAACACGTGCGTTGATTAAAACAAGTTGTTAAAGCTGTTGGAATCTGACCACTGGCTGGTTGATTTAAACAAGCTGATAAAGCTGACCGCTGGCCGGTTGTTTTAACACCTCGGCTATGCATTCCCCTGGGAAGTGGTAACCTGTCAGCCAGAGGCTTCAGGGGAATGTTTCATGTGTTTTAGTGCTCTGTCGGAAGAGGCTTGACCTCACTGTTATTCTAGTCCCCCTGTTAGGGAACACGACAGGCGGTGGAGCGGCTCCTTGGATGTGCTTGATTACCACACACACACACACCACACACCACACACACACCACACACACACCACACACCACACACCACACACCACACACCACACACCACACACACACACACCACACACTCACACACCACACACACACACACACACACACACACACACACACACACACACACACACACACACACACACACACACACACACACACACACACACACACACACACACACACACACACACACACACACACACACACACACACGGTTCCTTGAAAGTGGTTGATCACTAGGGTCAGGGACGTCAGTGTTTTGGTTACATGATTAAAATTCAAGTGAAACAGCTTCACATCACCCGCCAGTGTAATTTGAACCCCTGAGTCACTAAACAGCACGCACAGAGAGAGTAATGGCAGCCACATTTCAAAGGAAATAATAGGAGCTTAAATGAGGGGTCTGTTGCCAGTTTAAACACCACATACTTCAACATGATGCTCATGCTTGTCATATCAGTGATTTTGTTTTGCCAGGGTGGTAGGAGGAAATAACATCCACTCTGACAATTGAAGATTAAATGACCTTCCTTAGATTATATAAGTAGCTGTGCTTTGCTTGAGTGTTACAGTCTATTTTGTGATCAAAGTTGATTTGAATAATAAAACATGAAACAAAACCAGTCATCCAACCAGAACAACAATACAAACTATAACTCTGTGATCTGTCATCACTGTGGTCACTGTGACCTCAAGTAATACTCATTTAATACTCCTTGAATACTCCTTGAATTCTCATTGAATACTCCTTTAATACTCATTGAATAATTCTTGAATAATCCTTTAATACTCCTTGAATAATCCTTGAATTCTCCTTGAATTCTCCTTTAATACTCCTTGAATACTCCTTGAATTCTCATTGAATACTCCTTTAATAATCCTTGAATTCTCCTTGAATAATCCTTTAATACTCCTTGAATAATCCTTGAATTCTCCTTGAATTCTCCTTTAATACTCCTTGAATACTCCTTGAATTCTCATTGAATACTCCTTTAATAATCCTTGAATTCTCCTTGAATAATCCTTTAATACTCCTTTAATAATCCTTCCTTATTTTCTTTATTTTCGTTATTTTTATTTCACCTTTATTTAACCAGGTAGGCTTGTTGAGAACAAGTTCTCATTTACAACTGTGACCTGGCCAAGATAAAGCAAAGAATTTCGACACAAACACCAACACAGAGTTACACATAAACAAACGTACAGTCAATAATACAGTAGAAAAAGGGGGAATAAAGTATATATACAGTGTGTGCAAATGAGGTAAGATAAGGGAGGTAAGGCAATAAAATAGGCCATAGTGGTGAGGTAATTATGATATAGCAATTAAACACTGGAGTGATGAATGTGCAAGTAGAGATACTGGGGTGCAAAGTAGCAAAATAAATAAATAAATGCAGGATGGGGTAGTTGGATGGGATATTTACAGATGGGCTATGTACAGGTGCAATGATCTGTGAGCTGCTCTGATAGCTGGTGCTTGAAGTTGGTGAGGGAGAGTCTCCAGCTTCAGCAATTTTTGCAGTTTGTTCCATTGGCAGCAGAGAACTGGAAGGAAAGGCAGCCAAAGGTGGAATTGGATTTGGGGGTGACCAGTGAAATCTACCTGCTGGAGCGCGTGCTGCAGGTGGGTGCTGCTATGTGACCAGTGAACTAAGATACGGCGGGGCTTTACCTAGCAGAGACTTGGCAGTAGACTCTGCAGTAGATTGCCACTCCGCCCCCTTTGGCAGTTCTATCATGTCGGAAAATGTTATAGTTAGGGATGGAAATTTCAGGGTTTTTGGTGGTCTTCCTAAGCCAGGATTCAGACACGGCTAGGACATCTGGGTTGGCAGAGTGTGCTAAGGCAGTAAATAAAACAAACTTAGGGAGGAGGCTTCTAATGTTAACACGCATGAAACCAAGGCTTTTACGGTTACAGAAGTCAACAAATGAGAACGCCTGGGGAATGGGAGTGGAGCTAGGCACTACTGGGCCTGGATTAACCTCTACGTCACCAGAGGAACAGAGGAGGAGTAGGATAAGGGTCCGGCTAACGGCTATAAGAACTGGTCGTCTAGTACGTTCGGAACAGAGAGTAAAAGGAGCAGGTTTCTGGGTGTGATAGAATAGATTCAAGGCATAATGTACAGACAAAGGTATGGTAGGATGTGAATACAGTGGAGGTAAACCTAGGCATTGAGTGACGATGAGAGAGATATTGTCTCTAGAAACATGATTTAAACCAGGTGATGTCACCACATGTGTGGGAGGTGGAAGTGAAGGGTTAGCTAAGTCATATTGAACAGGGCTAGAGACTCTACAGTGAAATAAGACAATAATCACTAACCAGAAAAGCAATAGATAAGGCGTATTGACATTAGGGATAGGCATGTGTAGCCGGGTGATCATAGGGGTGGCTGGCTGGAGACACGACGATTCAGACAGCTAGCGGGCCGGGGATAGCAAGCTAGCAGAAGGGCCTGAGAGGTACGTCGCGACGGAAGAAGTCTGTTGTAGCCTCCTCGTGCGGTTCCGTCGGCAGACCAGCCGTGATGGATTAGTAGGGTTCCGTGAAGTAAAGGTGCCCAGTCCAATTGGCAAAATAGGAATAGTGGCCCAAGAAATTGACCGATGGATTTATACAGCTAACAGTCCGATATGCTCTAGACAGCTGGCGGGCCGCTGCTAGCAGGCTAGAAGTTGGGCATTCATCCTTGAAAAATCCTTGAATAATCTTTGAATAAACCTTTAATTGTCATTTTCCTTCCCCAGTGTCCCAGTGAAACGTATGACCCCCTCCACAAGTCTACTCGTGACTTCCCTGATGATGTAGTGAGCTTCATGAGGGGTCACCAGCTGATGTGGGAACCTATCCTTCCAATCACCCGCCGGCCCGTCTTCACCCGCGTCAATGTGCCCTACACTCTACGAAGGGTGGTAGTGGATAGGGTGGATGCTGAGGATGGGCAGTATGACGTCCTACACCTGGGCACAGGTAAGAGAGTGTGTGAACGTGCTACACCCTACGAAGGGTACAGTGAGAAAGTGGGGCTGGGGTGTAGTGTAGTAGTGAAGAGTGTTCCCTACACCCTACGAAGGGTGGTAGTGGATAGGGTGGATACTGAGGATGGATAGTATAATATAATACACCTGGGCACATGTCAAGTAAGAGAGGAGGCTGCCATAGTGAACATGGACCAGATACCAACAGAAGACTGTCATAGTGAACACGGACCAGATACCAGCAGAAGACTGTCATAGTGAACACGGACCAGATACCAACAGAAGACTGTCATAGTGAACACGGACCAGATACCAGCAGAAGGCTGTCATAGTGAACACGGACCAGATACCAGCAGAAGACTGTCATAGTGAACACGGACCAGATACCAGCAGAAGAGAGGGGACTGATACCAGCAGAAGAGAGGGGACTGATACCAACAGTAGAGAGGGGACTGATACCAACAGTAGAGAGGGGACTGATACCAAGAGTAGAGAGAGGGGACTGATACCAACAGTAGAGAGGGGACTGATACCAACAGTAGAGAGGGGACTGATACCAACAGTAGAGAGGGGACTGATACCAAGAGTAGAGAGGGGACTGATACCAACAGTAGAGAGGGGACTGATACCAACAGTAGAGAGAGGGGACTGATACCAACAGTAGAGAGGGGACTGATACCAACAGTAGAGAGGGGACTGATACCAACAGTAGAGAGGGGACTGATACCAAGAGTAGAGAGGGGACTGATACCAACAGTAGAGAGTGGACTGATACCAACAGTAGAGAGGGGACTGATACCAACAGTAGAGAGGGGACTGATACCAACAGGAGAGAGGGGACTGATACCAACAGGAGAGAGTGGACTGATACCAACAGTAGAGAGGGGACTGATACCAACAGTAGAGAGGGGACTGATACCAACAGGAGAGAGGGGACTGATACCAACAGGAGAGAGTGGACTGATACCAACAGTAGAGAGTGGACTGATACCAACAGTAGAGAGGGGACTGATACCAACAGTAGAGAGGGGACTGATACCAACAGGAGAGAGGGGACTGATACCAACAGGAGAGAGTGGACTGATACCAACAGTAGAGAGGGGACTGATACCAACAGTAGAGAGGGGACTGATACCAACAGGAGAGAGGGGACTGATACCAACAGTAGAGAGGGGACTGATACCAACAGTAGAGAGGGGACTGATACCAACAGGAGAGAGGGGACTGATACCAACAGGAGAGAGTGGACTGATACCAACAGTAGAGAGGGGACTGATACCAACAGTAGAGAGAGGGGACTGATACCAACAGTAGAGAGGGGACTGATACCAACAGTAGAGAGGGGACTGATACCAACAGTAGAGAGGGGACTGATACCAACAGTAGAGAGGGGACTGATACCAACAGTAGAGAGTGGACTGATACCAACAGTAGAGAGGGGACTGATACCAACAGGAGAGAGGGGACTGATACCAACAGGAGAGAGGGGACTGATACCAACAGTAGAGAGGGGACTGATACCAACAGTAGAGAGAGGGGACTGATACCAACAGTAGAGAGGGGACTGATACCAACAGTAGAGAGGGGACTGATACCAACAGGAGAGAGGGGACTGATACCAACAGGAGAGAGTGGACTGATACCAACAGTAGAGAGGGGACTGATACCAACAGTAGAGAGAGGGGACTGATACCAACAGTAGAGAGGGGACTGATACCAACAGTAGAGAGGGGACTGATACCAACAGTAGAGAGGGGACTGATACCAACAGGAGAGAGTGGACTGATACCAACAGTAGAGAGGGGACTGATACCAACAGTAGAGAGAGGGGACTGATACCAACAGTAGAGAGGGGACTGATACCAACAGTAGAGAGGGGACTGATACCAACAGTAGAGAGGGGACTGATACCAACAGTAGAGAGGGGACTGATACCAACAGTAGAGAGTGGACTGATACCAACAGTAGAGAGGGGACTGATACCAACAGTAGAGAGGGGACTGATACCAACAGGAGAGAGGGGACTGATACCAACAGGAGAGAGTGGACTGATACCAACAGTAGAGAGGGGACTGATACCAACAGTAGAGAGAGGGGACTGATACCAACAGTAGAGAGGGGACTGATACCAACAGTAGAGAGGGGACTGATACCAACAGGAGAGAGGGGACTGATACCAACAGGAGAGAGTGGACTGATACCAACAGTAGAGAGGGGACTGATACCAACAGTAGAGAGGGGACTGATACCAACAGTAGAGAGGGGACTGATACCAACAGTAGAGAGGGGACTGATACCAACAGTAGAGAGGGGACTGATACCAACAGTAGAGAGGGGACTGATACCAACAGTAGAGAGGGGACTGATACCAACAGTAGAGAGGGGACTGATACCAACAGTAGAGAGGGGACTGATACCAACAGTAGAGAGGGGACTGATACCAACAGTAGAGAGGGGACTGATACCAACAGTAGAGAGGGGACTGATACCAACAGGAGAGAGGGGACTGATACCAACAGTAGAGAGGGGACTGATACCAACAGTAGAGAGGGGACTGATACCAACAGGAGAGAGTGGACCGATACCAACAGGAGAGAGGGGACCGATACCAACAGTAGAGAGGGGACCGATACCAACAGTAGAGAGGGGACCGATACCAACAGTAGAGAGGGGACCGATACCAACAGTAGAGAGGGGACTGATACCAACAGTAGAGAGGGGACTGAGACTAATCTCTCAGTCTATTTACTCTCAGTGAGATGATAATGGTTTTGGGAAGGTCTACTTTATGCTGGCTGGTCACCATCGGTTACAAGCAACCAAAACCAAAACAACACGACTTGACTACACACACAACAAGATTGGAAAGAGAGTTTGCTCACTCTCCAGGCTACATGGTGTAGCAGTTCCTTGGTAACCCTGTAGTAGCCTGGAGAAACAGGGCAATAAACAGACCCTATGTGAGTTAGAAATCTAAATGAGGATTTAATAGTGGCACCCCGAGTTGCACTAGCAACTGTTACACCCTGACACTACCGGGTTCCTTTACCCAGTCCCTGTCACCTCTAGGAGCTGTTCGTTTTGTCCTCAGCACACCGTGTGGAGAGCTGTGTGTGGAGAGCTGTGTGGAGAGCTGTGTGTGGAGAGTTGTGTGTGGAGAGCTGTGTGGAGAGCTGTGTGTGGAGAGTTGTGTGTGGAGAGTTGTGTGTGGAGAGCTGTGTGTGGAGAGCTGTGTGTGGAGAGCTGTGTGTGGAGAGCTGTGTGTGGAGAGTTGTGTGTGGAGAGTGTGTGTGGAGAGTGTGTGTGGAGAGTGTGTGTGGAGAGTGTGTGTGCAGAGCTGTGTGAATTAATGAATAAAATGAATGAAATTGTATTTTTGTGTCAGATGGCAACCCATCTCATTTTTCGTAGCTCTATTTCTTGAACTGCGTTGTTGGTTAAGGGCTTGTTAGTATGAAATTCACTGTAAGGTCTACACCTGTTTTATTCGGCACATGTGACTAATGCAATTTAATTTGATCCCTTATGGGATTTATTGATACAAAAACAAACATTACAATAATTCACTGTGGTAATTCAGTGATCATTCTTCTTCTGGTGTTCTCTGCATTGCTCATCCCGTAAAGAGTGAAATCAATACATAATAGTAAATAAGGTTATCCAAACAATAATTACATCCCTAGAGCAGTACAATAATACACATACAGGAGCAGTCAAAAGTTTTAGGACACCTACTCATTCAAGGGTTTTTCTTTATTTTTACTATTTTCTATATTGTGGAATAACAGCGAAGACATCAAAACTATGAAATAACACATATGGAATCATGTAGTAACAAAAAAAAAGTGTTAAACAAATCTCAATATATTTTATATTTGAAATTATTCAAATAGCCACCCTTTGCCTTGATGACAGCTTTGCACATTCTTGGCATTCTCTCAACCAGCTTCATGAGGTAGTCACCTGGAATGCATTTCAATTAAGAAGGTGTGCTTTCTTAAAAGTTCATTTGGGGAATTTCTTTCCTTCTTAATGCGTTTGAGCCAATCAGTTGTGTTGTGACAAGGTAGGGGGGTAAACAGAAGATAGTCCTATTTGGTAAAAGACCAAGTCCATATTATGGCAAGAAAAGCTCAAATAAGCAAAGAGAAACGACAGTCCATCATTACTTTAAGACATGAAGGTCAGTCAATACGGAAAATTTCAAGAACTTTGAAAGTTTCTTCAGTCGCAAAAAGCATCAAGCGCTATGATGAAACTGGCTCTCATGATGACCGCCACAGGAAAGGAAGACACAAAGTTACCTCTGCTGCAGAGGACAAGTTCATTAGAGTTACCAGCCTCCGAGATTGCTGTCCAAATAAATGCTTCACAGAGTTCAAGTAACAGACACATCTCAACATCAACTGTTCAGAGGAGACTGTCTGAATCAGGCCTTCATGTCAAATTGCTGCAAAGAAACCACTACTAAAGTACACCAATAAGAAGAGACTTGCTTGGGCCAAGAAACATGAGCAATGGACATTAGACCAGTGGAAATTTGTCCTTTGGTCTGATGAGTCCAAATTTGAGATTTTTGGTTCCAACCTCTGTATCTTTGCCACGGTAAAACATGGAGGAGGTGGTGTGATGGTGTGGGGGTGCTTTGCTGGTGACACTGTCTGTGATTTATTTAGAATTCAAGGCACACTTAACCAGCATGGCTACCACAGTATTCTGCAGCGACACGCCATCCATCTGGTTTGGGCTTAGTGGGACGATTATTTGTTTTTCAACAGGACAATGACCCAACACTTATCCAGGCTGTGTAAGGGCTATTTGATCAAGAAGGAGAGTGATGGAGTGCTGCATCAGATGACCTGGCCTCCACAATCACCCAACCTCAACCCAATTGAGATGGTTGGGGATGAGTCGGACCACAGAGTGAAAGAAAAGCAGCTAACAAGTGCTCAGCATATGTGGGAACTCCTTCAAGACTGTTGGAAAAGCATTCCAGGTGAAGCTGGTTGAGAGAATGCCTAGAGTGTGCAAAGCTGTCATCGAGGCAAAGGGTGGCTATTGGAAGAATCCGAAATATAAAATATATTTTGAAGAATCTCTGTTTAACACTTTTTTGTTTACTACATGATTCCATATGTGTTATTTCATAGTTTTGATGTCTTCACTATTATAGAAAATAGTAAAAATATAGAAAAACCCTTGAATGAGTAGGTGTGTCCAAACCTTTGACAGGTACTGTACATATACAGTGGGGAGAACAAGTATTTGATACACTGCCGATTTTACAGGTTTTCCTACTTACAAAGCATGTAGAGGTCTGTAATTTTTATCATAGGTACACTTCAACTGTGAGAGACGGAATCTAAAACAAAAATCCAGAAAATTACATTGTATGATTTTTAAGTAATTCATTTGCATTTTATTGCATGACGTAAGTATTTGATCACCTACCAACCAGTAAGAATTCCGTCTCTCACAGACCTGTTAGTTTTTCTTTAAGAAGCCCTCCTGTTCTCCACTCATTACCTGTATTAACTGCACCTGTTTGAACTCGTTACCAGTATAAAAGACACCTGTCCACACACTCAATCAAACAGACTCCAACCTCTCCACAATGGCCATGACCAGAGAGCTGTGTAAGGACATCAGGGATAGAATTGTAGACCTGCACAAGGCTGGGATGGGCTACAGGACAATAGGCAAGCAGCTTGGTGAGAAGGCAACAACTGTTGGCGCAATTATTAGAAAATGGAAGAAGTTCAAGATGACGGTCAATCACCCTCGGTCTGGGGCTCCATGCAAGATCTCACCTCGTGGGGCATCAATGATCATGAGGAAGGTGTGGGATCAGCCCAGAACTACACGACAGGACCTGGTCAATGACCTGAAGAGAGCTGGGACCACAGTCTCAAAGAAAACCATTAGTAACACACTACGCCGTCATGGATTAAAATCCTGCAGCGTACGCAAGGTCCCCCTGCTCAAGCCAGCGCATGTCCAGGCCCGTCTGAAGTTTGCCAATGACCATCTGGATGATCCAGAGGAGGAATGGGAGAAGGTCATGTGGTCTGATGAGACAAAAATAGAGCTTTTTGCTCTAAACTCCACTCACCGTGTTTGGAGGAAGAAGAAGGATGAGTACAACCCCAAGAACACCATCCCAACCGTGAAGCATGGAGGTGGAAACATCATTCTTTGGGGATGCTTTTCTGCAAAGGGGACAGGACGACTGCACTGTATTGAGGAGAGGATGGATGGGGTCATGTATCGCGAGATCTTGGCCAACAACCTCCTTCCCTCAGTAAGAGCATTGAAGATGGGTCATGGCTGGGTCTTCCAGCATGACAACGACCCAAAACACACAGCCAGGGCAACTAAGGAGTGGCTCCGTAAGAAGCATCTCAAGGTCCTGGAGTGGCCTAGCCAGTCTCCAGACCTGAACCCAATAGAAAATCTTTGGAGGGAGCTGAAAGTCCGTATTGCCCAGCGACAGCCCCGAAACCTGAAGGACCTGGAGATGATCTGTAGGGAGGAGTGGGCCAAAATCCCTGCTGCAGTGTGTGCAAACCTAGTCAAGAACTACAGGAAACGTATGATCTCTGTAATTGCAAACAAAGGTTTCTCTACCAAATATTAAGTTCTGCTTTTCTGATGTATCAAATACTTATGTCATGCAATAAAATGCAAATTAATTACTTAAAAATCATACAATGTGATTTTCTGTTTTTTTGTTTTAGATTCCGTCTCTCATAGTTGAAGTGTACCTATGATAAAAATTACAGACCTCTACATGCTTTGTAAGTAGGAAAACCTGCAAAATCGGCAGTGTATCAAATACTTGTTCTCCCCACTGTATACATACATAACATATACAGTTAACATGTGTGTAGAGTGTCTGTGTGTAGAGTGTGTGTGTGTGTGTAGAGTGGGGGTGTGTGTACAGAGTGTGTGTGTGTGCAGAGTGTGTTTGCAGAGTGTGTGTGTAGAGAGTGTGTGCAGAGTGTGTTTGCAGAGGGGTGTCTGTCTTAAAATGATTCACTTAGAATAGGGTAAAGTTCAAGACACACACACACCACACACACACACACACACACACACACTCCCACACACACACACACACACACAAGCCTGGCAGTGTTGGTTCTTCATGATAATGTCAGGATGGTCCCAGGGCGGGGAGTCATTATCTTGGGGAAAGGGTTACCGTGGGAACTTTCCTGTGGCTCAACAACTAATCTATGTCTGAGACTGATGAACCAGGCCATGCTAGGCTCCAACGGCCCACCTGACCTTAGTGTGATCACTGTTCCATAGCCCAGCACTCTGCCATTCAAACCTCTCTGCCTGACCCCTGGTGGAACTCAGAGTCCAGACTCTACTGTAGGTAGGCTTCATCAGATCAACAGGCTTCAGTTTTGAGGATTTTCCATTGAGATTCTCATCACTTGAATTAAGGCATAGTGAATCGTGTCCGTATTAAGAGTGTGGCTAATCAAGACAAGCCCATTGTCTGGTGAGATGAATGGAATCCCGTGATTTAGTAGCATTAGCACCTAGACACGGAGTGATTCATCAAGCTGAGGTAGATAGCTGAGCTCTCTGTCTGAAGGCTCTCCTCTTAGTGGGACCCTAGCCATGACCTCTAGTCACCCCTTGAGGTTAAATATTAAAAAGTCAGAAATCACACACTACCCTGTTATCCCTGTTCATGAGTTTAGTTTGGGCCGACACACACAATTTTACTTAACAAACATGTACACACAAATACACAACTTAACTTAACAAACATGTACACACACACTCGCACACAAACAAACATGTACACACACATGCACACACACTAGACAATGCTACTATGTAACGGTCACACCACAGCATCAATGCATGAAGCACACAGTCAGGAGGAGTGGTTCGTCAGGCAGGGTGGTTAGTCAGGCAGGGTGGTTATTCAGGCAGGGTGGTTAGTCAGGCAGGGTGGTTATTCAGGCTGGGTGGTTATTCAGGCTGGGTGGTTGTTCATCAGGCAGGGTGGTCAGACAGGGTGGTGGTTCAGGCAGAGTGGTTAGTCAGGCAGAGTGGTTAGTCAGGCAGGGTGGTTTTTCAGGCAGGGTGGTTCGTTCATCAGGCAGGGTGGTCAGACAGGGTGGTTAGTCAGGCAGGGTGGTTAGTCAGGCAGGGTGGTTAGTCAGGCAGGGAGGTTAGTCAGGCAGGGTGGTTGTTCAGGCAGGGTGGTTAGTCAGGCAGGGTGGTTAGTCAGGCAGGGTGGTTAGTTCATCAGGCATGGTGGTCAGACAGGGTGGTTAGTCAGTCAGGCAGGTTGGTCAGGCAGGGTGGTAAGTCAGCCAGGGTGGTTAGTCAGGCAGGGTGGTTAGTTCATCAGGCAGGGTGGTTAGTCAGGCAGGGTGGTTAGTCAGGCTGGGTGGTTATTCAGGCAGGGTGGTCAGTCGGGCAGGGTGGTTAGTCAGGCAGGGTGGTTAGTCAGTCAGGGTGGTTAGTCAGTCAGGGTGGTTAGTCAGGCAGGGTGGTTAGTCAGGCAGGTTGGTCAGACAGGGTGGTTGCTATAACATAGGAACTTTTAACCCA